>NC_090951.1:7968421-8299343 GCF_040807025.1 Struthio camelus
AATTGTCCTTTCAGAGCTCAACATGGTGGAGGAAGCTGCTGTCACTGGTTGAATAGAAGGGACTGGGGGCAAAATACTCAGTGAATTGGTGATTAGTCATGCCTTGAAAATAAAGAAGATATTACCTCAAATCCTTTCACACTGTCTCCAAGAGCTTCTATGATCCCCGAGCATTCAAAGCCAGGAACAAGCGGTGTCTTAGGAGGGTTGTCAATATTCCCCTGTCGCACCATCAAATCAATAAAGTTTAAACCACTGTAAAACACAGGGAAAAATAAAATCAAGTCTATTACCACAGATCAAAGTAAAGGAGGAAAGCTTGACCAGAACGACGGGAAAGCCAGAAAGCTTCAGGGCAGCATTAAAATCCTAGGCTCCACAGCATAAGGACGGTCCAGCAGACGTTCATATTCTTCATGCATGGAACGCTGACCTTACACCAGTGCTGTACAGGCCTTGGGAAGAAGCACACATGCAAGGTAACCACATCTATCATTAAGGAGCACCCCAAAGCTTATGAATTGTTTAGGAGTCACAAGTGGCAATTCACAAAAAACACTAAAAAATTCAAGAAAATGAAAAAATATGATTTCTGTTAATGCATCACCAGCCGCTAAATAAAACCCGTTCTATTGAAAAACAAATAAACCTCACATACAGATGTTCTGGGCCACGAGCAAGCTGGTGTAACTGCTCTGATACCTTTGAAATGACTCCAGGAATGACTCTCAATATTTGTCTCAGGCAGGAGCCCAAACTTTGACAAGAACTTATTAAGCATCAAATAGGTTGTTGTTTTTAAACTCTTCCTCTTCGACAATTTTTGGACAGTTTTTACAGAAGGTTTTTGGGGTCTCTGGAGTGCTTTCAGAGTTGCCACTTAAAAAAATGATTTTCTCTTGTAGCCTCAGTTTTGCTAAAGTCTTGATGCATCTTTGCTTTGTCTTTAATATGCTATCCAATTGTATGAAAATAAAATGCTGTCTTTTTCTAGATAGCTGCAAAACCCAAAAAAGGTACCATGCTTATGCTCTGCCCCAACATATTGGTTCCTAGCACAAATGCCATACACACAGTTAAAACTTTTAATACCCCTAACTAGCTAAAATATGCTCCAGCACTGGTCCATTGTTCTAAAACAGAGCCTCGTATTTATTGTTAGCTGAAATTGCTGCATATTAACTCCCCCAACTCTATGAAGCTATGCAGCTATGCACACAGACAGTCCTACTCGCGCATATGAAATCAGCAACTGCTTGGATACATAGAATTACTCATGTACACAAGTATTTACGAGGTGGAGCTTTAGTCAGACACTAATCAAGACACAGAGATCGAACAGACTCAATAAACAAGAAGACAGAATAGATTCAAACCTAAGCATGAAGACAGGGCAGCATTCACAGGGAGATGTAGGTCACTGGGAAATAAAAGGAAATCCCACCTAATTTAAACATCTGTAATTGTGGTGTAGGTTTTTAAAGAGATTTGATCTAACAACTTTTAGCTGCGTAAAAGCAGGATTACAGATTATTTTTAAAAGAAAAAAAAAAAGTGACCTTGATGATCTAGCTTGACAACTCAGAGCAGGGGGAACCACCCCAAAACCCACATGCTTATGCACAAAGCTCATTACACTTACCATGTAAAAAGTTTGCCACAATGAGGCTGGGAGCTTTGAAATGATCTTTGGAAAGGCTACTTCCCATCCAGTGGCTAACGCTTCTATGTTGCCACTATAATGTCGATATAGAGACAAGAAATGCTGAATAACAAAATAACAAAATGCCTGCGAGGCAGTCCTCATTTGAGGAGGAAACATTACATACTTAGTGGCAAGCGCTGTCTGTGCGCATCAACTTCAGTGATGATCTTTTGAATAGACCTTTCCACGTTTTGAGCATTTTACAAAAAGTTAACTAACTTTTCCTACATTCTTCCTAAAAAGAGCAACTGGGGTTAGAACTGTGATGAATGAATCAGTGTAGGAACATGCATAGTGAGGAGGCAGTGAGCAGACAGACAGTTGGAGCAAAGACCCCAACTATTTGGTAATGACATAATATTACATACATTATTGCATCTCTTCTATAAACACTCATTCTTATGAAATAACTTGTCAGTTTTTGAAAGGGCACATATTCGCTTTTGCATCTAATGACATAATATTAGTAATTCAGTTCTTCTCTAATTCCGGATCTCTCTTCCGGGTCTTTATCCTCAATAAAAGGCAGAAATGCTAATAAAAAAGTTCACCTCTGTTCCAAAAAACTTACAAAATGTAATTCTAGGACAGATGTGAGAAGGAGAGAAAGTAGTACACGATACCAGGACAGATGTGATAAGGTAAGAAAATACACTACGCAGGTACATACTACTTAAGTTTCATGTTTTTAATCATTTTAACTGCTAGCTGAGATAGCAAGTGTTGGATTTGCAGTTATTTCTAGTCACTTCCTAGATAGTTTCTTCTTCATTCACTTCATATTTACTTTCCTATAGATTTACATGTTTTTATATCCCGCACTGCTGTATCATACATGCATTTTGGCTACCTAAAGTTTATCAAAAAGATGCAGATATCTGTGTATCTACAAGAAGTTTCATTCCTCTACACTTTCAAATAAGGTGAGAAATAAATTATTTTATTATGCAAGTCAGATTTGAACAAGGTTTATCAATAACAAGGGAGCTGAAAGCACAATTGGATTCTATGGTAACCAGCAAACCTTCCCCCCCCCCCACCCCCTTTGAATAAGCTACAGGGCCCAAAGATGAACAGCTACTTTAGTAACCATCTCCAAGACATCCAACCTTATCAAATCCCTCATTAAAATTCAACTTGAAACAGATATGGGAAAATGGAAGTTTGGCTGCACAGAATATCACAGGACAACCTGTCTTATGAAGAGTGATTGTTTTAGAGAATAAATATAATTTATTTCTTGTATTAGTGCAAACCAGCATAGCTTGTTCTGATGTGTAGTGGGTTCAATCAAGTGATTCTTGAACTTTAAGTAAAGGCATATGCAGAGAGGAAAGTGTAAGTGTAAATTGGACCAGTGAGAAAAAGGGCACAATTCCTTGCAGTCATAAGTGTGTTTTCAATCCCAAATCAAGAGCTAGATGTAAATTAAGATACAGAAGGATACAAATTACCAGGATCAGCATATTGACATAGGAGCTCTACAAGAACCTTTCTGTGAAAAGGCAAGGATATTAGCATGAACTTCACAGATTGAACTTTCTGTCCATTTCTGGGAGCAGAGTTTATCAAACATAGGATTATGTTTAGATCTAATTTTCTAACTCTGCAATGACTTGCTTAACATCAGTTCTCAGGATCTTGAATGACATTTTCTTCTCTCTCAGTTTAGCCTTGCTGCCTTTAAAAAAACAAAAAATAACACACACACACACACACACACACACACGGCAAGTGCTGGGGACACAATATTGTATTCTAGACTGCTTTCACTGTCAGAACTGGAGTGGTCAACTTTCTTCTCCTTGCTCTGTCCCATCCAATCTAGGATGTCCAATACCTTGCAAAACACCAAATCTTGCAGACTGTCTTCCATGCTCCAGTTTAGAGAGGTGTTGCTTCTGATTTAACTGTTTTTCCTATTTCATTGTAAGTCTCTACTGAAAATAATTACTTAAGTCAATTAAGTACTACAGAGCAGGTAAGAAGAGTACTGAGTTCTATATTCTTAAACATATCCTTCTTCTTACCTTGGCCAGCAAGTTGCCTTAAAATCTTAAAACTTTCCACTTTTTTTTTTTCATGATCAGATCTCACACTTTTCTTTTTATCTAGAGACACCCACAATATATGAACAAAACTCCCTTTAAGAATAAAATTGATACACTGTCCTACTTCTGCTATACATAGGATTTCTTTTATTTGCTACTGGCTTTTTTTAAAGTGCTGTTATCTCACAAACGCCAAGAAGTCAGAGGGGTCACTTCTGCTTTGTTCCTTATGACGCACATGTATAGCATCACAAGGAAGAAATAATTATAATAGAGAAAAAAAAATTTAAAAGGGAGGTAATTACAGGAGACCGTTTCTTATTCACACATCCTATATGACATATCCATTTTGGTTTGTTCTAGCTATTTGTCTGATCTCATAAACAGTATACATACCAGTATTTTACAGGCTTCAGATTATAATACAAATACAGCAATTTTAACTTCTCTGTCATTATCAATCAAAAATGATTTCAGGAAACATGCAGAAGCTGTGACTCAGCTCGGACATCGATGGCTGTTCCATTTCTTAGTCACTAAATGAGGCTAACATATGACTCATCACAACTGAGACATTTTCAGTTGGATCACTGATATTCCAGATCTTCAAAAAATTATTCATCTGGCTCAGTGCTAATAGCAACATAACCTCCATCTCCTCTATTAATAGTTCCATACATACAAAATGTATACATATAATTAAACTTGTTTCATTCCTCAGTGAATAGAGACCAAACACGAACTTCTACTTTTTATCCCCAACGCGTATTATATATCATATATTCACATATTGTTATTAAAATAAAGAAGATTCATTTTCTCCCCAAGTTACCTCTATAATGACAGTCAACTGCAAAACTGAGTTAACTAAAGACATTACTTAGCATCAGCATGGCTTACTGGAGCAGCTCATCGTTGACACGTTCTGCACTTTGTGCATTAGTGCGTATACTATACTGGACAAAGCAGAAAGACATTTTTCTCACCTAGTCTCCCAGACTAGATGGTAAGTCCAGTGTCACCCTGATCAATCTTCTATATTTACAAACTTAGAACAAGATCATCAGCAATTTGAGTTTTGCCCTGTTTCGAAGCAAACTTTGCTGCCCTAATCACACTTCATCCCTGTGGCCGCTTGCAGCTGGGAACAACAAGTAGACTACATAGCCTACAGGCTCCTCCAGCACGAAAGGAAGCTACAAAAACATGCAGAGTATTGTATTTTATCTGGCAGCAACTATGAAGCAGTTGAGAGGCTCTACTGATGTCATAAACAGCAAGCGTACAACTCTTGCGGCTCACTAATTGTAACATGACCCTGGGAAGCAACTGTCATTGCAGCAGGGCTGAATATTTCTATTTTACAGCCAAGGGTTCTTTTGCAGATAACTTATTTGTGATACACACATACCTACTGTTTTGAAGAAATGGGAATTCATGCAGGTACTGAAGAATGCTGTAAATCCCTCAGACATATAAAAGGAATACGTCCACATGTGCTCAGAACACGTGAAATTTTGAATATTAACTTCTGTTAACTCAATAGCTCAAAAATACCACTCAGAAGACAGCAGCACATCCTCTCAAGCAAAATGACAGCCTTGCCTGACAGCAAAATGAGCTGCTTGACAGCTACTAAGCTACCAATATTTCTTATATTCAGTATCACCTAGCCTGGTATTTCTTGCATTTCCTATTGTGACTATTAGGGAAAAACAAAAGAGAAGGTAAAAATACCAGCCTTTCATCTCTTATTTTTTCTTTCAGACGGATGGATACCACTACTTTTCATGGGTGATACACCGAGGTGGGGAGAAATACTCGCACAGGTCGCAAACCTTATGATTCCGATAAACACAAGATGGAAAAGCCACTGCCTAAACAGGCAGAGACATTCAGCTTTGTTAACCTACCTGAGTGCTCCAAGATCTGAGGCACATCCATTGGCTACATTGTTCAAAGCAAACTCTCCGCCCTTCAACAGCATCACTTTCAGTGCCAGTCATTTATAAAATAAACAACTCTGCCTTCACCTTGGCATTTACTTGCTAGAAGCATCAAGATTTTTACATAACAGAGACAACAGAAGATAACTCTTTATCTAGGTGTGATTAATTTGGTCTTTGTTATGCACTGAGTTGTGTAATAAGAGCCTAATGTTGTCTCCTGTCCCTTGAAAGGGAAAAAAAAATCTCATTTTCCTGAAGGAACATGTGCACTGAGAACTGGCTATCTAGGAAGAAAAGTCTGCTCCAATTGCCTGGAAAAAGAAATCAGCCTTCTAGGAAGGCTCAATTCAGGATCCTACCAGATCGCTAGCCACTTATCAGCCAGGCACAGGAATTAAAAACTGGTAAGTTATCCTCAACTCCAGCTATGCTGTCACACAAGCTCTGAAGAAAAATGACAGTGACAGAGATAAGCGATTCCCAGGAGAAAAATAATAGCTAATGCTACAAGGGAAAGGAACAGGTGCTCGGCAACGCACAAAAGCTTGCATTAACGTTTCTCAAGGAAAAAAAAAAAACAAAAGGATACAATTGGCTAGTTTTTCCCTCATTTCTCCCAGCTGCTACCCAGAAAATGAATGTTAATTTCCCCCCCCCCCCCTTCCTTCCTAGCTGCTGCGGACAGCCCAGCGCTGACAGCTCTCTCCCTCGTGCTCGCCCGCTACCAAGCGGCTCCTCAACGTTAGACCCGCCGCTGCCGGGTCCGCCGGGCGCCGCCGAGGGGACATGGAGGCCCAGCGAGACGGGCGCGGGGGGAGCCGGCGGGCAGGGCGGCCGCGGAGGCAGCGCCGAGCGCGGCTCGGCGCCCGGGGCGAAGCCACAAGTGAGGGAAGTTGCTGCCGCAGCTCCCGCCTCTCCTCAGCTCGGGGGGCCCCGCGCCCCGCCACCGGCCGCGACCGGCCCAAACCGGCGCGGACCGGCCCTGCCCGAGGGGCCGCGCGGGAAACCAAGCGCCGCGACCGCACCGCGCATCACCACACGACACGACACGACACCCCCCGCCAGAGCACACAGAGAGCGATACTGGACCAGGCTTTCACGCGGATTTTGAGCTCGCCCTCCCGAGGCTCCGGCATGATTCTCTTGGACACGCGGAGCTTGTTGAGCCCCCCGAAGGCGGACAGCACCACGGCTCTCATCTCCTTGGCGTCGGCAGCGCGCAGGCTGCCGGCGGCGCTGCCCTCGGCGGCCTCCTTGCCTCCCTCCTTCTCGATCATCTGCTCCGTCTCCTCCGCGCGCTGCGCTCCCTCCTTGGCCATGGCGCGGCGGCGGCGGCGGCTCCCGCCGGCTCCTCCTGCGCAGCGCGCGGTGCCGCCGTCTGGAATGGCCGCGGCCCCGTGTCCGCGCAGCGCCGCGCCGCGCCGCGGCCCGCCCGCCGCAATGCACCGATTAGCGGCGCAGCGCCATCCGCCGCCTCGGCGTGGCGGCCCCGCGGCGCCCCCCGCGGCCCCGTGTCCGCGCCCGGCCGCCGCAGCGGGGCGGAGTGGGGGTGGGGGGCTCTCGGCGCCGGGAGCCCCGCGCAGACATGGGCTGAGGGGGCCCGGCCGGTCCGGTCCGGTCCAGTCCGCGAACCTGCCGAGGGGCCGGGGGCGGCCCCGGGGGGCAGCCGGCCTCCTGGAGACACCTGCGGGGTTCCTCTCCTCAGGGGCTAGAGCCGCAAACGCGAGCGACGCGCCTGAGGCGATGGAGCCGCCAGCCCGTCTCCTCGTGGAGATGCTTCCATTCCCGCTCGGTTGTGGAGCCAGAAAGACCCCCCCCCCCCAAACGCTGACATTTTACCCAAAGCCTTGATGCACAAGCCTGGAGCAAGCGGTCCCAGAGGAGCAGTAGGTGACCAAGGCTGCTGCGTGTTTGAAAGCACGAGGGACGAGCCGGCTTCGTGTGCGAAAGCGGGCGCAGGGCGACGGGACAGATGGAGCCCGGCTTCGTCCAGCTGTAAGTCTGCCTCTGCTGAGGCAGGACCCAGGTGCCTCTAGGCAGCCTGTCATCGGCTCTCAACTTGTTAACGTGGGAGCAGCTAGAATTGATCCACTCCTATGTTAACGCCCTGGAAGGACAAACGGAGCCAGGCTGACTGGTGCTGGTCTCGAGGGTCGTGGGGGTTCACAGGCCAGGTACTCCTCTGCCTACCTTGCCTGTAAAGCCCAGGAGCCGCATCTGGTCAGACCAGCCTCGCTCCAACATCTTTCCCCCCACTATGCCCCATCACAATTTAAATCTCCACCTAGGGTGCCTGAGCCTTAAATTCAAATCCTTTCCCACTTGAGGGACTGAAAGCCACATCACCTTCAGGGCTGTGCTCCAGTCACCAAAGCCCTAGGCACGCAGAGTTGTTCCTGACCAATTCCATGTCCTTAAGCTGTTCTCTGGGCTAAGTTAATGTTCTCTGCATCAGAGAACACACAGATGGACAGTAGCCTCATGGCTGACACACACATTTGCCAGCAAGACACCCAAGTTTGAAACTGCTGTAATAAATATTTAAGCCTTCATACAATGGGTGTCTAATTGGTAATTGATGCTATCTGCTGAGCTACAGGGGGTGGTTGGACTTTGTGGGGAACTTAATCCTTTAAAGCGAGTATTGGATGTGCTGTAAGAACACCTACTAGCTTGAGCTTCGCAGAGACTCACACGAGGGACTTGCCTGGTTTCCAGGCCATAATAAGGCTCAGGCCACCACTTAGTCCAAATGACCTTAGTCCTGTGTTAATGAGGATGAGTGCCTCCAGTGTTAGGAGACAGCTGAACATAGAGTTGGAAGATCATTACTTGTGGTTTTGTAGGTGGCTAAATTTTGTCTGTAAGTTCTGTATTAGGTGCCTACACCATTTTGTAGCTGGTCCTTAGGCCTGAGTAAGTCCACTACTTACCTAAAACTATGGATGTATGTATAGGGCTTCAAAACTCAGTGCAGCGTGCTGTGGGTATAGCTAGTGTTCTCATGAATCTCTTTATGGCCACAGCTCTTGTATCAACACCCCTGCAACAACTGAACTCTTTCTAAGAAATTTCAGGACTTTTCTAACTTGTGATAGGGATTAGCATCGCCGTGTCTGGACTGCAAAGTTGTTGCAGTTGGAGTTCATTCGTATTCCTTAATCTCACGATATGTATTTATTCCATACTGGATTTTGTATCCAGCATATTTTATTTAGAGGCAGGAAGAACTGGAAATATTTTAATAGTAACTGTAATAAAGTAATGGGGTAAGATATTTTCATTCACATTAATGAACATCAGATACTGGAGGGGTGGACAGATTTTTCAGATTCTTCACACTTATTCTCAGTATATAATGCTTCAGAGTTTTCTGCCTAGTCTTTAAAAAATTTGCAGACAAAATATTTCTTAAAAGAAAATTTGATATCTAAGCCTGTTAGAAAGGTAGCAGTAAACTGCAGTAAACACATGAGGAGCAAATGGGAACAAATACTAGCCATGAGGAAGCCTCAGTAGCTTCATTATCTCAATAAGTTCAAACATATTTCATCAAAAGTGAAGTCTGATGCCTTAAATCCCTCATACGTTGTCCTTAAGATGTATTTCAGACAAAGATTTGAAAATAGCTCATTAAGACTACTGAGAATTTTCTGTGTGACATATTAAAATAATGCCATCCGCTTCATTTGATAGCAGCTTGTGGAGGCATGTAACCATTTTAAAGGTCAGGAAGTGTTTTTGCTTCCCTTGCTCCCTTGGTAAAAACGTGAATATTCCCTTCCCTGTGTTAGCTATACTTGGCTAACTCAGTGCTGTGAAAAGGAATACAAAGTTCTGTCACTTTAGATCTGGCCATCTGAATGCATGACCAGGCGAGCAGCAGCTGAATAAAGAATAACATGCATTTGATTCTAAATGATTTACTCGGTTGGCATCTTATTACTGTTCTAACTCAAATGAATGGCAAAGTGCAGAATGACCGAGGAAAGTAAAGCAGATAGTCCGCGTCAACTAAATGACATCCAGGATAATGAAGAGGCTGTGGGGCAGCTCACTTCATCACTTCAATGGTCTGAAACATCCAGAAGAAGCAAACTTGGACCTTGAAACTGCCTTTATTTGCAGTTGTTTGTGTGCAACTGTAGTCCTAGTTTATATTGATGACTTGGGAGTTTCTTGACTGACTCTATTAATAATGATTTAAATCTATCTCTATTCCTCTTTGGTCCAGAACCAAAGGTAATTTATCTTAAGTGATTTTAACCATACATTGTTTGCAAGTTAAAATGATTGAAGGATGTCCATTTTACAGAATCATAATATTCTGCTTATGATAGCCAGAACCAGTGTTTGCCTACGTCAGTTTAGTAACTGAGGTAACAGATATTTTTGCATAATCCTCATTCCACTGTTTTGATGTAATTCATAACCACTTCTTTAAGAATATGACATGATACAGTACAGAAGGTTACACTAAGATGTACAACCAGGATTTATTCTGACAATTGAGTATAAATTTTACCACTCTAGAAACAGGTTATGGGACAGACATTAATATCACTTAAGACTTAAACAAAAACATACTGAATTATAATGGATTTCCATTGACTTCAGTGGCTGGTAGATTAGACCTTCAAAGCGAAAATGTAGGACTGAACTTGATGGGTGTAGCTAAGTAGCTAGCATATTCGTGAGCCTGTTGTCAGAATCTGAACAAAGGGGAATTAGGAGTTCCTTAATCACCATCTTTATCTGCTGGTCAAGTTGGTGATACCTGTTCAGCAGCCCTTCTTTGCAATAGCGATTTTTTAAAACCCTAATCTAGAAGGAGACAGAAAACAGAACTATTGAATAAACGGTGGTGGTTACAGTCAGCTGTCTCTTGTTCAGAGTCAGATCCGTTTCTTTCAGAGCATAAACCTTTATTCAGCAAAAGAACCTACTGAAACCTGTGTGATTATATCAGGGACAAACTAGTCTTCATCACAGACGTTGTTCTGAGGGCTGGGGAAAAACATCTCTGAAACTGGTGGTGAGGGGAAGCAGTTATTCAGACTAAATCCAAATGGGTATTACCACATCTTTGGAGTAAGGCACCTGCAGCAATAGGTGTTACTGGAAACACATGAAAGGGCAGTCAACAACTAAAGCAATGAGTTAGAAGTAAGGTTTGATTCTGTGTGGAGATTTAAAAAAAATGAAACTTTGTGCAAAAGAGCCATTATTAGATACTTCTTTTGTAGGTTGCGTCCATTTTTTTTGAAAGAAGAACAACAAAAAGGTTTGCATTCAAGAAATACTTGAAATCATTGTATCTGTTTCCCTTCTTAGGAGGAACAAGATCTAGGACCCAGAATGATGGGCTAATCACTTTGCTCAAAATAAGCAACACATGGATGGCAAAACCAAATCCTTGGTTAGAATGGATAATACTGTATCTTTTAGCTCAGTTGTTCTCTCTGGGGCATAAATCAAGTCACATTTCTCTCAAAGCATAAGGATTTAAAAAAATATTTAAGCTAAGTGATGCAGTTTCCCAGTAGTTGTAAGAAACACCCAAATCATATTGAAATTTATTCTGGCCACTTTAATGCATAAACATAGCATTTTTTTTTAAACGTGCTGTGTTCCAAAACATTATTTTCTTAACAGTCTACTGTTAAGAAATTCTGTGTAGTGCAGGAAGAGAAAATAAATCCTCAGGACTCCCTTAACTTTTCATATTCTATGTCTTCTCCCTACAGCTTTGTGTGCTATACAACATCCATATTGCTTGACAGAAGATGCATATGATGTATTATGTTTTGAGTGCAAGTTCAGAATACCTACTTTGGCTGTTGTTATAACCTATAGCCCATAATGACATATATTATCAATGGAAAATGGTTTTATTGACTCCCCTGCCCCCCATATCTGTGTATAGAATGTATTAACAGAGCAAGAAATTTTTAAGGAAGGAAGCTCTAAGAATACAGGATGCTAGATTTATTTTAGGTTTGTTTGTTTGTGTAAACCAAAAGAGACCTCTATTTCCTAAGGTTAATTCACACTGAGATAACTGTTTTATTTTATCTTTGCTGGGGGCTTTTTCTTAGTGGTAGAGCTATGTATGAATCACAGGAGCAATGAAGCAATTCTCTGTTTATAGTCACTGAAAAGAACTGCACATTTCCCTTCAGTAGAGAGAAGTAGTTTAAAGCTCCTCAGAATCATCAGGAGTAATGAAAATGTGTTGTGTTTTAAATTAAAGAAGAAAAGAAATCAAAGCATTCACATGGGATTTGGCAAGGCCAAAATGACTTATCCTGTTGACTGCTCAGTTACTGTATTTCTTCATCATTTTATCATTTGTCTTATACATAAATTGTGCTCAGATAATTCAGTGATGAATAAAATAAATTAAATAAATAGATCACATTATTGTTATTCAAGAGATAAGATTTAAAACAACTTTTAAATAGATTGCAAAACTTTTAATCATGGTGTTGATAGCTGTAAGGAGACATGGACAGACCAAAATAACCCTTTTTAATGAAACTTCTTTTATATATTCATTTTTAGAATCATACTGTCTGTTTTGCTGGGCAAACGGAAAACACTGTAGAATAAAAAAACACTGCTCAGTATCTTTGCCTGATAGCTGCACATTCTAATGCTTCTGTTGTGTTTTCGGAACGCATCATTTTGTACACTGAAGACAAAATTTCTATTATACTATTTATGATAGTTGAGTTGAAGCTGTATGTTTCCTTTTAGGATTCAGCTCTGAGAAATTACGAGAAAAAGGGTGTGACACTGGCAAACAATTACAGACATAGTAAATCACAATGAACAAATTTACCGGAGAAGGGTACATCAGTAATGTCATGGCTTAAAAAGTCATTTTGGAAGAGCATCACTGAAAACGTGAGCAGACTTGCTATGTTGTCCTGACTCCATCATTTTAACTCTTTATGACTTGTTCCCCTGTTTATAAAGCTGAGGTGAATCAGGTTTACCCCACAGAACTAAGAAGAGTGGTAACACAGATTTACAATTCACTTGTAGTACTGTACAAGTGCTAAATACCGTCAGACTTTTTAAGGATATTATAATGCCCTCCTTGAATTCCAAAAAGATTCATCATGTTTTTCATACCTTGTTCTTTCAGGTAATCTAAAGGAAAAATAAAAATTACTGACACAAGTTCCCAAGTCTCCAGTTGATATTACTGTGGCCTTAGGTGCCTGGAGGTACTTTATGTACTTATTCATTCTGTGTAACTCTAGGCAATGAGAAAGAGTAATCCCGCTTGGCATTTTGAGTCACTTTGGTCTCAGCGATTATGGAACCAGAGTAACTTGTTAGAGGAAGCTTGTGAAAAAAATAATGTCTCTGAACTTTACAAGAGAGCTTAAGTGTACAGAAGAACTCAGTCAATGAAGAAGAAAAGTTTGAGAAAGATATCCCCTTGTTAGGTAACTATATCACAGTGCATAATATCATCAGGAGCATCTGTCTGGGAACGTTGTCTTCCAGACTGATTACATCTAATAATACATTGTATTTTTGATCAAACTCACCTCTACAAATTGCCAGGCTGCTTTACCTTTTTGTGGCCTATGCTTTTTTCCTTACTAAATATATATATTTCTATGTGTATATATATCCTTATGCCTCTGAATCTGCTCAAAACACAATTCTGAGCTTTTAGGTTTACTGTGCTGAGCTCAGCTCTGTTTTGCATGTTTCTAAAGTTAAAGTCCAAGAGCGTGGAACATGAGGTTTGCTGCTCTGGAAGCAACTGAAGCATCAAGCTGGAGTTTAAGCTTGAAGGCATTACACTAATTTACAGCTCTTGTGAGTGCTCTGACATAGCACAGAATTTCCGTAGGGTTTACAACAGAGATCTCTCCTCCTTTCCCCATACACTCTTGATGCAGCTTTTGGTACCACTCTAATTTTACCTTTTGTGATGGGCCTTTTGAGGGGAGGAACAGGATGCTCTTGAGAATGACTGTGCTTCCTTTGGAGTGTTTTATCATGATTCATGCTACCCTTAAACTGTTGCTTTTATTGAGTTCAGTAGCTCATTGCCACTTTATAACTCAGGCAAGGGTCATTGATTTTAATTAACCAACTGAGCATTCCACTGCATTGTCTTCTACAGT
Organism: Struthio camelus; assembly: GCF_040807025.1. Lineage (NCBI taxonomy): Eukaryota > Metazoa > Chordata > Aves > Struthioniformes > Struthionidae > Struthio > Struthio camelus. The sequence goes on from NC_090951.1 coordinate 7,982,280, forward strand.
CCAACAGGAGATAAAAACAAACAAAAAATCCTCCATAAATCCCAGCTTATTAGGAGATTGGCTTACTCTGAGCACTGTTAACATGCTAACAGAGTTGTTCATTTCAAAACTGCTACGCTAGATCTCACCTGGGCTGGCAGAAACACTGTATGACAGCACACGAGTCTGCGATAAGGTTTTACAACCACAAAGACAGATGCCTACCACATCACTCAAAATAGCTTTCTTGAATAGTAATTTTAATGGAGAAAATGGTAAATTAGAAAGGTATGAACCAAGCCTGAAAAATCTTAACTCCTTTCCTACCTAGAAAAGTGGGCGCTTAGACTACAGTTACACATACTAGTGAAGCACTTTAGGTAAGCTTATGAGATTGATAACTGCACTGCACCCAACATTTATAATACTGCTAGAACAAGTGCTTAAGTTTTATGACCTATCTATTGCCTCTGTAGCTATATTTCAAAGCAGAGGAAAATAATGAGTATTCTAGTTTGAAAATGAGCCAGTTTGCCAATATTAGTGTTTATTACAGAAGAGGACTAACTGCCGTTCTCTTTGTTTCTTAGTATTCTTAGTAGTGTTTCTTAGGGTATGAAGAAGTATTGACTTAATTACCAATGCGCTTTTCTGTATTAATCAGCGAAGTGTTAGACAAAGGTAATTTCTGGAGTGAAGACTAAGGCTAACCTTGCATAGCAAAGCCTCATAATTGCAACCACGACAAATAACTCTTTAGCATTCCAGTCTTTTGAGAAATCTGATCTTGTTTGCTGGACTCGAGTCTATAAGTGAATTTAGAACTTCTGTGGAAAAAAAAAAAAAAAAAATCAGGAGTCCAGAGCCCATACAGCTTTCTCACATTTGTCACCGACATAAAATCTACGTGGCAAGAGACTAGCAGGGAAGAATGTTGTTGTGGACTCCAGATAGACAACACATCTTGGAAGAAAAAGCATAAGATAAGCATCTATTTTTTCCTCCTTCTAGAAATTGTGATGACAGATTCCAATTTTGATAGGAGAACTTGGCCATACAGGACATTAGACTTTGAAACTCCAGCTAAGGAATCAAAGTGGGGCTCCTTACTACCATTGCATCAATGTAACCTCTATGCATTTCTGAAATTTCTGTCTTTGAGACAATGCTGAAGGGCTTAGAAGTCTTGATGAAATGATCTTTAACACAGAAGGATTAGATCATACCAACTATCTCACAATCATTTACCGGATCTTTTGTCCAATCTAAAAACACTGCAAGAAAATTTAGGAACTCCTGATAAATCTTTTTCTGTTAAGGTAAAATGAAAACGCCATAACTACTTCCTGAGCATGCAGCTTGGTTCTTCCTCAGTTTGGGAGGGTTCTAAATCTCAAGACTTGCTGGTAGATATGCCAGCTGATTTAAATTAAAATTGAAAACTGTTTTAGGCAACAGTATGGAATGCAGCCAAAGAGTCACTTTGTCTTTATGAAATCACAGTGTAAGGTAGGCCAAATGAGTGCTGGCATTTGCGTTACTCTTTAAAACAATGTAATTCAAAGTGCAGTCTATAGATACAGTTGAAAAAAAAAGTCAGCAAGTGCTAAAGCGGAGAACGAAGTCACAATGAAGAAAATTGAAATTTCATAGGGAAATCAGTATTTTGAACTATCCAAATAGAAAAGCTCTTCCTTTTTGTTGCATAAGAATAATAAACAGAAACTTTTCTGCTTAATATTTTAGTCCTGAGCTGAGCAATGTCCTTTAATGACAGGAAATTAGCCAGCATCCATCTTTAAATGTGAAGATGCTGAGTAGTATCTGGAACCTAAGGTGGAGCACAACAGAGGTTGTGTTGCTAAATCAGATCCAAATGCCGATACTACCTTGGTTAAGCTGAGGCATCAGAATTAGTTCTGTTGAATGCTGTCCCAGTTTCCTCAGAGTCCTCAAATTCAATGGGATTGTCAGGCACATATAATCCCAGAAGACCATGAGGAAAGGAATTTGTCAACCTGGAGTCACCTCCTTAGTAGAAGAGGCCTGCACTACTTTCATGTTTTTAACTGAAGGGTTTAATTTCTGCAGTTTAGAAAAGGTGAAGCCACAGTTGTGTTAATCAAGTTAAAAGAGGAGCAAGAACCTATAAGCTATTATTAGCTAGATTCAGAGAAGATCAATGGTGCTCCAAAAAGTCAGTATTGTAGGATTTTTATCTTGTTATAAGAGTTTTCACAAGACAACATTGTGATTGGAACTTGCTATATTATGAGAGCGCAGTATGGGTGGGAGTGTGAAGTAATTAAGAGAGAAGACACTGCCCTAAAGACACAACTAACCTAAAGAATCTGATATCATTTGGGGGAAGCAAGCACATCAAAAGAGTAATCCATATGAAGTTGTTCAGAGAAGGTTCATGAGTTACTTTTGAAAATGTAGCTCCTATCCAAATAAAACATTCCTGTAAGACAGACAAGAAATCTTTTAAATAGCAGAATGGAAGTTCAGATGTCTGTGGTACTGCAGGTGAAAACAACCAGTGACACAGAACAATTTCTTTAGTGATACCCAGCTGCACAGCGCATGAGAGAAATGTGAGTTATCATGGCTGACCTCTGCAGAAAGCTTCAAAAATTCTATAGAAACAACTGAACAGAATACATATCAGTAGGCTTCCTGAATGGCTAGGCAACAGCAAGTTTTGTGACCAAAACGATCCTCAAATAAAAAAAAAGTAGAGCCAAGAAATGAGACGAGACTGTCAAACATGGAAAGGAACTTCCAAGAATTTACCAAAGATTCTGATGAAAATTCACAGTGATCACAGCCACGCAGCTAATGAGCAATGTCAGAACCGGAACAACTGAAGCTAAAAGGAAAGAGATTATTTCCATAATAAAAATAAGAGGAAATTGACATGCCTATGTCACCCAATTAAAGATCTCTTGACATCAAAACCAGTAATGCATTAAGCCAGTCATGCATTGCTGTATGAGAGACAGAATGGGCCCCAAGAAGGAACAGGTTCCTACCAGAGCAGAAAAATGGGACTCAAGTACCTCAGCCAGGAGCTGGATTTCTCTGTCAGGAGAATGGGAGATTCCTTTATCAGGGATAGGCCACTCTGAGAGGGTTAGTCCAGCCTAATAACAGCATATCCTTATCCTTAACACATTTTCTTCCTGACATAGCTGAAACAGAATTACAGGATATGCTCAATGATATATCCTCATAGCAACTCCCCTTTATCACTGCTCTCTGCTTTGAACAGTGCCTTCCAGGAAGGAAGTCCTTGTGGAGTAGATCTTGCAATAAACAGTCCAGGGCCTTTATGACCTCTGCATCACAACGTAGACAACATGCGTATGCACAGCTAGTCAGTGGCAGAACCTAAAACCACCCCTAACTCACAACTTCCAGCTCTCTGCTTATTGATTTATGCCTATGATACCTATGATGCCTTGCTGAGTTACTTCCTATTATCTGAGCTGCTGTAATGGATATTGCACATCCGCAGACCGCACCGTTTGTGAGGTAAATGTCTTTTTCAATTAGCCTAACACATTTTATCTCACAGCTGGGCAGGAAAAGGGCACATATTAGTTCACAAAGAGTTATAGAAGATTAGCTGTCAGGAACTAACTCAGCCTTTATAAATCACGCTGCAATTCACGAAGACAAAGTCTCCGGCAGTTCAGAATATTCCCACTTTCCCCTCCCTCAGCTGCTCGCTGCTCATGCCCACAACCTGCTGCAAGGTGTTGTCTCCTCAGTTGTTTTGGCTCACCTTTTTTTTTTTTTTTTTTTTTTTGAGGTCACACTGTGAAATGCAATGGGGAATTACTGCAGCTTAAAATGCCCCAGAGCATCAATCAAATTAAAATGTACGCCCTTACTGCAAGAACTTGGAGGAATGGCTTCCAAATTTTTCTTTACCCAATGATCTCTTTCACAGAACTTTTCATTACCTATGTGGTACCCCAGACCTCTTCCCTAAAATATCCTTGTTTTATTCTTATAGGCCAAGCTGAGTACAAGCAAAAGCATGGGATCTCTGCTCTTAACTGTTTTCCCACCTCTTTCCTTGTAGCTGAGGGAGGGACGAAACAGGGAGCTGTAACAACGGTAGAGCACCCTTCAGCGAGGACTGTGCCCCAAGCTGCAACTTTTTCTCTACCTCCAGACACTTTCCCATCATCCAAAACTTAGATTTCAGATGTGAGGGGAGAGCCTCAGCACAGTGCACTTCCAAAGGCAAGGATTTACTAACCTGAAAATCACTTCAGTAACTTGTGCCACTTTGCTTCAGAGCCAAACAAAAGGAGCATCGCCATAACCACCCATTGTCACCCTATGTTCACTTAGAGCCAGGAGCTAGAAAGTCTGCAAAAACAGGTGGTTACGGGGATGGTCCTTTTGTTCAGCTATGAAGCCAAGTGGCACATCAAAAGTGACTCAGCTACCAGTTGTGCCAAGGAATGCCACTTAAGCTGTGAGTATTTGCCAGATTCTGCCAGGACAGGGATATTAAAGTTTCCACTGGGTTCACTAGAAAGCATTATCACAAGGAATCCTAGCCCCCTTTAAATGAAATAATATTCACTTAATGTGAAAAATGATATTATTTTATTCCTTGACTCAAATTTAAACTGCTCTGTCTTTTCTTCAGGCTAGAGTGTATTTAACACTGAGCAGTCAGTCATCTACACTATATACTCAGAGGCTCATTTAAACACCATCAATCTCTTGAGATTCACTGTTGGCTTATCTTCTAGGTTCAGAACAATTCTATATTGTTTTATATTTTACGGGTTACAAGATGAAATGCCAGCTATTTTGTGGGTTACAAGATGAAATGCCAGCTCTTCTGGAAGAGAGCTTCCCCAAAAGGAAATGAAGGAGGAGTTAGAACATACCAGGGGGGAGCATTGTAAGAGTCAGAATGGAAAGTCACTTTCATGTCAGGTTTGATACTTAGTTTGCAAAGACCAAAGAAAAGTACCCCAAATTAACATGGCAAGCATCTGAGCTGGGAGATTTAATTTAGTTTATTTTAAGTAACAATTCACCTTGCATTTTGCCTCTCTGAGCCCTATGCATGCAGGAAATAGGCTCCTGGACTGTTTGTCAAGCTTCCATTCTTATTACAACATATACGCAAAAACTTACTGTATGAGTTTTTTCTCCGTCTTACTGTTCCCTTAGGTTTCATGAGAGTATAATGGCATTCTTCAGCAACGTTCTGGGCAAGCTTGGTTTGATGCTACAAACCGTACTTATAGAAGTTATCTTGATAGTCACTAAAATTAAACTTTGGTGACATACTACAAAAGGAGTAAGTCCTTGATTGTTTTCTACCATTAAAACTGCATTCTTTATTTGTAAGCAGACCAAATAGTTAAGAGTTTACCAATTTTGTTAGAAAGCATAATGGTTTGCTTAGAGTAGTCAGGTGCCAATGACAGCCTATACACTGTAGCAGTTTAGATGAAGCAGTTGTCATGACAACTCAATTAACTAAATCAACATAGCTGTATGGAGCAGCAACCCATGTCCTCTACATCATCTATACCTCAGCACAGAGAGTTTTGAGTAGCTGTGCAAATGAACGTCCCCCCATTTCCCTCCCCTCTTCATCAGGAAACAACGAAAACAATGTACCACGCAGTACTGCTCAGCTGGAATCACAGCAGGAGTGTAGCTGCTACTGGCAGCACAGAAACCCAGGTCACATTACTGCCATCTTCCTCCTTCTCCTGCTCCTTCCCCCTCTTCCCAGCAGGTTGACTGATTAGGTCACCTTTTCAGAAGCGGCTTCCAGTTCTACCTTAATTAAAGGAAAAAAGGACAAGTTGTGGATAAATACACAGTAAACTACCTGCCAGCCGGCAAAACCAGTTTTTACATTAGGAACTAGCACATTCACAGACAGCTGGTCTGAGATTGTCTGCAAACTAGCAGGTTTCCGTAATGCAGGCTCTTTTATAAATATGTAGCATAGCAACTTAAGTTACTCAGATATCTCCACTCACTAAAGATGTATGAGCTGCTCTGGAATAATTGACACATCTATAGTGGATGCTTAGGTCACAACTAAAGAAAACATTTTAGTTGCTTCACAGCTGCCTTCACTACCAAAAGAATGTAATGCTGTTCCATAACAGAATAACTGTTCCAATACCCTAAGGCACCCAGGAAAAGGAAGGGAGTGGGAGAGGTTACTTGATAGTTGTTGAGGTTGCTGCAGGTTGAGGCACTAAATGTGATATAAAGAATAGTCAGATATCATCCACCTGCAATTTATCACCAATGGCTTTTTTGTTTGAAAGCATCCATTTTCATGTTTCATCTATTTTACTTCTTGTGTATTTGTGTGTCAGAAAAGATTATTGTGAGGGACTTAACAACAACAACAAATAGAGCCCAAGTGAGTAGGGCATGAAATAGAAGGAAAACAGAAGAGAAATAGGAAAGCAAAGCACAAAGGTGCATGTCACAGTCTTAACAGATCACCTGACAGACTGTGATGGTCTGCACCAAAGAACACTTAAAATTTTTCATCCCTACATCACTTCCTAGTAGTTCTCAGACTGATTTTTGATCCTGAAAGAAGGATCAAATCCATGACTAATTCCTATGTAGTCCAGGGAAATCCTGGGTTAAGCCACATTTAAATTTTAGCAAGAGACTTGAGCTGCCCTCGTTTGGTTTGTACTAATTTGTGCAGAACAATTTACGCTGAGGTGAATTTTATCCAGTATTGAGTCTGATGGGATAGCAGAAATTTTAAATACAATACTGAATATCTAAATAGAGTCTCACTCAGGAAAGCATTTAAACCACTTACTTTTGCCCCTCTAGGCTTTGGTATTTTTTTTTTAAATGAGAAGCAAGTTCAAAAAAAAAATTAATATTTAATTTTAGACATGAATAGAGATGATTTTCTGACTCAAGTTTCTAGTGATTCAGCTAGTAAAGCTTTAAACAGGGTGGCTCTGTGAGTCTACCATGCACAGCTCTAGTTGTATTTTTGTTTTTAATTAGCAAAAGAAAATAATTCTACCCTTAATATTTTTTCTATTTAAAAAATACATACAGAATAAGCACCACCCATCCAAAAGTCTCAGCAACAACATCAAAAGCCCCACATAACCCTTACACAGACTTTTCCAAAAAGATAACATTTCAATATCAAATTTCTGTGCTGATAGATTCAAGCAGCAAAGGAAAGATAAGCTAAGATGGTATTTACTTAAGATACAGCCCTCAATTTAGGAGAACAGCCATATGCTATGACTGTTTTTAAGGTGGATCACCCCACTGTTAAACAGTGAAAGTTTGAAGCCTCAGGACTCTTAGTCTGCTGTTCTCAGGCACATCACCTAAAAGTCACAAGAAAGTGTCCATTGAAGGAATTCAGTCCAGAGAAGGTTTAATTATATACATTGGAAATACAAGACTGAAGACTATTTCAGAAATTTTATGAGAATTTGTGAAAAGGATGAGTTTTGCTGCCCAGGCCGGTGTGAGGGACCTCGGTGCTACCTTGCTTTGTCTGCCTTTTGGGGAGAGCAAGGTAGCCCAGGACTCTTACTCCCTGGTAGCAGAAGAAATTGGCCTCTGTGCAAGCGTTAAAGGACTCTGGCAGACAGATGCTTGGGGAATTTGGTTTACCAAGTTCAGTAACAGCTCTGGTCATATTTATCTGAAGATTCTCATCGAAAGCAAGGAAAACTTCAAGCTTTTGAACAAAGCACATTTGTGTACTGAATAAATCTAGAATTTATGATGCCTGCTTTTCTGATGGACAGCTTCACATAGTAGACCAATCATCAGTATCAATGGAACTGCACTAATTTCCACCAGCTGCAAATCTGACTCACAGTGTCTAAATGTGACTGAAATGTCTTTATAGCCTGAGTTTTGCAATACAGCTCCATATAAGCTGCACAATACAGCCCACCATAAGAAACTGAACCATCTGTCTATCCTGTTTAATAAGCTTTAATGTTTAATAGGTGAATGAAATATTTAATATTTACAAAAAAAATCAAACTGCAGGCTGTGCAGTTGCCAAGTACAAAATGGCCACAGTACAAAACAGAATGTACACAGCTGCATTTATGCCTCTGAGGATGTAGGTGAAAAACTGATGCCAGTTGCTTTCTTATATTAATGTATCTTAACGAGCAGCCTTCAAGAACATAAACTTTTCTTGTGTTTTTGCTCAGCAGAAGGATGTTTATTAAGGATATATATTAAGCAAGGCCTCCGAACATGAACGTAAGTGTACTTAGAAGAGAAACTTTTCCCCCTCTTCTTATTGCTGTTGACCTTCCCTCACCTTTCCTGCTTCTCTCTCTGAATTCCAAATAGGCTTTTTCTTCATGTAACAGTCACAGCATCAACTGTTAAAACAAAATATCCACCTGAAACTTTTCAATTTAGACAACCTTGAATAACCAGTTCAGATGTAAAAGATGCAACTTGGAGGATGTCAAAAGTGAAGAGCTTCCTTACTTGGGATAGATATCTAAACACTGCATATTGGCAATGTTAGACAGCAGCCCCATTTCTGGGCTGAATTTATGGCTTACAAAAAAATTAAAAAACAGAGTCCTCTTCACCAGATAAATCCAGATAAATATATTAAACGCATATTCTGTAATAGATACTTCCCATTAAAATGATACAGTGTATACACTGGTAAAATAACTGTATTTGCTTGCTTAACTCTTTGGAAACAAAAATAGGTTAATATAAGTACTTGAACTACAGCGCCAGCTGGGTGTAAACTGACATATCTGCATTTACTTCATGATTTCTATTACCTGAAAAATCTATGTCAGGGAGGTAAACCTGAAAATACAATCGAAGACATCTCCAGGAATATCCATCACCATTTTCTTCATGTGCAGTTTTCTCATTCTTCAACTGCTCTAAGACTTCGCTGAGTTCCACACTGAAAGGTGCAATCAAAAGGCAAAAAAAAAATTCTTTTTAAGTGGTAACTCTGCAATAGATGTGCTAAAATAGCTTTGCCTGTTTTATGCTAGAGCTAGAGGGCAAGAACCTTCTGCCTTTCACTAGCTTTATACAACTAAAGATGTCTTTACAACTCCACGTAGCCCCCTAGATATAGCACAGAAGATATTTATCACTGAGATGGTACATAATATCATACTCTTTTTGTCCCTCAGTCTCTTTTCCGATTATCCCACCTTTTCTCCCTTGTTCCAGTTTTGTAGGGTAGTCTTTGGATAAAAATCTCCACCTGGTAACAGTCTTCCCCGACTAGAAGTCTTTTAGGAGGCCTCATTTACAGACCTGAAGTCTCAGTGGAAATTAAACTTCAGAAGTGCAGCTTGTAAATAGAATTTGATTTAGAGGTTTAAAAGTGGAACTGGTTGTGAAGTTACTGCAAAATTTTAACACCAGTGTTTTATACCCTTAATAGCCAAAATAAACAAAAGGTGTGAGAAAACAAGCTCAGGAATTAGGTGATTCCCACTACATCACAAAATAAGAAACAAATGTCTGCACTGTAGTGGTGGTATATACAGAAGCTAGAGAGGGAAAACATCAGATATATGAATGTATGCATTTTGTTAAAAATATTATTAAGACAGTTAACTATCTGAGAAAATATCTAACTACCAGTGCTTTTTAATCAAGTTTTACTGGAGCATTTATTTTGACTGGTGTACTCTTAACTTCAGAGTGATGTTTTATGTGGTAAATAAATAAGCGTGGTAATCAAGTACCTTTACTTTAAAGCTGGTGTTAATACCACAGCAAATTCTAATAATTAAATTCAGTATTATAGTTTTAAATAACAGAAATATATTTGGAAGACAATTTTCAGAGAATATTTTTTTTCTTCTACTTGACAGAAGTATTTTTCTAGTAGAGAACTCTTTCTTGTTCATTTCTAGAGATTAAGACGACAATTATCCATTCACATGGCTTTACCAAACAACCATGAAAAGGAACAGAAAGACAGAAAAAACAAGGCTATTACTGTTATGCTGCTCAATCTTGAAGTAAAGCATAAGTTCAGGCTTGTAGCGTATCTCTGTGTTAGCTCAGCCCATGATGTAAAGTCAGCAAGAATCATTTGGAAGAGCGTCTTCAATTCTAGCAGAAGTTGAAAAAAAATTCAAGGAGACTTATTTAATAAACACAGCGTAAACAGCATTCCAGATGTCATAACATGAGCAATCCAGAAAGGAAGTTAGGTGTGGGCAATTATTTGATGCTGAGTATTTATATTAATATAATCATATTTCAAATGCTATTTGGATAACCCTGCATCTATCTGCCCCACAGAACTAAGAAGCAAGTGTAAGGTAGCTTCAACAGCGGTTCCTGACCTGAGGAAACCTGTGCTGCGCTGGCCTAGAGGCTGAGCCAGGCTGGCGTGAGGGAGCTGTGCCGGGGGACCGTCTTGTGGGGTCTGCAGCCAGGCCGGCTGCCCGGCCCTTCCAAGGCACCCGGTTCCCCTCTCCAACCGCACGTTGCTTTCCTACAGTCTTTCAAATTCTTTGCCTTTTCCCATTATCAGAGGGGAGATCTAATCATAGCCCCTGCTATAGCAGCCACTTCCTCTTTCCTCTCCCCAGATAAATGGGGAATATAGATACACAGACTCCTGTGCCCTCACCTCTCCATGATTTCTCTTTTTCTCAGTCTTTTCTTAGAGTTCTGCTCAGGTTAACAGATTCTCACAGATATAAAGCTTTCAATCCAATTTGCGGCTGTCTTCCAGCCCTTTTCTGACTGATGATCACAGAGCATACATGGCACCTTTTTTTTTCTTTGGCCTCAGGTAGGGGACAATTTGATGGCAGGCATATATCATCGACTTCCTTTTTCTTAGTGGTATTCCCAGCTTCCCAAGCATTGCAAACCTTTGTTTACATCTGTTACTAATTCATCAGTTCCTGCATTTCTGATTTGACTGTTAACAGCTGAAAGCCTCAAGTAATGAATTCTGTGTGACTTCCATTTTTAGCAATGAAACCTGCCAATGACAGAACTGTAGCACTCCCATTTTATTCTGTTTGTTTCCCCACGAATATCTGCTAACTGGTACTGTAGAAGATCTAAAGAATGCTGCTCTTAGATTAAGAATTAAACCTTAATATTTTAAAAACAACTAGTTTACTATATTCTGAATAAGCTGTTGATAGCACCTGTTATACAAATTTTAAAAACAAAAATAACAAATGAAAAGACAGAAGACGCAATATAATTGAGATAACATGCATTACCGGTTAAAGTAGGTATGCAGTATCAGCCAAAACCTCACAGCATGTAATTAGGCACAACCACATTGAAGTTAATGAAATTATCATGATTTGTCAGCTACAGATGTGCAGCAACTAACCTAGAATAAGATTGTTTCATTTGCTTTATCTAAAAACAGAATAAAATATACACTATTTAAATGTCTTACTCGTCAACCCCTTTTCTACAGTTGTTTGTTTCTGTATACAGATCTATCTGACTACAGATTTTTAGCACTACATCCTTAATCCTTCAAACACATATAGAATTCTAAACCTGATATTATTCTTGTTCATGTCAACAATTTGGGTATCTGACTTTTACGGGGGCTACAGTGTAGCATTATGATCTATCATAGGGTTCAAAGGCAAATTTAGCTTTCTTCAGAAGCCCAGCTCCTATGTTTGTTGCCAGTAGCGCTGGATTTTACTACAGGCAACACTTAATTAGGAACATATATGCAAATATTTTTAAGCAGCTGTGCTAACAGACAAACACTGCATCAGCTGTAGGATGAGTAGTAGGAACATATCTTTAAATACAAGATGAATCCAAAGGTAGCTTATAACAGAGTGGAGGTCAAGACAGACATAGGTCAATAAATGGTCAATACTGGACAGTTTATAGGATTACAGAATTCAGGATAAGAAGTAAGCATGTCCAAAATGAGTCTGTTGCTAGCCAGTGAACAACTATTCCCCTGCAGCACATTCTGACAAACACGATGATTATTCTTCACTAATGTTTCATTACTGCTTGGATGTTTTCCTTCCTAGTGCAGTTATTTTTTGTTTCAAAAGACAAAATACCTACCCCAAATCTAAAGCACTAAACAGCAGGCAACTATACAGCATTATAAATTTAATTAACATCATAAAACACTCATTTTACTCTTTGGATGTTAATTTTAGCAACATAAATTTATATTGCATTTCTCTCATCCCTAAATGAATGTTCTGGCTACAGAACTGTAGCTTCTGCAAGAAATCAGAAATCCGTGTGATTCCTTTTTCTAACCACCTAATTTCTTAGATTATATTGTGGGAGAGGATAAGCTTAGAGGGAAGAAGGATTATCTAATGGCCCATTCCATTATAACTAAAAAAAATTTTTAACTGGAGATGGTTTAACATGTACTGCTTTGAAAATTGCATTGCTATGGCAACCTATTAAAAAACAAACCCTCGTAGGTACATTATATTGACTTGTAAGCATTTAAATGAGCTTGAAGGCCAAAAACTTCTCCAGATTTCGTATTGTTTATCTCTATGATGTAGGCATAAGCTGAATGTGAACGGTGTGCTTTTTTGAATATTTACATTCTTATCTAACCATGACTCTCTTAACCCTGCATGAACTCTAACTATGCAAAAGTAAATGGGATTTTAATTAAACTGAGTCCATTAAGCTTCTTGAAATGCAACGAACACTGTATGTTTTTCCCAATACAGAAGTGCTGTAAACTGGTGTGTATACCTTATATCCCTTTTTGAATCGTTTTCATTAGATTTTCTTTAATAGTTATAATTGTTAAAATACCAATTTACCTATCAAATCTGTGTGTTAAATGTTCACATAAATGTTAAATACCAAACACCTAATTATTTGAGCACTCAAAAATGTAGAAATGTTAAATGCTGAATCACTGCACGTTAACTAAAAGAATGACTAACAACTTGCATTAAACTTCATACTATTTATTTTTAGTTAATTCCACATCATATCAGTAATTTTCTTGCTCTGATACAAGTCTTTGCACTCATTTCACTGATATGTTGCATTACTTATCCCATTGCTTGGGAAAGGATTCAGGAATCTATTTTTAATATTTAACAGCATTTATTTAATAGCACTTTTCAACTGACCAATAGCCTTTATGATGGGTTTGTGAGAAGTTCAGAAACTATATATATATATACACACACACTTTTATAAAACACCTCTACAGATTGGTAGCCATATTAACACAACATACTTACATGCATTTGCAAGAAACAAATGCATTTGCAGTCAATAATTCAAAGTAAATGAATCCTTTAAATCACCACAATCAAAATCCAAATTCAAAATCCAAATCTATTTCTATAATATTCAGGAATAATGGAAGACTAGTAAGAGAGACCCCTGGGACAGCCAGGTCTTGATAAGCACTTTGTTGCAGGACTTTAAGGACAGATCTGAAAGGATATGGTAACATTCCCTTAGGCATGATAACATTTAACATTGCAGTGCCTAACTGCAAGGCATCAGGCCCACGGAATGACAGAGAACCAGGGCCTTTGTTAGATGCTTAAAACGTTCTACACAACGCAGGGGAGAGCTAATTGCCTCAGGCTGTTAACCAGTTCGAAGGGCAGAGTACAGCATTCCCCAATAGGAAATTCTCAGAACAACAGATTTGCTAAATCTTTTGCAAATCTCTTGCTAAGTCTACATATCTCTGCAGCCCAAGGTCCAGGGAAAGATTCATCTCTGCAGAGGATGTACCTTTTCACAGGTGTGATCTTACACAAAAAATGAGCCACAGTCACACTTTCCTTTAAAACTATGAGGTACATAACAACTGCAACTTCCCTTTAACACAGTATTCAAGTATACAGGGTGCTTACCCAGGAACAGAAGGACCCAGTTTCAGTTCTCTTAACACTTCAGAGGTAGTATCCTGACAAATGCATGAATTACCAGATCTCATGATATTCCACCTGGGGCACTCTCCACTCCTTACATCTCAAAAGGAAGGAAGGGAGCATGAATATGACACTGATTGATTAGTCAACTGCCTAACTGGGGTGAGGGGAGCTGTGCACCAGTTTCTGCTTCAAACATTGTGGAAATTTTCACCCAAAGATTGCTTAAAGAAACAAACTCCCACTAGCAAGTATGGGATTTGCAGAATGGCAGTTTTAGTAACAGGCACTTAAAATTCCTTCTATTCTTTTTGTGCTCAAATAAGTTGTCTGGGCACTCAAATGGCAAATGGCTATCTAAATAAAGAATGGATTTTTTTTTTTTTTTTTTTTTTACATTAAGAAAGCAGTTCCCAAATTTCAAAACTACTATCAGTAAAATCATGCAAGTATGCACATCAGGACCTACACACTATACATTCCCATCAGCATGGGTAAAACCCCAGTGGTTTTACTGCAAGTCACTGAAGGGTTTTTGGCTGGAGCTCTGAGAAGTCCATTTTCCAGCCAGCTCAAATGGTTAATTTGATTTAAAAAACGTGATTGTTGCTAAAAGGAGCATCAAATGTAACTTGTTCTATGGACCTGTAAGGACAAGAACAACATTTGAGAAAAAGAGAAATAAAAGTGATGTTTCAACTTGTACGATTTCCGTGCTGGATTTGGTAGACCGGAAAGGAACTAAAAAAAGGCTGCTAGGACCAAAAGAGGATGCTAAGTTAGTAATTATGTTGCTTGGTACCTGTTTTGTTTACTAATTGAAGGTCTAATTGGTTTGCTCTATTTTAATTAACTATGTTCTTATTTTAATTAGTTATTTTCCCCATCTACATTATCCTTAGTAGCTTAGCCTGATGCTATGAATAATATGATGAAGGGTTTAAAGTTAGGTTTATCTTTAGATGTTTAAAGAATTTCATAAGTGTTTAATAATGAAAATAAAACTGTTCTTTGTAAGTGTGGGTATTGCTTCTTCAAGAATTTCAACCCAGCTAAAAATACAAGTACCTTTTTTCTTTTTAAGTTAAGTCAACTGATATCAAGCATAATTAACATAGATGCCAAAAGAATTAATATAAGAGCACGACAGGTTTAGATATGCTAAAATGTTTGAGCTGGTTGAATCTTTTGAGGCTTTCCAACGCTATAGCCATTGTTGAAGAATCCATTTCAAAGTTACTAGCACTTATCTTTCAAACTTAGGGAACTTTATCTTTTCCCATAATAGAGGCCGGGAAAAGGCAGAGGGCCCTATGAAAGAACTGGAGAACTCGGACTAATTGTTCCGATTCCTGGGAGAAACATCAGAGTAAGTAACTCTTATAAAGCTACTTTGATTAGCAAAGACATATGTAGCAACTGATATCTTTTTCATATGAACTATTTTTGACAAATGTGTCTCCCTCCTTTATGTGGCAGGTAACACGCTTGGTGTATATGGAGAACTGTAGATCTTCAAGTTTTGGATAAAGTCTTGCCATATGTTTCCATTTGCAAGGTAAGGAGAGTTGGTCTATATGACACTAGCAGTATTTCCCCCATAGCTGGTTAGAAAACTACACCTAGTAGTAACAGCTCATTGTCAAAGTGCAACTACTTATCAAGATCAGGATTCTGTGGAGGCCTGTTCTGAGTATTGCTTACTCTAAGTTGTAAATGAAACAGAAGATACTCAATAAATTGGAGGATAACAACGAAGTGAAAACCTCTGAAAACATACTAGTAGATAATCACCATGTTTTTTTTTTTTTTTTTAAATCAGGAAGTAATTCAATAAGGACAAACGCAAAGTGCTAAACATAGGTAGGTATAGTCAACTGTTCAAATACAGAATACAATAAATATAGGAACAATCAGCAGATTTTTTCACAGAAGGATTAGAAAGCTTTAGCAGAAAAAAATGTAATATGAGTCAATATTACCATGCTGCTGCAAAGGGCAATCACAGTGGCATATATGAAAAGGAGCTATGCAGTCATCCTGTCCTACCCAACCCAGATAAGTGGTTAGCTGGAGTACTATGTCCAAGTTTGATTACTACATTTGAAGAAAAAAGGGGAAGGAAGAGTGTTCACTAAAGAGTCTGGAAAGCAACAAGAATGACAAGAGATCTAGAAAATATGACTGACAAGAAAGATTGGAGAAATCTGATCATTAAGTCTGAAGAAGGCTCAGGAAGACAGTAGTGTGGTCTTCAGATATGTAGAAAGTAACTAAGGAAATGAAGTACTCCCCATTCTGCTAAATAAGTCTTCTTTGCTAAAATAGTATCTGTTAAGTTAGACAAACTTTATAAAGTTAAAAATGGTTAAAGGACTAGAACATGCTGTCCAGGGAAACTTAAGAAGTTAAGTATTTATCAGAATATCATATAGTGATCCCATCTTTAGGTGTCAAAAGGCTATTTCTTGAGGCCTCTTCCAACTCAGTTTTGGGATTACTGATATTACAACTTTAATGCCACAACATAAAGAAAATTTCAGGTAGAATACTGTGGTAGGATACTTACCACTTAATTACCTCTGGGAAGAGGCAAATAGTAAATATCACAGATCTGCGACTTGGAAAGAGGCAAAAGGAAAATGCAGCCTTACAAGATTTGCATTAATTTTAGCCTTGAACTCTTTTGACACATTCCCCTCGGCTGAGCATAGCTCCAAAAATCTTTTTCTTCTTCCATAAAAGGTCATCTTGCAGATATCAGCAAAACACAAGCTGATGTTTCAGTGCCTGAAGGCTACTGTCCTATCACAGTAACCAAAGCATGCTACAGATGCAGTATCAGAAGCCATAAAAAGAAAAAAAAAAACGCAACCATCCCCACATTTAGAACTAGGTTTTCTAGAAAACAATTAGCTTAAAAAAAAAAAAAACACACCCAAATACTTAGGAAAAATTTTTCAAAAAAACATTTTGCTTAAATGGCAAACAACTTCAAATATACTATGAAAACTGCTTAATATAAAAATATCTAATTCTGCTCAACTACAAAGCAATTCATAAAAAGTGCCTGCAACTCATTTTATCACCAGAGAATAAAATACAGCTATTGAGTTAGAACAAAGGCAACTTTCACTCTGGAAAAACAGCTTTCAGCGTTATCAAACATGATCAAACATGACAACTGAGAGACCCCGAATGCTTTTAACTCACTCTTGTTACTCAGAGAGGATCAGCTATTTAAGGACTGGTAAACTGTTCACTTCTAAACTACATCTCAAATCCAGACAAACTCAGTTGTGCTTTATAAGATGTAAGCATTTGGCCACAATACGACCACCACCATGAAGAAGCTGCTAGTCCACCAGCAACTAGTAAACCAGGTTTCACAGCGCAAAGAACGCCATGTATCTGACATTACCAGTCACCCTGGCAAAGATTCAACTACAGATAGGCACTTTAGTATTTATGAATACTGAACTCCGCTTTTCTCTTTTTAAAAAGACTCCTCCTAGGAGCTGAATGAGTGATATTAACAAGATGCTGAGGAAGAAAGTTTAGTGTCATTGCCTCTACACTAAGCTTTCCGAAGACTACAAAATTTTCTCAGAAGTGTTAAATTGAGCAAAAGGAATAAAACTCATTAAACCTCCATCCTCCCTCAAAAACCCCACAAAAAAAACAAGCTTGTGAAAGCACCTGTCACTTTCTATATTTTTATTGTGCGTTTCATAACAGTGCTTAAAAATACTGGAGATGATTATATGTATTATGCCATATGTGGTAAGTCAGAGTAAGAGACAGACAGATCCTCCACAATTTTTATATTCTAATTCAAACAGACAAAAGGTAGACAAGATCAGTAATATCTCACTACGCAAAAGAAAGGCAGATCAGAGAAAGACGATCTTAGATCACACAAGACAAAGGCAGAAGTTGAACCTAGATCTTCCATGTCAGTGTATTAACTCCAAGTCCATCAAAAATACTGTGTTCTATATTTACATTAGATTTGTCAGAAGCAATTACATGAATTTAATTAGGGCTTGTTGACTTATTAGAACTTTTAAAAATCCAATTAAAGTTCCCAATTCAGAAAAATGCAAATGTGAAATTAAATCAAATAAAGACAATAAACCAAAATCTTTTTCATCAATTTCATTAAATTTCATTAATTGGCAATCCAGTATATCATAGATTACTTTTCTTCCTTTCATATACTGATGCATATAAATTCATGAAGTTCTGCACAGAAGATGGAATTAAGTTGTCAAGATCATAATCAACTTCAAAGGTAGGTCTCCTTCCAAAAATTACAAGAGCAAGAAATACAGCAAAATGTGCAGTAAGTCCCCATATCTTGAATGACATGTTACGCTCATGGTCATCATATGTAAAGCAATGCATCCGACTTAAGTGACCAGATGAAGTTTTGTAAGGCAAGGTCCTGTATTTTAAGGGCTTGATGAAGTATTCCAATGGCACCACAAAAACATCACTCACTTCATCTGGATTAGGAGTGGCCTGGAATGTATCCTCTATAAATCCTACAACTGGTGTTACCAAATGATTCATCTAAAAGAAAACAAACAAAACACAACACGAACACTAACTTTGTACCAAGTAAAGGAGAGTTCTTTATTTTAAAAGCATTTCAGATGAGTATGAGAAACCTATGAAATAGTCATACTTGTAATGCAATTTTAGTCCCTCAAATGGCAAGATATTTATATTTACTTTTAAATATACTTCCAAACTTTTTAAAATTCTCCTTTTATGTTAATTAAGCATTGCTTTTGCTAATATTCTGCTCATGCCTAATGAGCACATAGCTCCTAAAGTTTGTCAATCTGCTAGAGAAAAAAAAAACAAAAGCATGTTATCTTACAGGTCTCCTTGACTTATTTTGGGGAGTTCTGATTTTGATTCAAATTTTTCAAATCACTTATACTTTTTGTGTATATGTTATATATGCACATATATATACACACACACAGATATGTTATCATAGATGTACAGTGTGTATATATACACTTTTTTGAAACTGCTGGTTTATGCACATTTTTATTTTAAAGATGATCCCTTCTTCCATAAGGAGGCAAAAATCCGTTGAAATAGTCCCTTGCATAAAGTGGGCACTAATAGTGTTTTGCTTATCTAACTAATTCAATTTTTTAGTAACGATAAGCATTAATGCCAAAGCTCAACATTTGTACTGTTAGTTTGATGCAAGTCTGAATCTAAGTCAAAAAATCACTTTGAATGTACATACAGGGGAGACAAAAGTAGAATCTGACAGGTAAGATTTATGGTTCAAATCCAAAACTGTATCATATTCAACAATTTGTACTGTTTTAAGTAACTTTGAGTTCTGTACTTATTTCCTCAACAAAGTTAAAATAAATTTAGAAGTAGACAGTACTTCACCAGGGTGTTAAGAGTTCAGTGTTTCCTGTATATTCAAAAGGTGCCTGAAAAATATGATCAAAACATGTTGTTTCCTATTGACTGAGGCAATTCACTGGAAAACACTGAAAATAGTAATGAAAACTGAATGCATCCTTCTCACCTATAGCCTCTGAACCGTGTGGGTCTGATATTACCTATACAACATAATAATTGAAATAAAGCATGTTTACAACGCAATTTTAAGACTAATTCTTTGTCTTTTTAATGAGGCGAGCATATTGCTAACAGTAAGGAGCTAACAAATACAAAAGCAAACAGTAAGAGTATTAATAAAGAGAAACCTACATCAAAAAAACACTTAACATCAAAAATGAAGTCTTTTACGACTTAATATCTCCTCTGTACTACGGGAAAACTGATCCCACGTAAAATATTGTTAGAAATTAATAGTCTGAATTTACAAATAGTGACCTACATCCCAAAGATGTCTGCAGAATGGAAGAAGTCGCTTTCCCAGAGTTACATACAGAATGCCCGAATCATAGTCCACATAATTCAGGCTGCAACAGACCTCTGGAGGTTACCTAGTTCCAACCCCCGCTCAAAGCAGAGTTAACTTTGAGGTTACATCAAGCTGCTCAGGACCTTGTCCAGATGAGTTCTGTGCATTTTTAAAGACAGATTATACAGTGTCTCAGGACAACCTGTTTCAGTGTTCAGCTAACCTCATGGTGAAGAATATTTCCCTGCATCTAATCAGAACCTCCCTTGCTGCTGCTTGTGGGCACTGTTTCTTGTCCTTTCGCTGTGCGCCTTCAAGAAGAGCCTAGTTTCATCTTCTCTATAACCACGCAGGGGGTAACTAAACACAGCAATTAGATCTCCTGTTAGCTTTTTCTTCTTCAGACTGAAGAAACCAAGTTCTCTCAGCCTCTCCTCACACTCCATGGGCCCCTCCCACTATCCTGGTGGGTTTCAAGTGGACTCTCTCCAATTTGCCAATGCCCTTCTAGTACTCCAATACTGGCTCTGGGGAGCCCATAACTGGTCACAGTAGTCAGATGTCACCTCACAAATACCAAATAGAGAGAATGTCTTCTTTCACTCTGTGGGAAAGAAAGGCTGTGTACTTTAAGAAGCAGTGGTTATTCACAGTAATAGGTTTGAAGAGATCATTATTGACCTTATAAAGGAAAATATAAGTGACAATGACACGATTTTAAGCTTGCTTTCTAATCATACGCTGACTTACTCAGTTTATTGCTTACTTTATCAAGCCCAGGCACAAGCCTACAGACGACTTCCACCTCCTCTGGCTGGAGTCCCACTTCTTCTTTGGCTTCTCTGAGAGCAGTATCAATTTCATCTTTATCTGCTGCTTCACTTTTACCTCCTGGAAAACATACTTCCCCTGGTGATCTTCTCAGCTAGAATTTAAAATGATATCACTGTTTAGTATAAGAAGCCTGACACTTCTCCTTAGATCTACACAGACACTAGTTCACATTACAGTAGTAGTGAAATAGTTTGTGTTCCATTTACCTTTCCAGGTCAAGGAAGCTAGAGAAACTGTGATAAGAGGACTTCTGCAGATTAGAAGAAAGGTGTCTTATCAAGAGCTACATAGGAAGACATTCAGAATTTTCCCCCCCTCAGACTAGGCCTGTACTTTGCCCTCATTGTCAGAAATACACCTACAGTAACCTGGGTAGTACTACACAAATCATGCTATGTGTTTTACTTTAATACTTTCAAATTAAAGTTTTATGTCTTCTTGCTTTCATATGAGACTTCCAGATGAATCCAGACAGCCAAATGAAACAGCAATATTAAAATATTTAAGGCAAGAGCAAGAACAGCTAAAATACACATCCAGATAATGCTATCTTTTTGTACATTATAGGAATAGGCTTATACAAAGACAAGTAAAAAGCCCATTTACCAACAATTTATTAGCTGAGTAACTAACCATTCGGGTCTTAGAACTTCTAAGAAAAAAATTCTCTTCATTTTTCAATAATAAAAAAACAAGGTAAGCAGGATAAGTATTCAGTAGGTCTGCATAAAAGCAGTAGATCTAAAGTGGGGAGGGGGAAGCCCAGGGGATTTTTAAAGAAAGTAAAAGGCTGACAGAAAAGCTGCGGGGAGTTTAAGATCGTTGCCTTTCCCTCTCACAGCTGAATGCAAGAGAAGAGTTATGCTAAACGCAGACTCAGAAGCCACATTCACCAGAAGCACACTGGGCAAGCAATTCTCCTCGAGGCCTAGCAAACGGGATCAAGATTTCCCGTCCCGACCCGGACGCCGTCCCTTCCCGCCGCGCAGCTCCCCAGGATCCCGGCATTTCCCAGCCGAGGCGCTGGGCTGCGCGGCCCCCGCCTACCTGCGCGGCCCTGACGGTGAGCAGCAGGCCCAGCTGGCCGCCCCGCACCAGCAGCGGCAGCAGCACGGACGCCTTGGGCAGCGGCAAGCGGGAGAAGCGCCCTCCGACATCGTGCTTCCTCAAGCGGGCTCTGGCCGCCGCTTTTACGCCTCTCCTAGAGGTGAGCACACAGCAGAGGCGCCGTGACGGACCGGAGCCACGCGCGCCACCTCTCAGCACCCCGCGGGCAACAGGCCGCCCCTCCTCACCGCCCCCGGAGCCGCCTTCCCCGCCGGCTCCCCCCTCGGCGGCCGCTACCTTTCCCACTCTCCCTCCCGCTCCGCAGCCGCCATCTCCGACACCCCGTCCCGGCAGCCGACTTCCCCCTTCCCTCCCCGCCCCCTCCCCCTTCTTGACAGGCAGGTCGGATTCTCCAATCAACGCGCGAGTTTGCCAGGCACCGCCCTCTGATTGGCGGCGAGGGGGGGGGCGGGCGAGGTCCCGGCACCGCGGCCGTCACGTGACGGGCGCCCCGACGCCGCGTGAGGGCTCGCGGGTGGGGGGAGGGGGGGCGCTGAGGGGCTCGGCCGGCGCCATGACCGCGCCCGGGGGGCGGACGGCGGCCGCCGCCGCCGCCGCTTCTGCCGTTCAGCCCGGCCCGCAGAAGGGCAGCGTTTACCGCGGAGAACGAAGCCGCGGGGCAGCTGAGCGTCGGGCTCCGCCTCGGCCCCCTCAGAGAGGAGGGCAGGGCAGGGCGGGCCGGAGCCGCGGCGCCGCTGAGGTAAGGGGCGCGCCTGCCCCTGTCCCCGCTCGGGGGGGGCGGCCGGCCGCTCCCGGCGAGGCGCATGCTGCTTGCCCCGGCCCAGGACTCTTCAAAAGCGAGAGGATATGTGCACGACCTCTGCTTGTGGCAGTTTTGCCGACACGTTCCCCACGTGCAGTGTCTCTGCGACAACAACAACGTAGTCGCAGGTTCACGTTGCTAGTGACCTAACCTGTCAACCTGTTAGTGACCTAACACTGAGGTTAAATATGGTTTACGTGAATATAAAATATAAATATAGTTTTTAAAAGTTGATATGCAAGTACTAATCTAGCTTTAATTACCCTGATGTTTACTTTTTTCACTGTGTTAAGTAAATGAGAATATCAGGATCTGTACTGCATGTGGTAAGCGCTCCATAGGGCAGACTCCATTAACCTTGAGTCCTTAAAATGCTTGTGCAGTCTATTTATTATATAAAGTACAAATCTTCCTGTCTATCTATATATTTGCACACATATAGACATAATTGCAGTTTAAATACAGTACACATGATGTGCTACTTTATACAGTAACTAAAAACCCAAACATAACTGTATACACATATACACATAACTGTATACATAGATATAAATATGTATGTGTTCTGGCTCTGTCCCCTCTGATTCCAGTGGGATATAGTACACAATATGATACACATTTTATGGCCAGTGGTCTGTTCTAGTTTCACTAAAACTTGAAGAGAAGTCATTTGCCTTTGTTACATTGTTTAACATTATTTTCAACATTATATGAAAAGTATACAAAAGAACTATCTTTAAAAACATGTTGCAGTTTTTCGGTGAAACAAACATGATTAATAGGAAATTACTTCTTATTGTACATCCACATGGCTGTATGTGCCACTGGGCTGTTACTCTAGAAGACTGATGCGATCAGATTTTATATTTCTCTCTGGCTTTCTCTTTCAGAATGCAGATGTGCTAAAAAAACAAATAAACACAAATTTAGCCAATCTTTACTTTCAAAAGAAATGCAAGAATGATTTTCAGTAATATTCCTAGCATACACCAAGGAAGGAAGGAGCACACACCAAGACACGACTCCTTTGTCAGTTTTATTACCTACAGTGAAACTGAGCTGTTAGTATTTCTTACAACCTCATCAAAAACTTACAGAGGAGTTGTGTATTCTGGAAGAGGTCAAATTTGTTCATTTATCATGTCCTTCTTTGCATTGCTTTACAATAGCATAGGTCAAGTTTATGTCTTTTACAGAGCAGGTTTGTCATGTTAAAAATTGCTTTAAGTGAGGGACTTTTCACTTAACCGGGTTTAAGCAAATGCTTTTTAGAGCTAGGAGGAAAAAAATCTGCTCTTTCCATTGCTCTTAAGATCTTTCTGAGTACGTCTAATATTCAGTTCAACCTAAAGTAGCTACAAGAGAACAAAGAAAAAAAGGGCTTGACTGACGTGTTCTACAGAGTAGGGAAAAACCTTCACACACAGTCCAGTGTAGAGCCATTTTAAAAACTCCACCAGAAAAGAACAACATAGGATTTCACTAAGATGGATGAACATGGAGTCAAAGCCAAATTACAAGTTAGTTTCTTTTCAGGTGGGGCCAGCAGATTATATCCTGCCAGTCGTCCTGGAGATTTCGGAATACTGTACAGCAAGGCTGAGCGACAGTGCTTTTGGGGTAGATACATAAAAAGGTAAGGCAGGTACAAGTTGTTATGCATGTACATTATATTATTAGTTCAGCACATTAAGAACATATTTAACCTTTTAAAAGAAACATTTAGTCAAGTTAAAAGTTTTGTTAATTATTGAGACACTCCCTAGGATAAGCTAGTAATCTTGATTATTACTTGTAATAGTCGTGTACATAACAGTCAAGGCACACATGTGTTTACTTACATTTAGATCTCTGAAGTATTCATTATAGTCAAGAGCATATCCAAACACAAATTTGTCTGGAATTTCAAAGCCTGTGTCTGTAACAAAATCCAGTTCTTTTTATATTTGAATTGTATAAATAGCTTTTAAATGTATGGGTTGTCTCAGCTACATAAAGGCAATGCTTCACAGATACTTCATCTGCTTTCAAGGTATTTAGCGTGCTTAGAACCTTTAGGAAGTAAATTGATAACACAGATTAAAATCCACACCATCCCCATCAGTTAATAATATAATTAAAATGTTAGTGATCTTTTAAGAGAATTGTTTGTTTTGTTTCTTAAAATACATTAATTAAACCTTCTTATGAGATAGCTGTGGGAGAGGGGAGCAAAGAGGGAGGTTTTGCTTGTGAGGAAGTATATGCACCCAAATAGAAAGTCTAATCTTCTGCTGTCCCTCTCGTCAGAGACATCCAAAAGCCAGGTCACAAGTCTATGTCAATATCAGTATTGCATTTGTTTTTGAAAGTGGATTAGTTTTGAATCTGAAATTGAATTCAGAAATTGAATTACAGTCCTACTTCTCTTTTCAGAGTAAATCTGAATCAGAAAAGGATTTACAGTTTGAAAACAGGTTATATTTAAACCAGCGTCAAAACAAATGCCTTCTAGGGTCAAAGCCAAGCAGTCTAGTTCAGGTATCCAGATACAAATAGTGAAACCTACACTCAGAACAAATGAAAAAGAAGGTGGTTGTGAGGTTTCGGTATGGGCTAGCTGGTGGTTAGTTTTCAAGTTTTTACATATTTTCTCCCCATTTCATTTGGTCTTTCTGACACACATATGTTAGTGTTCAGATTTACTGCATGAAATGAAATCATGAGATCTTATTTTGGACAGCCAGAAAAATGCAATACTTACAGTCTGGTCTGTAACCTGAACTTTGATGTGTTCTTTTAATGAGCAGACTGTAAGACAGAGGAGAGAGAGTCATGATTTTTAAAATATAACTTACTCCAAACTGTAGACTTCACTTCTCCCACCCCTCCCCTTAAGCTCCTAGAACCATGCAGTTACAGTAATCTCATTGTTTTAATTTACCAGAAAAAGTAGTGGTTTTCACCTTTATAATTGAGGAAAAAGCTAAGATCTAGATCTAGATCTGATCTAGATTCATCCTGAAGCTCCAGGTGACTCCTTTTATTGTCTTAGACTTAATTCTCTTCAATTCTGTGTCGCAAATCATTATTTTTTCATGTAGTGATGTATCAGTAAACTAACATAGCAGAGATAGGTAGAATAGCTCAAGTGACACGTAAAGATTTTTAGGGAATAGGGAGAGAGGAAGTATTATTTCCTGCTTTTACTTCCTCTTCCCCCAAACATTAAAAAAAAAGTGTACTCTAAATGGTTTTGGTATCTTCTCATTATGATACATTAGCCCGTGGCCATATCATCATACCTTACTACTTTTACCATCTTTGGTTTGTAGTCTTTTAGTTTTGAAAGTAGCGTCTCCATTGTTCTGCCGGTCTCAATAATGTCCTCAAAGAAATTAAAAAAAAAAAAAGTAATTTTATAAATATGAAAGAAAAAACAGACTGTCAGTTGAACTTACAATATGTAAAGCAATCAGAGGCATCAGTAGTGCAGTAATGTAACATGCATGCTTTAGCTGACATGATTGAGTGTTTAATGTACAATAAGCATTAACTTGCTAAATGGAAAACTATGAAGATCTTTACTCACCTCTACTACTAACACATTCTGGAAAAGATTATTCAGGGAGAGGAAAAAAACAATTTCATGGCAACAGTCACTGAATTACACAGCTAGGAAAAAAATGTTTGCACTATAAAAGTCAGTTACAAATAAGTTGCAAGTGATTTTCAAAGGATTATGTCACTTTACTTACATTATTTTAGTGCTTTCTGAAGAGTCTTTCTGAAAGTATTTACAGAAGCATAAAATATTATGAGAAAACCACTTATTTCAGGTTTTATGTAGTATTATGATATGTATAGCAATAGCATTTAAAAATGTTGCATAAGTCAGTTTAATATGGTTCATTTCTGGGGTTTGGGAAATTATAAAATATAGAGTAGGATTTTTAGAAGCATTCAATACTGATTCCATTAAGTTTTCACTCAGCTCAAAGGGAATAATTCTCCATTTCAGGGCATGATATTTTAAGGTTTAAGTGGCTGTAAATATGTAGAATGAAAATCCTACTACAGGTGAACTTCCTGGAGGATATATAAGAACTGTTCTTTCCCCTTAAAAGCTGAAGATGGTAATTCATACCTTCCCATTTAATGCAGACAGTTCTTCTCCAATGATACTAATTTTTTCTGTAGATGAATCAGTCTAGAAGGAGAAGGGAGGGAGAAAAGTCATGCAAATTATGTTCAAAAGTATTATCTTGTATTTATCAGGAATAACGTGCTGTTCAGCTATCAAATGATATTTGCAGCTTTATGCAGCACTCTTTCAGTAAAAGAGCTTTTAAGTAGTGGAAGGCAAGAGATGAGAGTGAAGACCATCTCTTCAGAGATGAGACCCAGACGCATGTTTGAGCTTCTGAGCAAAAGTATTTTCATATTTCTAGAACAGATATCATCGCTTTCAGCTATTTTTAATATCACTGATTTGTTTTAAAATTCCATGATACTTTCATAGGATGTTGTAAACTGTTGTATTTAGCACGGGATAAATTTTGATCAATGCACGGAGCTTGAATATTCAAAGAGGGGAGAAGATTAAAAAAAAACAGGATAACTGTAAATCACAGAATTGTTTTACAGTAGTTGGCTTAGGCCAGCTGGGGTTGGCTCAGGTGAAAAATAGCTTTTCCTCAACACACAGACTACAAAAACAAATCTCACCATCATAATCTGTAAGAAAAAGAAAGAATGCAGAAGGAGACCTTAAGCAAATCTTTAACTAATCTCCTGCTAAGCTTCTCTCCATACTTCCTCCTACCAAAGGGTCCTACGGTAAGGAAAGTTGGAGAAGAGCCTGTATGGAAGCTTTAGGCTGGAGAGCAGGACTTTGGAGACCTGAACCCAGCACTTGCTTTCTCACTTTAAGTGTTCTGCTGTATATTCATGCCAGTAAATATAAATACTCTTCTGATCCCTTAGGCAGGGCAGCAAATCCGTTGCCTTTCAGTACATAATAAACTAAGTTGCTTTGAACAGGCTATATGCTAAACTCAATTTTGTGCGGTATTCATATAAACTAACAGAATTCAGAATGTCAGTATATGGGGAGAGTCAATTTTCCAAGGCAAAGAAAGTTGCTTTGGAACAGTAGCTTTTCATTCTAACAAAATCCACAGTAATAGGCACA
Organism: Struthio camelus; assembly: GCF_040807025.1. Lineage (NCBI taxonomy): Eukaryota > Metazoa > Chordata > Aves > Struthioniformes > Struthionidae > Struthio > Struthio camelus. Next base: position 8,009,966 of record NC_090951.1, read on the forward strand.
GATTTATCACTGTTTTGATTTAGTACTTTTATATGGTCCAGCAAATCAGCAAAGAATTTATAGCCTCCTTTAAGGACACAGAGTGCAACAATGTGATGACTTCCCATCTCTTGCATGATATCTCTTGCCAAACGTTCTGTCCTGGAAGAAGAAAACAAATCACAAATCTTGTAAAATGTTTTATATGTCATATTTGTTTGTCCATATGTCAAACAGTGCCCAGGTTAAAATTCTGATATGGCTGTTGAATTTTTTAACTAGCAACTTGTGACCATATGAAGACACAGGAAAGTTAGTTACATATTAGCAGCTAAGTTCACAGGATGGCACTTAACCACTTGACATATGGCTGATTTAAACTATATATCTAAACAATTCAGGATAGCAAAGCTTAAAAATATTTGAGATGGCATGGAAACCTGACTGGGGTTGTAAAGAAGTCCTCTTCATGAAAGTCCTCTTGCATTAAACTCCAGAGCCAAACTTAAGTTTTATAGCTGAAGGGTTTCCCTGTTTCTCAGAGCTTCCATAAGGGAGGTGTTGGTCAATGTGCAGTGTATCAATTTTTTTCTTTGGAGGGCAACCAGAACCATTGGCATCATTAGCACTGCTTTTTGGTTAATACCGCCATACCTGTCCAGGATGAGTCCGTGAGGAATGAAGACTCTTTCTAGATCATCTTCATAATGCTTAGGAATGCAAAACAGATTTTTATTATAGCCACTTTCTTCATCTTTTATCTGCAAGTGAAAGAGAAATAGCTCTTCAAAAACAAAGGCAGAACCATGAAGGAAAAAATCTTTCAGCCTCTGACATTGTGGAGGAAGAGAAAGGTTGTGAACTCTGTATTATTGAACTAGCTGTTAGTCACAACTTTGTCTCCTCCTCCACATCCTCCACAGTAGTGACCTGCTTTGGAGACCAAGCTTCACCACAACTTGTAAAAGGTCACTTAGAGGCAGAAAATAGCAAGAAACACTTTCACTAAGGAGAAGCAATGAATGACATAGGACCAGCCACCATCTTTGTCTTGACAGAATATCTTACAAAGCTAGGCTAAAACAAAGAAACCCTACGAGTTTCCCCACCTATAAATGTAACTGAGGTGTTGAGACCACTACAATGAGCAGACAGTAACGCTTTTCTAGCAAAGTGATAAAATATAAAGCTTTTGTGGTAGCATATTAGTTGTGGAAATAAACAAGACTCCATTCTTTCTTCCCCCTCAAAGAAAAGATGACAGTGTAAAAGTAAAATATATCTATTTGAGAATTTTTGAACTTTCCGGTGTGATATTTCATAAATTCAGCTTTTTAATTCTAAAGAGACACAAAAGAAAATTTAATTATTTCTTTAAGAGTAGGGACTACAAGTGAGGGTGGGAAATTAGGGCTACAAAGATGATTAGAGGGCTGGAGCACCTCTCCTATGAAGAAAGACTGCAAGAGCTGGGCCTGTTCAGCCTGGAGAAGAGAAGATTGAGAGGCGATCTCATCAACGTGTACAAGTATCTGAAGGGGGAGTGTCAAGAGGATGAGGCCAGCCTCTTCTCCGTGGTGCCCAACGACAGGACAAGAGGCAACGGCAGAAACTTAACCACAGGAAGTTCCATCTGAACCTGAGAAAAAACTTCTTCACTGTGAGGGTGACAGAGCATTGGAACAGGTTGCCCAGAGAGGTGGTGGAGTCTCCTTCCCTGGAGATATTCAAAACCCGTCTGGGAAATATGCTTAGGTGACCCTGCTTGAGCAGGGAGGTTGGACTAGATGATCTCCAGAGGTCCCTTCCAACCTAAACGATTCTGTGATTCTGTGATTCTGTGAAATGTGACCTTTGATAACCACTTCCTTTGACATAATCAGAGGTTCTTTAGGAGTCCTTTTTTTTTTTTACTCATTGGCAATTACTGATAATCCTGTTTGCTTTACCCTTGTAGCAGATTCCTCTTCAATACATTGGGAAATGCCTACTACCTCAGAAACAGGTAGCATACAGAAGAAGCCCTTGCAAAGCACCCACAGTTTAATTACAGAGAAGGAAATCTCTCTCGTGTGCAGGGTTGACAAAGTTATTCTCTCCATTCCTTCACACTATTCACTCAGTTCTCCATCCCACAAAAGGAGAAGCAGAACCAAGATTAAAAGTTATCTTAATTATACTTTTCCTGCCTATTACTTAGTCTGTCATAGCGCAAATTAAGATCTCAGCACTTCCATCTCCTATTACTAGAGCTTAGTGTAAACAGAAATGTAGTTCTACATGTAGTTCTCAATGTAGTTCTACATATGTCTGTCAGTAATCTACATATGTCTGTCAGTAAACAGCTACACTGCAGATAGAGATGCCCAGTAATTATTTGGGCTAAGAAATGGCTTTGAAATTGATCTCCCCACGCATACAAGTAGGAGAATTAATATATTCTTGAAAGCAGAGAAGTAAAGGCATAACAGGTTATCTCTCTGAAGTATCAGGAATATTATAAAGTGTCAACAGTGGAGCTGTCAGTAGCCACAGTTAATAATCCTTAAGATTAATAACATATTTTTAAATAAAACCTACTTGAACCTACTAAACTGTACTTCATATGTGAAACAGGCTAGTAAGGTCATATGATTGATGAACTCATCTTTTTCAGACACTTCAGGGAGACGTGTGTAAATAGCAATATAAAACATTAATGGAAATTGGTTTTCCAGACCCTTCCATACCTTTAAAGTTTTGCTGGGGCAGTAAAGTTCCCACATCATAGCAACCCCAAGCCTGTTTTAACTGGTACAGGCTCACATTTGGTACCTGTCCTGGGAGACAGACAGCAATGTTCTTTAGGTAGGTGAATGTGGTATAAATAACACATCTCACAGTGCTGCAGAACAACTTGGTTCTTCAACTCCAGGGTGACTGCAATCTAGGTATACCCTAGCAGAGTCTCTGACAAAGCAAGATCTAGTGCCCAGTTCTCCTTCTCTTCTCCTCAAGCAAAAACAAGAGGTCAAAAACAAAGAGAAAGAATGAAGTATCTTCTACTCTTATACTGGATAATTCAGTAACTAATATGGTTATCTGAAATGTGAAGGGGTAGGTTCCTGCTCCACCTCAGTAATCATAGGAGAAAGCCTCAACCACCATCAACTAGTTAAAAATAAAAATAAAAGGGTGCTTTCATTCTCCATTTCCCCTTCTGAAAAAAAAAGTTTCATGTGTAGGCTTAGATTTTAATTTCTGCTTGTCAGATAAATTGGGATTACAGCTGGTTCTCTCATTAGCACATGAATTTAGGATGCAGCACTACCTCAGCCATCGTTTTCATTGTGTAAAAGAGACAGCTCTGTCCCCTAAGTGTTGAACATTGGGGGCAGAGGCAGAATTCACAACTGAACTTTTGACAGCATGTACCTACCATCAGCTGCCCCCAGAGGGCAGCGGAGATCACTGACCCAAAGCGGAGAAGCTTTGGGATGGTGGCATGAGGAAGGGACCTGCAGAGGATGCATCCTGGATGGGGGATCCTGCTGAGCTGCAGTCCAGTGCCTTCCATTCAGCTGTATGCTCTGCTAGCAGATCATCCCTCAGCCTAGGGTGGAGAAGCCATGGCTACTTTCCCCAGATGAGGGCCTTAACCCTTTTGTCATCAGGGTTTAGGATTATAGGTCTTTCCTCAACGTGCTGACTCCAGGCTGTTGAACTAAGGTATGTCAGGATATCTGGAAGTTATTCATTTTCTATTTAGGATTCTCTTCAGACTCGTTTTCTGACCTCAAACAGATCTGTTTAGAGGAAGCTATGTCTTGGTGTTCTACCACCCTTCAAGAAGATAATGAATACTTCACTCCTTGTTCCTTTGTGAAGTGATAGAACAAAAGCAGGAAAGGAAAGTATAATCCAGAAGAAAAAATTGTGAATCAGAGTGTTGACATGCAGGTATTAGAAATTAATTAGGAAACACCTGAAATTCGTTATTGACATCTCGTCACATCTGATGTTATCCTGTTATTGTTAATGAAATATGAGACTAACTTTAAAAAAAGAGTTCCAAGCTGGCTCACATTTTCATTAGTGCAAAATAGGTTAACTCCAAACCAGTTAGATTCAACAGAACTCAGTATCGCATAATTCAAATTATAAGACAGCCCATGAATTAGGAGGAATCTGTTCAGTGTGCTGCACTGTGCAGGTTTCTTTGGTGGAGAAACACTTGGAGAAGCAATATGAATAGAGTTAACTTTAAGATGAGTAACTTCAGAGCGGCATATGTTGCTAATATCATATAGTCTGTTTATTTAGCAACAAAATAGACTACTGCAGCAGGAGACAAAATTTTAATGGTATGTTTGTGCTCAGCATTCATACTGAGATCTTAAATCTTTCCCCTCAGACTTGGCGAGCATAACTACCTCCTATCAACTGAGACGCATCCTTTGATTTACTGAGCAGGCCCTGTAACCAAGCATTTGGTGGCCTGGTAATGGACAACATGAAGCTCTGAGTTAGGCAGTAATAGCATAAAGTACTGTGAGCAAAAAAAAAAAAAAGGAAAAAAAAATTAACACCTGCAAATTCTTTAGATAGATGAATTGTTTTTAATTCTGCTTTTTGGCATAGGAGAGAGGACTGCTTAGGAAGAAGAGAAAAATGAACCTTAGGGAACAGGAGTAGGATATTACTTGCAAAACTCCCAGGAGCTATGAAGTGAGATAATAAATTAATGCATTTTATGTTAAATTGGCTACAAATGACCCACTTCATCTGAGGATAAAACTAGGCAAACAAATGTTAACAAGGATTTCAAAAAAACCCAGAAGACTCTTGTACAAGGCACTGCAGATGGACTCTCATCCAGTCTGAACTATCTGTGTTCTGCACGTATGCAAAATTGATAGGCCTTGATGTTCCAAGGAAGACTTGCAGAGTAGTCTTGCAGCTGAGCAGTGTTTGGAGCGTCAAGAGTACTATTTTTCCTGTATTAGTTACTATTTTCTTCGTGGCTGAAGTCAATGAAGTGAATTGAAAGCTCAGATGAAAGATTGTTTTCAAATTAAGTTTGTTTGTCCTTTATTAATCTTGCAAGAGATATTGGCACTTACACTGGTATCAGCTGACGGTCAGGCTAGACAATAGTATCTATGAGCAAATTTCAGTGAAATGCAGAACTGCTTATTGGAGTTTTGAATATTATATTAACCCACTTGACTAGCTTGAAATGGGCTAATTTCTGCCTGCATAAGATTGCTGGTGGTGACAGAATACACATACAGGTTACAGGATTTGACCAGCAAGAAGCAGTGACAATGAGACATTAGAAGCATTGTTCAAAGTTAAAAGACAGTGTTTATTTAAGACTACTTAAACATGTAAGCATCATTTTCCTATTTGGAGTGCAGGAAAAGCCTTTGAGAATAATCAGTTTACATGATAAAACAGTAGTTAAACAAATGTTGTGCATTTTCTACAATCACTTTTTTTTTTAATGCAGCAGAGAGCCAACATGCACACAGAATAGAGACCTGGCTTCTTCAAGCTGATGATAAAATTAATGCAGATTTTTTTTTTTCCTTGTAACTTTCCCTCCTCTATTGTATTCTGCAGAACTGTAATTCAAGTGCAATTACTATGTTACCCATGATTTGAGCAAATCGTTTCATCCCAGTCATGATACTGTTTGCCTAAGGAATGGCTTCCTTGTTTAATGCATTCCAGCCTTACAATTTGCTTTTGCAGTTACAATTTGGGATTTCATTGGCACAGCAAGTTAAAGGTCAGCTGTGTTACAAAAGAATTTAGCTTCCTAATGGATTTGATGACAGGCATCAGAAGTGGTTCAGCTTAAGTGAGGGCTGAGCTTTGACCAAGTTAATACAACTGTTGAGCACAACTAATCAAAAATCTTGAGGTATACTGGTATGCACAGTGAGTATTGATTATAGCTGCTCTAACAATACAGTTCAGTCCCTTTTGTTTGGTTAACAACTATGCTCATTCAGAATATTTTGTACAAACAAAATCTTCACTAGTACATTAATATCTTGTTTGTTGCTATGTGTAAAGAATTTTGAAAGGTTTACCGAAAGGTTCATAAACAGAACCTTAAGGATTGCATCAATTTGAGCACCACATCACCATAGCAACATGCTGCGTTTACCTTACAGGGTCATAAAAAGTGCTCGTATCGTGGCACATGCTAAATAATACAGCAGCATCCTATTATAAGAAAGCAATGGACTACTAAACTATCACAGAGCCATTAAATTTTTAAAACATGAGCTTACCATTTGAGGAATCATTTTTTTTATTTGAATTTATTCTCATCTGTTGCTCATTTACGGAAGTTGACTTCTTAGTTTTAAAGGCGGAGGAGACCCCAACATGACAGTTCAAACTACAGCAGTTATGTAGAATAAAGAGATACATAAATAAGTATTGTTTCATTGGAACAGAATGAAAACACATGAAAGTCTGATACGTAATCTGTGATAAGTTTATAAAGAATTAAGTCTTTTAAGACGTCTTTGCTTTGAAAGCCAGCTTTTCTTCTGAGTAAATAATAAGAAACAAGGCCTTTCATTAGTCAATTTTTTGAAAGTTTTACTATTTTCTCTGATGCTAACTCTCCCCCACAAGCTTCCTTCAACAAAATAACCAACCAAATATGACTCTATTTTCTTACCTGCAGCCCACAAGCCATAATCTTACTTTGAACTATGTTATCTGAGAATGAGTTGGTGTTATTACTGCAGTCTCTCTTGCTCGATTTTCATCTTGCAGTCAGATCATGACCTGCTTCTAATAGGTCAAATTTGCCATTCTTCCTATAGGAAGAATTACTTCGTTATACTAATACACTGACATCACAATCCCAGGTTATTACTTAATCAGATTAACCAGAAATAAAGTAAGCATTAGTCCTGCTGCAACCAATCAGAATAACAAATATGGGAAATAAGGGAGGTCCAAAAAGCAAGCACATGAGTCAAATTAGCAGGGAGGACTAGGAAGGGTAGCAGTTTCTTTATCAAAATTACAAATCAGATATTTGCTTGTACAGATGGCAATTCAGTGGCATATGTATAGAAGGTAGTTTTGCATATCAGTTTCTTACACAATATTTGTACATGTGTTATTGCGGTAGTGCCCACAGCTTTTCAAAATCCGTGTGCTAACTTGCAGTCAAAAATCAATATTTGAATGAACAGAGTCATATTTTTAAAGATTACTTGAAGCAGAGGTCTGCAGCTGTTGAGACATGGTAAACATCAACTAATATTCTTCCCGGTCAGCTTTTCATAGAAACAGAAGGTGATAGTTCCAGTAATATTCTGTATATCATTTAGAATCACATGGCACTGACATTCACTATAATCTGATTATTTTAGTGTTCCAAACTGCAGTATTATCTAGGATTAACATTGAAGTCTTAGATTTCTAAAAATTAATCCTACTAACAAAATGATTTAAAGCCAGATTGCATACAACATGTTACAGAATGTTCTTACCAGTTTGGGTACATTTTTTTAATTCAACCAGTTCAGTGTTCTCTTGTGGAGAGGACACATTAAGAAATGAAGGTTTTTCTCAGTTTCTTTGTAACCTGAGAGACACTCTTCAGATCATTGTTGTCAACACTTGAGATAATGCAGGAATACTTTTCAAAGTGGATTAATGAACATATCTGCAGTTTTCACTGATATGTTAAATAGTAGTACTATTTGGGAACTGTTACTGCCTTGAGAATATTTGGACCCTATTTTATGCAATTAGCAATGCCTTCCTCCTCAGAATTTTCCCTCATATTCCCAACTTTACATATGTGAGCTCCCTAGCCTTGCCAAGTAATTCCTAGTATAAGGCACACTTTTTTAGCAGGTAGCAATGTAGGTTCAGAAAGCTGGAGAATTCCTCAACAGAAGTGCAACTTGAAACCAAACAAGAACAGAAACAGGCAAGCAAATAATGGTGGCTATTGCTTGAGCACAGATACTCTTCCTACCTTAAGTGACAAAATACAGGTGAACAGCAGCACCCCTGAGGAGCTCATGCAGGTAGACATTTCCTTTTTAAGCGTTTGTGGAGGAAAGAGCAAAAATGGTGACTCCCAGACTTGTTTGTATGCATTTCCTTTTGCTCACTTAGCCCTCTCCTGGGCTTTTCAGCACAGTGTAATTTAGCTGCCACAAAATGATGTTGGTGCTTTAGAGAGCCCTGATAGACTGAAAATACACTGCATAATCTGGCTGCCCTTCCTTGTGTGTAAATGAGAGCAGGATGTTGTTTAATTGGCAGGTATGAATGGAATAAGGTGAAGGTCTGAAGAATAGTATATTCAGAAGCACTGAGTGCCGGGGTTGGCATCGCTGGAAGCAGAGCCAAGCTTGTGTTCAATACTTGAAGGGATCTGAATCATTTACTGCATGCTGCACTATTACTCTCAGTGTCACTGATTCCTCATTTGTCAGAGCTACAGCCTTATATGACTGATTCTAGGATTTAAATCAGTTTTTGAAATAATTTATTTATAGGAAAAAAGACATTTTTAGATTTCACGTTTGTATATGTACTCTCATGAATTTTGCAGCATCTAAACAGGATTTCCTGTAGTTTTGCGCAAATCAACAGTATGGGTGAGATTGCTTGTTTTAATCCTCTTTCTTAATGAAAGGGTTAGTGACATTATCTCAGTTTACAAGTTCCAGCAGTCTAATGGCGCACTATTTTATTTTTTGAGCATAAGTTACTCAGATTACAGAGAATAAGTATTTTGTGCATATCTGACAGGATTCGTAGTGCACAACTTTGATTGTGCTCTACCCTTTTCAAAATATTCTTTTCTTCTTTGTATTACATCTTTTTGGCATGCTTAATCCACAAATGCAAAACTTAATTGCAGATCACACTTACTAGGCAGCCTCCTCTCTGAAGAGACCACCTTAAAACATCCTTAAATGTAACAAGCACACTTTGGCTCTATCTTTATGAGAGGACTGCCTCTGTTATGTTAATTACTTTTACAAGTCCCTGAAGCGGTTACTTGAGGCAGCTTTGATTCCATGTTACTCAGGCTTTCACAAATTATGTTTTGGACCCTGCAAATCTTTGTCTACTTTAGACACCATACTGTTTGATCTGATTCGAACTAGACCTGGTCCTAAAGTCTTGCTTAACCCTATTTCAGAAGAGGATTACAGAAAATCCTTCCCACTTCCTTTAATTATTTCTGAGCTTTTACTGTACTGGCACTATTGTCTGAACTAGAAATGAGCAGTGACTTTATGACCAGGGTCCATGCTAAGTCCATTCATAAAAGGGTGTATGCATCTATATGCATACGTTTCTATAGAGTTATATTATTATATTTCCTTAGAAATATTGGCTTCTCTTCAGAGAGACTGTCAATAAGAGGCTATTGTTGTGACATTGTTTTGTGATTTTGACATCTATTCAGCTGAAATGAAATTCCTGTAAGTAAACTAGGTCTCATCTACTAAGATCCCCGTAGATGGAAAATGTAGCACAGGCTACCCTGTGGCCTCCAAAATTTCTTGAAAGGATTTATGAGAAGTCGTTGAGGTCAGCACCCCACATGGAAAGTGTATCTTGGAAATTCTGGGAGACTGGGAATAGAAGAATGTAGCATGGGGAAAACCATACGCTTTCATTAAACTTTAAGCCTCTGCTTAAACAAGAAGCCTCTGCTTACTGTATCTGAAGTTCTGAAGGGTATTTCTCAGATCATGTTTATGTGAATGAATTCAGGATTCTCAGTGAACTCCACAGAACAGTAACAGTAACCTCAAAGCACTGTCACCTGGAAGTTACCTGGAGGCCCATAAGAAATGTGTTTGTGGTGTCAGTTACTATTGGGCTGAGCTTTGCATTCTGGAAGCTACTGCTGCAATGAATGTTTTTATTGTCACTCTTTGAAGCAAGATGCCAGGATTTCACAGGTGAAAGATGAGGAAGTAGTTCATGCTAAGACAGCCCATTACTGAATAACAAAAATAGAAAGTAGCCAGTTGACATCCTAAGAGGGGTTCTAAGTTTTAAATTGTATCATCATCCTCCCACAGGAAAGAACAGAAAAGTTAAATGTATGCATTTTTTTTCATGTAGGAACTTTTTGTTTTTTAATTAAATCTATTGAGGAAACCAAAGCACCAAACAAATCAGCAGATATCAATCTTTTTCCATCCTCTAAATAACAGGATACTGAAAGATCTAGTAAGTGTAGTCTATACAAACAAACTAGAAATTCCTTAGATCAGTGCTGATAGATTGGTCAAAGAGCAACCAGTTAACAGAACAACCTTGCCCTTGTCCTTATAACAATTCCCTGAACTATTGAGTCAATAAGTTTTCTGAGGACATGATTTTGCTGTTTATGCACCTCTAACTTTAAAAGTTCTGTATTTCTTAAGTTTGAAGTAACTTGTTTTGAGACTGCTGCAACAATTTTAAAGGTCCTTACAAAATGCTGTATAGATACTAGTTATGACATCATGTCAAGCATTTCCTCTTAATTCTTTTCAATCAGAAAGCAAACACATGCTGTTAGATACATTATACAATTATTCAAGTAAATTGCTAAAACTTTACAAATAAAACAGAGAAAGCGTCCACTAGAGGGAAGCCTCTACCATGGAAGACGATACTTGGAAGAAAAGGCTTTTCCACTTTTCTGTGAAACAAACTTTCTAGACCAAAGAAACTCCTTACTCACTTAATAAGTGTACGGATCTCACTGAAATGCAAATACAGTCAGGAAGTTTAAAACAGGCATCTTAAATATTTAGATCAGTTTCTGAACTTGTATAATCATGGATTACAGGAGAGCTGCTCTGATTTGCACCACTGAAGACTTGACCCATGGACTCCATGTTCCAGGGGATTGATAAAGGCTTAAATTAAACCTGAGTGCTTGTATCCAGTGATTGAATCAGGTTAGGAAACCTGATTTATATGCTGTGAAAGTGGCTTAAAATTAGTAATTTGGAGCCATCCTAGATTTGTTCTGTTTGACATTAAATCATAGTTAGACCAGCTTCTTACTTGCTTTGCTAAAAAGCAGTTTTGAAAAAGCCACATTGCACATCCTATAGTAAGCAGTGCATATTTTGATTAGAAATTAGAAACTATTTCACAATGTTAAGGCTTTACCATACCTTTTGTAGTCTACTTCTGTAAGTTATGTGGCAAATGGAAAGTTTCATGAGTTGGAACCTTCATACTTTTCTTCACTATTTTCTGTTTGGTCTGAGGATGAGATTCAGTTTTTATTTTCTTGAAATAGAAAGTGGTCACTTATCTTCACCAGTATCGGGTATTTATAAATGTTGTTCTCGAAAAGGTCTTCTGCTTTTACAGCTCCTCCAGGGATGGCAGAACTTGAAGGAAACACTTCAGTAAAAGGAGACTCATTTAAATTTGAATATTTCTGGGAAATACCCCTGACACCAATTCTTGAATGGACAAAAGACAAATTGTGCCGACTCAGACGTTTTGATTACTGACCTGGAAGAAATGTGCAGTATTTGTGAACGAAGTTTTTTCCAAGCAGAACTTAGTGTTTGGAGTGGCTTTGGGGAGTAAACCTTTATATACTTTCTATTGCATTTATTTTGTAGATAAGAAATGTTTCAGTCTCCTGGACTGTCTATATTAGAAAGTGGTTGTGAGAGAGGCTCTTAGGGTAGTAGAGCATGGAGACAAGGAATCAGGACTTCTGGATTTTATTCACAGCTCTGACAGTTTATTTGCTGTATGATCCTGGCCAATTTATTTTCCTGACTACTTCAGTTATATGTCTGACCTTCCTCTGTCCCTGCTTTTTCTCCCCCCTATTTTATCAGCTGACCTTAGTTTTTGAGATTCTTTCCTTTGTATTAGGTCATTGTTATGTTTCGGATAGTGCCATTTAAGAAACACTGTCTTTAGCTAATGGTCAAATGAATTATTTGGAACAAAAAAGATGATGGTCTATTTACTTGAATGTTAAAATACAGTTATTCTAGTTTAATGTCAGTGAGCAAACATAAATTGTGGCAGATCTGGCATACTATTCACTGTGTCTGGTCAGGTTCCTGCCTCTTCCCTTCTGCCACCTCCCCTCTCCCTTTCCCCCCCACCCCAACTAAATTGGATGCACTGTTTTACCTAGGGAGCAATGGGTGGTCCAGGAAGTGGTCTGCTCTGCTCTTGGGGAGCTGGACTCATCACTACAGAGATGTTTAATAAAAATATTTCTTGAACAATGGCTTTATCTGAGTATGTGATCACAGCTGTTTTATTTTAGCAATGTAACAGCAATAACAATTAAATCCATATTCCTCCTTGGGTATATATTTTTCTGAATTAATTCTTAGTGTATTGAAAGAATTTGGCGTGAACTGCAAAGGAATAAGTTATTAGAACTACATGTATTTGACTTTAAGTTACTTGTATTTCCTCTATAGAATTATTCTATTTATTTGAGACCTTTCTATTTACATGAGACCTTAAAACATTATAAAAAAATACATGCCACAGAGAGGCAGTATTTTAAAGTATTCTATAATTTTCCCTATGTAGTTTTTTTCTAATCCCCGCATCTGAGAGTTAACAGAGTTTTGTTCTTCAAAGCTATGTTCTACTATTTAAAAAAGCTAAGTGCCATCTTCCCATAACAACATGCAAGAAAAATGTGAACTATGCACTTTGGTAAAATAAAAAAGAAAAAATACTGTTTTAAAACACCATGCAATTACCATGTTCAGATAAATAGAGAGAGCTAATCCCTAAATCTCAACTTTATAAAACCAGCTATTTCAGTGTTGCCGCTGCCTTTCATTGAAATGTTGTTTAGCAAAGATGACACTCTAGATGATCTTGCTTAGAAAGATTTTGCCACTGCTACTTCTGTTTACTTATAGGCAGTGCTGGTGTCTTTCTGCTTGCAGTGAAAGCCATTACAGGTGTGTATTAGCTGTGCAGGCTTGCACATAATCTAAAAAGGAAATTCAGTGCTGGTCCTTCTGTAAGGACATGGTTTCACAAGGCAATGGAGGAAACAAAGAGAAAGTTTCTATTACAGTTCTGATGTTTTCAGTTCTTTCCTCAGATCTCCAAAGTAGTTCAATTACTACCTGTTGAATTTAATGGGAAAGGGGAATATTTGGAATCTGTTTACATTATTGCAAAGGTGAATACCATGGGCAGCCTGCACTGTTAAAAAGTCAGTCGATCCTGAAAGTGTTAATCTTTTTCCATATTGCTGAAAAAGTATTTTTTGGTCTACTTCCATTTCCAGCACTGAAATTGCACACCTTCACTCTCTTTTTAAGCTGCTGCTTACTCTAGCAATAAGATAAGAACTTTCCTTGCCCTGGTCACTTAACTCACTAAACCTGTTCCCACCTGGTTCTTTTATCTCACAACACATTTTTTCATCCTAAAAGCATACTCTCAATTTCCCTCTAATCAGCTACCATATTTTTCTATTCTCCCCATCACATCATGTCTAATTTCTCCTCATTTACTAAGCCATCATCCTGGGCAAATGTTAGGGCTGTCATCTATTCATTCTGTGCACGTGGCAGCTTTTGTCCTGGTTAATGTCTTCCTTCTTGAATGCTTATCCTTGCTTTGCTTTCAATTTCATTAGCTCCTTCCTCTCAACATCTTCTGTTCTTTTTACATGTTTTATTTTCTCTCTCACTTTCTGAGAGTGTTTCTGCTGTAGCAGAAAAATGAACAAGACACATTTTCAACGTAAGTCCCTTGCATCCCCATTAAAGATCATGAAAAGGCCTCCTTTAATTGGAATCAGTGGATTATGTCCTCAATGCATATCACACTAAGTAATTTGCTATACCACTTTTATTTAATCTGATTTGTATTACAGTGAATTGCATGAAGTGCAGTCTGTGGAGTTATGATATTCAGTTACTTCAAACTAGAGTACTCTGCAAGCAAAAGCCTAAAAGGACTCTGTAGTTCAGGATCATCATGCTTCTATTCTGTCTATATACTCTAATACAAGTAACTGCTTTTTCTTTAGTCTTATATAACCTATATCCTAGACTGGCAGTTTATACACACACACACACACACACAAACACACACACACACACATTTTAAAAATGTATATTTTGCCAACCTAACAACTAAACACAGCTTGCTCATTGTAATTGACACTATTGAAACAAGACAAAGTTCGAAATCTGTTATGCTAGAGACTTCTTATGTTTAGTTTTGGATTACTTTCAAGTAAATCCTTCAGTGTTAATAAAATAATTTAGATTTCTCATGAAGCCTCCTTAGGCAATTTCTATAAATGCAGTAATTCTGAAAAAGGGTAAGTTGTCAGCACTAATATTTCTGAATTTGTTTTTTTTGCATCCTTTTAAACACTAGCAAAAGGTTGTTAAAAGGGCAAATAAATCAGTCGGTATCAATGCAACAAAACTTTATCTTCAACTCTACTTTCCTTTTTTACTCATTATTCTTACCCAATGCAAAGACAGTTCATGCTTCTGTACATGTATGAAACATAAAAAGTACAAATTCCGTATTATGCAGATTTAATCAGTGAAATACTGATTTATGTAAAATGATACATTTTCACATAGGACCAAATCTGGAATTTTGCTGGAAATCACTTCATTGAAATCCAGACTAGAATTTTTAAAGGGACTTAAGCAAGTTAGATACATAACTCCCACTGTCTCTAAAGGTGCTAGTTTTCCACTGACAGCCAGCTTCTATTCCCAATTTATTATGCCTCATATTTTGAGGCCCGGGTACTCAAATTACTTACCTGTCATCTTTCATTGTCCAGAATCTGCTCAGATTAGTGTTTAGTTTCATGGCTACACAGAAATTACCAAGAGAAATAGAGATATTTAATGCAACGTGTTGTTTCAGGGTTCCCTTAGGCTATTAGGATGGCTTTGGTCTGATAAAATCAGAATCTGAATTTTTTGAAAATTAATGCAGTTCTACTGTAGTTAATTTACATCTGCTTTAAGAACACTATATACTGATAATCAAACCTATGGCATAGTCCATTTAAAAAGTAGAATTAATTTCTAAAAATTTAACTGCAAAATACTTATATTTAAAATGTAATTGTTAAAACTATTAGATATAAACAATTGCAAACATCTGTTTGAAAGCAGTCATTAAAATTATTCATTAATAAAGAGTCTTATTTAATCCAGAAGTGTTTATGTAACTGCACTTTTGACATACTGTAGGACTGGTAGTGATACTCTTTTATGCCCCAAACTCTCAATGAAATTAACTTTCTTATTCACTCTCAAAGTAACAATGAAAGTGTTGACTACACTGGTGTACCCAGAAAGAAAAAAAAAAATCAGGTTTGTTTCAACTCTCCTAGAAACACCTTGGCTAAGAGCAAAGAGTTTGTATGTCAGCACAAGTGATCCTACAAGCTTGTTAATAAGGAACAGCCACGCATAAGTTTTTAATGGCACAGTGTGCACAGCAAGTGCTTGTAGCTGTGTTCAGCCATTCATAAGAGTATGTCATAATGAAATTAAAAAGCATGACTAGATATTACTGAAGGCCAACAGCATTTTTTGCTCCTTAACTAGTCTTTTCCATATTTCATTTGAGTGTATGCCAAAACTGACATAAAACTAATAGCAAGAAGGGAGCCATCTTGTATAACATTGTGTGATGCCCTTGTATGACATGGCAGCTTACTTTGATTTGTTGTTATTAACTTATATTTGAGGAAGTGCCATCCAGCACTAACTGAAAAAGAGATGACCGTAGAACAAAGATATGATGCAGTGGTAATCAAGAGAAACCAGAATGTAAGACTGTGGGCTCAGATGCTGGCTGAAGATCACTCAGTCTAGCCACAAATCTAAAAATGCACCACTCTATGGTAAAGCGGGAAAGTCTCTAGCATCTTGGCTTTTACTAACAAAAAAGAAAAGTTAAACTGATGGAAGACGGCTATGATAGTTTTGGTCATTTCTAGATCTGTTAAGTTTTCATTTTAGCAATTATTCTTTTAATTATCTTCTAAAACAGCTTCCACTTTAAAACATTCATCATGATTAGCTTGTCAAAAAACTCATTTTAATCAGTAGGGGTCCAATTTAGGAAAGCACATAAGCATGCAGCTAGGACTATCCCTACTGAAGGTAGTAGCTAAAGCCATTCTTAACTTCAAGCATATATTAAGGCTTCAATCTGGCTTCAATCATAGAACTAATGAAATTAGAATGATTCAGGCCTAGGATAAACTCAAACTCTCTCTCTCAAAAAAAAAAATCTTGTGCAACTTTACAGCCTTTAATCTTCTTTTACTTCTAAGAGAACCTCTGATGGCTGCATTGTGGAGGGGCAGAAGGGAGGGTTGTCTGCATGTCATAGGTAGAGACTGAGAAATGTAAATCCAAGCTTCACGTTGTCAGTTCAAGAAATTCCATGGTTTTCCTCCTCCATTGCTATTTTAACATGCTCATTTATCATCCACTTAGAGCAGTGAAAATAGCATACCTTTTTGCTAGACTCCTGTAACTTTCATATGCCGTCCTCTTGTTTTTCCAGTTGCCTTTACATAATACTATCAACATAAAAACATAATGTAAGAACTATAATGATATCTTTGCAAGTATTTCATAGTTGACCATTATCTTTTGTAAGCTCTGTCAAGATTATGAAAGGCTTTTTTGAAAGTCAGAAGTTGATGGTTTGTGGCATCTTCCTTCCTAGTACCTTTTCTGAGATTCTTTTCACATTCTTTGCTATTTCTCTGCCTTTGATTTCACAGACCATTGTCATCTCTGTAATGCTTTTTGCATTGACAGTGCTACCATTTATTTCAATCTTTCAAATCCCCTTTGTTTGGCAATTAGAGACTTAAGTGTTTGCTAGTTACTCAATATTCTCCTGTGAATCTGGGGACGGTTGGGATGATAACTTCTCATTCCATTTGTGTGAGCTGTTCAGTATCTGAGGATATAATGCTGGGTGTTGATGCATCATGATTGCTGTGGAAAATTTTTTCCCATTTTGTAGTTTTTCATTCTCAGTTTTTAATGTGTTTTTCAGTCTTTTATCTTAAGCATCTTAGCTCTTGAGTAATACACTGAGGGAAATGGGCTATATTTCCATAACAAATCATCCAGAAATAGATTTAAAATAGTAAGACAATTGTCTCTGTCCTAAGCTATCATCTTGCATTTTGTCATAGCTTTTTTACATTCACTTTCTGTGGTATATAAACATCCTTATGATGCTGAGCCAAATTAACACAAGGCCAGATGAGATTTCAAATCCATCCAAGAGAACTAAACCTTAAGTCCTATTATTTCCTCTCAGTTACTTTGTAGAGATTATTATCCTGTGTGCTTGCCTCTCGAACTCACTACATCTTCTTTCCAGATATTTTTCTAGCCTGAGGAATAGCCCATTAATACTTACTCTTAGAAAACCTCTTTCTTGGATCCTATACTAAGTTGCTTTCTGAAGCCTTGTAAGAAATTTTAAATTTGCAATGGTTACAAACAAACGGAAGAAAGCTGGTAGATACCTTCTGGATTCCTTTATGCTCCATCGAATGGAACGGCTTCTTTGGTGTACCAGTTTCATAGGCTAAAGAAATTGACTTATCTTGCAATCAGATTAGAGGTCTATAATACAAGGTATAGCCCTCTAGGTATCAGATACATTTATAACTAATTCTTGAAGAAATTGCACTTGCAGATTTATGAAACCATGGCCAAATTGAAGACAGGGTTTCTCTGAACTCTTAATGTAGTTTGAAACATATTTGCATAATGCAATTTAACTAAAAACCTAGACGTTCAATATCTGACAAAAACTTAAAAGTAAGTGATCTATAAATGATAGAACTGTGCTCCGTGTTTTTCTAAACCATTTAAAGATGAATTGTTCACCAGGAGTCTGAGTCTGCAAACAAGTTAGGTTAATTCAGTAACAAATTTTATGTCCTATTCACTAGAGAAATAGTGCTTTTTCTGCATATAGTATACCTGCAAAAGGTTTGCAAGAGCTTATGTACCCCAGAACAAAATGAATTATCAGATCTCCTGTGTATCATCAGTATGCTTTATGCTTTGAAACATATCCAGAAATAAAATCAGTTCCATTTGTTATCTAATGTTTGCAATATAGCTGTTCAGCTTCTTTTTAGATAATGTGAAAGTGTGACGTTTGTTAGATGTCAGGCAAAGAGCGTGGATGTTATATCTGTGATGAAACATTAAATAGTAATATGTAAACTAACAAATATTAGAAGAAAGAGCTTGTGAGACTAGGGATGGTCTGTGAGCATAGTTTTCAGTCAGGCTTTTCACTTACTAACAATACTTGGTCCTAACAAGATCATTTCAGGCCCCTTTTAAGGGATGTTTACCTTTTTAGTCTTTATGATTCTATCTTCAGGAAAAGGTAGGAAAGTTCGGCTGAAATGATGTAATTATCATAAACTTAAACCAACACAGACACCATTAGTAAGAGCTTGTAATAGTGAAGATTTTGTATGGATAACATGATGCAAATAGTCTACCCAGAAAAAAAATAAAACAAGCTATTAGAAAATAATAGCTTGTGGGCATTTAGGGGGGATAATAGTATTCTCATACAGCTACATTAATGGTCTCAAAGCACAAGCTTCTGCCTTGAGTTAAAACATACAGTATGTTGCTATGCTTAAATGTATTTAAAACAGAAAAGCCTCAAACTGTGTTTTCTAGTAGGGAAAGATTGAAGAACAGGCTGTCAGGGAGGAGTACAGGCCAGCTGCTCCTTAAAGGAAAGGAAACTGAGCGTATTAAGACAGCTGCAGGGCAGGGGTCTCCCCAGGCAGGGCCCAGTCCCACAGTACCTGGGTGAGGTGAGCAGGCCAGGCCTGTGGACAGCAGCTGGGGTTAGCTGAGAGTCTAGATTGCTAGACAAGTTGAGGGGGTGAGGGAAGTCCGAGCTCAAGCCAGGAAGTCAATCCACAGGTCAGGTCCAGTGGTGTTAACCAGGGTCAGGGACAGTCCAGTGATTGCTGGGCAAGTCCATAGGGTCAAGGTAGGTCCAAGGTCACACCAGGAAGTCACTTTGTGGGTGGAGGTCCCAGGTGAGGCTGGTTAGGACCATTAAGGCCTATCAGTACACTCAGGACCCTGATACAGGCCGGGTGTCAATAGGGAACTTGAGCTGCAGAAGGCTCCCTTTAAAGAAGCCCAGAAAAGTTATTCTTAGAGTAAGCTACAGCAGAAAGCCATAAGAGACCCACTTGTGATACTTTTTTTACATAATATCTTTGCATGTTTGAAATGGATATTTGAAAGACTGGAAAACAATGGTAAAAAAAAAATATTTACCCTAGCAAGAGAGTTGCTCTGTGTGAGAGATCACATGGAATCCATTCAAACTATAGAGGAAACAGTTGTTTCCAAAAGCTCACATATTACATTAAACACTCAGGTCTAGCATTGAAGCTTTGAATTGGATAACAACAACCTAATTCATTTCCATCAGATGCTTCCACAGCTATGCATCTTCAGAGGCGTGAGGAAATAAATGGCATGATGTAGAACACGGCAGCTGTTTTGGATCCCTGTCTCCATACACGCTGAAAGAGCACCTGAACAATTATTCTTACTGTAGACAACCCATTGTGATAGCATTAAAAGAAAGCATATATATCTCACAGCTATCTAGTTGATTATGTACCTCCCAAGCATTGTCAGAGACATCATTTATATTCCTATCCCAAGATTTTTTCTTTAATCATTATTCAGAAAAACTGTAAAGACAAATGTAGTCTTTCATTACCATAGGTTTTCCCTGCTGTTGACTGTAAATTTGGGTCACAACATAGTCTTTTTTATGAATCACTGTGCATCCTACATCTGTGTACAGCTACCTTTGAGAATAATTTATTGGAAGTTACTTGCTTTTCTATTTTTATGTGTTTGATGGAGTAATCTGTTCTATTCATGTGCAGCCAGGTACATTATTCAGGGTAGTGGGGAACTGGGATACATCACGTTATGGAAAACAGGCATAGTATTGTGAGATGTACTGAGGATCTCAAGGCAGAGATACCCTAAAAGCTCTGCACAGTTAGTTCAGCTCCAGTACAGCTCAGCAGTGACCCTGTTGGAAGTGGGCTTTATGGAACCTCTTGAGGAATCTCCATACTGTGTCACTGCTTCGGAGAGCTCTTACTAGCTCGGACCCAGGGTACAGAAACATGCAAGAAATCCTTCTCCTTTCATTGGGTTGCCAGCCCAGAGACACAGTCATATGGGAAAAACGGCTAATTACAGAAGTCATTTCATTTGGGGTTTGGGGGCAGGAGGTTTCCAGTGGCTCCTATGACTAATCAGAATGGTGCAAATTTCAGAGTTGGTCTAGTCCTATATGAGAAACTGTGTGTAACACCTTCTGAGTAATGTAAAATAATACATACAAAAGGGAATTTCAAAACTTGAGTCCAAGGAACAGGAATAAAAAAGAATATTCAACAGTAATTTGTGTGTGGTATTCTGTGAATTATTCTGTCAGTTCTAAATGTAACTTGTTGCACTGTTTCACGTTATTTATTTTAGTCTTCTTCCATGATTTTCTTCAGTGCTGATTTGAAATAATAGAAGGTTTTTCTTTCTCCCTCAGGCCTATGTATGATCCTCAGGTTTTATGAATAAATATTCATTTGTGTGTCTTCTGGAACATCTGTGGATAAACTGCCGTATTGCTATGCAGAGAAGAAGGCTCTGAGCTCTACAAATCATCTCTTACAAGCCTATACTGTAACGCAGGTATTGACCTTATCCATCTTAGTCATAGTCAGTGATAACTTTGGGCCACAGTCTAACACTTTATTTGACCGACACCACAGACAACTACATTTTTCTTAATATGTGTATGCACTCGAATAACGAATTAATGCACCTATGTAACAATGTCTATACATGGACACTGTAACTAGTCTTATAAGACAGGTTACAAGTCCTGTCTGAGGAGCAATTTATGACAGCACTATCCAGAAGTTACCATAGGAGACATATGCCAAAGACTGATCATGTTTCCTATGTTGTTTCCTTGTTCCAAAAGCAAAAGCATTGATTTTTGGTCAATCTCTGAATACTTCCTTTTCCCCATGGGCCCAGTTAGCTCACCTATTCAGCACACAGTAAAATTTTTGTTCTTTTCCCAGTTTGTTCTATCCCTTCCCTATAAACCCAGGCTGCACCCTCTGAGTTACTCGAGGTGCGGACACAAATTTGGAACTATCTTCACACTGTTAGGCAGGAAGTCAGTGTCTTATTTTCTTTCCTCTTACACTGCTTCAGAAAGGCCAGCAACAAACTAACGCAGTTAAATCAAAAGGAGTAACTGCCAACCTACTAATACCAGTATGAACAGATACAGAAGAGAGAATGGATAAATCTAGGCAGACTAGGCTGATGGCTGTTGGCTCAATAGATACAAGAGTGACAGTTCTAAATTCATCTTCTGTGGAAGCTGGGCCTGCTAATTCAAGGTTGAGTTTTTAAAGGCAGGCGTGTGTGCAAGGCTCTCTGATCTCCCCTGAGTACCTCTGAAAGTTTGGTCTTTACTTTTTTTATGAGAAGCCTCTTTTCCCTCCTCTCAGGTGTTAGTGAACTCCTCAGGACAGAGACTGTCTTTGGCTAGTGAGTAGATGATCTCAGTGTAAGGTGATCTTATCTCATAATGCAAAGAACTGCTGATAAGACTGCTGCATCAGATGCAGGTCAAAGTAAAAACAAGAAAAAAATTGTCAAAAGTTTCAGTTAAAAAGAATGGAAGTTCCTTTTGTACATCCGCTATCTTTTCCTTGTTTGGAATGCTTAGAGGAAGAAAATTAAGCAGTATTTATCTTCATAGTGGTATCGCTGTGAATGCAGTTTCTTAGCATGGGGAAACAAATGATCCTAAAAATAATGACGGAAATGAAGGATGGTTATTAGAGAGATGATAATGCTTTTGCTGGCTGTGTGACAAGCTCCAATACAAGATGTCTAGTCTGAAGTTTCCATCACAGAAAGACTCATTGCCATAATTTATGTAAAACAATACAATTTTATCATTCTTCCAATAAAATTAACTACAATCCGGGCATGTAGCGCAGCATTTATATGCTGGCCTGTATGCCCAAAGGTCATTGTATTGTCCTTACAAAATGTCTGAATAATTCTTGAAAGAAGCGTAACGGGATGAAAACATCTTAATTGGAAGTTTTTCTCTCCCAGGAATGTAGGAGTTCTCAAAATTTAACCACAGTAGTATACCAGATGGTTAGCTGCCAAGCAGCTATACTGGGATGAGAACCTCTAAAGTCAGCGTTGGCCTCAGGGATGAAAAGCACACGGTTTTTTATAGATAAAGGTCTTACTTTCATCTGCAGTTTAACAATAAGTATTCGGCTGTATTTTAATTAAATGATTTTATTTCCTAAAGCAAATACAATGTCTATGTTAGAATAATAAGAACTACTATTATTATACATAAAAATCTGGTTCTACTGAAATCAGTGGCAAGACTACTTGATTTTAGTGGAACCTGCATTTCACCCTTTCAAATCAGAGCAGTAGTCTTCCGTGCTTTGAGTAGTATCTATAGCATTCTGGATAGTCAGTGTTAGCACTGACAGATAGCAACAAAATTAGATCGCATAGTCCATGACAGTATATGAACCCTCAATAAGTGGTTATCCTTATGCCTAATAATTTACAGTTTAAAAGTAGGTCACAGCACTTTGATGAGAAAAATAATTCTTAAGCCTGATCTGTGCGCATAGTATAGGAACAGATTTTGTTTCCCTCCAGAATAAACTGGGCTGGAGGAGACAAGCTTATGCTGAGTCCTCGTTCCACTGTTTAGAGAAGAAATATGAAGTGGAATTCATGCAAAAATATGAAAGTGGAAGCAGACTCCACTGCAGGCTAGTCTTGCTTCCTTCCAACCCAAACAGGAAGTATCATAGTCACTTCAACAAGGAGCCTCTTGACTAGCTGAGTCAGCTGAGTGCAGGACAGCCACTGTCCCCTCCATAGTATACTGTTGGCATGGGACTTTGGGCTTGATTCAGTGTAACACAGCATGGTTTTCTGAACACTTCAGCTGTGCAGATAACAGAATTTAGCTGCTGTCCAGCTTAGGATAGCAGCCCTTAGAGCATGTGGTATGTGTAACAATGACCACCAACTGGGAAAACAGTCTGTCATGAATAGCTACTCTTTTATTCTTTGCCATCAGTCCTAGTTGCTGTTTGCAGGCCATGATAAAATGTTTTACTCCTGTTTTGCAGCAGAAATACCTGCATTCCCACATCCTGTCATATACACACACACTTTCACTGCTACCTCATTAGTTTAAGTCAAGGAATGAAGCACATGAGCATTAATATGCTCACAGCAATAAAAAATTATTAGCAGTAATAAGAAAATAATTCTCTCTGTGAAAAGTTTTTGTTTGTTTGTTTGTGTTAACCAGCAAAATCAGATTTTACCTTAGTTTCTGAGGTGGCAGGAAAAGAAATTATGCTTGCTAGATGAAATCTGAAATGGTACAATTTCACACTGATATGGCTGGGAGTCGCAGGACTGAAGTGACTGGGTCAGGAGAGGATAGAACATTCTGGTTTGGTTTGAAAGAAGAGAGAGAGAGAAATATGAGGGACATGGAAAACATCAGGATATCTGAATAAACAAATAGGCCAGACCTCAGCTGGAGTAAATCTGAGAAGATGCAATGAATTCAGTCAATCTACGCTGATTTACTCTAGGCCTGCAGACTTCCCAGGGTTTGACTGAAGTAAATCATATAGTGATTCTTTTAAAGTTTATCCCATCACTAATTATTGGGATATGTAAGGGAATGAGTTTCACTCTGTGAGGCTTTTTAAGAACTTGATTTTTACCAAGAAGCCACAGCATACAGGGTAGCATTTTTAAGACTGGTTGGTGTTCAGTGGTGTATTTTTTCCCTTTGAGGTTTGCTTTATTCCACAGCTGTGGTTTTATTGGGAAAAGTCTTCACTTAGTATCTGTTTTTTCATTGTCTGTTTCTGGTGATGTTTGCTGGAAAACAGTATAACATTTGCAAGTTATCAATGAAAAGAGTGTGTCTTGTTAAGAACCTCCCCCCCAACCTTGTTAGAGTGCAGGTATGCTACCCAAATCCTACTCATAACTCTGATTTTATAAACAGTAATGAAAGTACAAAAGGCAAAAACTATACAAACTTGAACATAAGTCTGAAAAGTTATAAACTCAAGCAGTCCATAAATCAGATTATAAGATTCCACAAGATGAAGAAGTCACAAATAACAAGCATGTAAGTTCACTTGGTAGTATGTTGGAAGTGTGCCATCTCCTAGAACTGGTAATCAAATCCACCTGAACTAGTGGTTTATGACTTAAATCATATGAAATATTTTCCATCTACTGTATTAGAAGCTAGATTACAGAAATCAAAGAGAAAGGTTTAACTACTAAAGAAAAGAAGAAGAGAAAGTTGTATTTTCACAGACATTTGCTTTGCAGTAAATCATCTTTTGCCTCCTCACTTATGGGAGAGGAGGTTGCCTTTCTCAAAGGCAGCAAGATATTTCTGCTCTTGGAAATGTTGCTATGAACTAGATGTACTCAAAATGGTGTCTGCTTTCTCATAGCCTTTCTAACCTTTCAACCTTTGCTGTTTCCCAAATGAAGAGTTTTGAAATGTAAGTTCAGAAATGACCTGTATCCTTTCAACAACCCTTTTTATTAAGTCAGATAAAACTATCTGTGCAATCTTAGTGAAACCTTCCAAAGTGTTAGTGATCCATTGACTTTTTCTTCAATTGGCAATTGACATAAATAAATGGAGATTTGGACCCAAATGCATGTTTATTTGAAGCTTCACTTCTTTCTTTAGTTTCTAAATGGTTGTTTGTTGCTAAAAGATACAAAGGTATCCTTTCTAGGATAGAGAAATACATCTTATGGCTTAACTTTGTCATTATGCAAAACTGAATGAAGTACTCTTAAGGTAAGGTAGATTGGATGCTGAGCAAAGCTCCTTCAGAGAATTTGCAAGTCTGCAAAGAAGGCTGCACTGTTATTCTTCAAATTCATTACCCTTCCAAGTCAGTTAATTAGTCACCTGAATGAATGCAATTGTTAGCACAATATGCTGTTTGCCATATTCAGGAGCAGAGTTGAACCAATACTAAAAAGCCCCATCATGACAGCAAAATGTAAGGAGTTGATGCTGTAAGCTCCAAACCAGGTCAACCTCTAAGAGTTGGAAACTGCCAGTGATTGTCTCAGACAACTATAAGAAAACATGTGGTGCCACAGGTATCGCTATATGGTCACAAATTTTATTGCTGATTTTTCACTTGCATTGGCACATTTTACTTAGCTGTTTGTTCAAAATAGTTTGATTTAAGTAAACCCTTTAATTAGTAGCTCAGGAACTAGCTGTATTTTCCATAGTGTTACGGGAAAGCATTATTAAGGATTATTCCCCATGTGTAATGAACTGACTCATTTTGGGAGAAACGTCTTTCATGGGAAAACGGGGAAAAAAATCTGTTTTGTATCTGCTGTCAACATAAATAAAGATCAATCACATAAAGCTGTTCTTTACTAAGTAAGAACTACTAATGTGAATAAAGATTCTCATTATTAAACATTTAAGTTGAAAGAAGAAAATAAGGCTTTTTTGGGGCCTCAAAATCTTAAAGAAAAGTAAGCAATAGCCACTCTTCTTTATCAACTGCCTGCTGTGGTACCTTTTGGATCAGATATATGTTGCCTTGATATATTTTCTGAGGTGCTGCAATAATGTATTGTTTTGAAAATATGGGCAAAAAATGAAAATATTTGTTCTGCAAATTTCCCAAATAAGGAGCATGCAGCAAAGAACTTTACTTCAGTGTTTTCTCAGACCTTACAGAAGATTTGGTAGGGAAGAGGAGGGGGGGCAGTTTGCCTGAAAATATTCACAGTCACTCTAGATCTGAAATAGTATTTAAACTGAGCGGAAGACCTGTAAGGTATAGACTGTTTCAGTATTATTATGTTGATTATTATTAGTTTCAGTATTCAGTGACTATCAATCAACTTCTTTGGAAAGTGACAGGAATTAAAGAATGATATAATACAAAGTAAATTTGTATAAATTATTTTTTAGTAAAAAACCCTACATCAAAACAGACCTCACAGCGATGCAGGTTGGCTTCGTCTTTGCCATGCCAAATGCTCAGTCCAAAGCTAAACTGTTGTTTCATTTTGTGGGGTTCTGCAGACATATTTCCCAACCATAATTTGTATCATTAAGTACTGAATACCATATAAAAACAGTACACAACCTCGAACCATGTAATTGGGGCATGGTATCACTTTCCCCTACAATTTTTATTTTAATTTTGTGGTTGTTTGTATTTGTTTTCTAGAATAGTGCTGCTGAGTAAGTTTTATATGAAGATATATGTTCTACAGAGAAACGTTTCCTGAGAAAGAAAGGTTACCTTATTAAAGGAGCTGTTTTGATCTCATGAGCTGTGAAAGTTGGAGTAAAACTGAGCTGTAATCTCTGAATGTTTCCTGGAAGTTGGTTTTACATACTTTGTTCAGCAGTTCTCTGTAGAAAATGATGGATGGCAATAGTAAATAGTAAACTGTTCCATAGCTGTTACTACTGCCTGAAGCTGCATCCATATGTGACATCCTCAAGGTCCTTATCCTCAAGACATCAGCAAACGGATCTAAGTATCTCTTACCCCACCTACGTTCGGGTCTGTTCTCTGCTAAAAATACTTTCTGTGTTGCTCCCAGAGCACTGCTCTCTAGCTGTTGGAGGAGTACAGTTCCCTTGCACAATTTGCTTCACTGCTGACTAGAACATCCTGTCTTGTGTATGGCTCTGCAAACTGGTAGGAACAGATTTTGTCTTACCACAGGAAAGGGCAGCTTCACATCTCTCTGAGACAGCACAGGACTGAGGTATGTTCTGAAAGCGGTACTGACCTAAGTGGAAGCATCAGAGGAATGGCGTAAATAAGACTGCTGTCTATTGCTA
Organism: Struthio camelus; assembly: GCF_040807025.1. NCBI lineage: Eukaryota > Metazoa > Chordata > Aves > Struthioniformes > Struthionidae > Struthio > Struthio camelus. The sequence goes on from NC_090951.1 coordinate 8,037,023, forward strand.
CAGTCCCAAGCACGTGTCTTTCCAAAAAAATTAGTTCCTTATTTGGATGATGGTGTGATGGACCCAGATCAGGCTGGACCAAAAGTCCAGTAGGCTTCATTTGCTCTTGTCCTCTCTAGGGGTAAATCTCTTGCTTTTGCCACTTTTTATATATAGACCAAGCTTGTTGACTTTATGTCTAAACCATTATGCTGTGAGCTGGTCAATCAGAAAACCATCTTACTCTCTCCAGCCCTGCCCATCATTTCAGTGAATTTAAAATGGTATTAATATCTTCAGGGACCCCTTGCTGAAGCACCATGCCACCAAAACAGGAAACACAGGCAAAAATGTAGAGACAAGAAGTTCTTTGCCCTGGGCTCTGATACCCAGAAATGTCTTTGAATAAGTCCAGAGTCTGCAAACCTGTCGTCTTTGCTCTGGACCAAGCACTTAAATGGCTATCCTGTGCTATCCTTCAGCCTGTGGAAGAAAAACTGCCACAACAGAATGATAAAAGCTTGTGGCAGATGCTTAAGAACAGAACACAGATACAGTGATACATTCCCAGAATATTCAGCTACCACAATTATTTTATATTCAGGAACTTTCCAAGTCAGAGGATCATCTTTATGTTTAAAAGCCTTTACTGAATGTTTCTTCACATAATTTCCCCAATTCCTTTTAAGTCCTTACAATCTTCCAGCATTCACAACATCCTTTGCAAGAGATTTCCTTGAGGCAGTCTGTTAGTCTGATGATTGTGAAGCTATTGTATTTCTACAGTGCATGGAAATTAACAACTCTTTTATACTTTCCAGTCTGTGATTTTAACACAGGAAATCACTCAGATATTGTCCAAGCACTGAGCTGGGCCCTTGACTGATACAAACTGAAATCAATGGAACTAGGATAATTTATGAAATAATATGATGTCACTGATATGCAAGAGCAGCCTTGAGTCTGGGCCTGAGGCCAGATTTTTTTCACACAATTTACCTATAAAAATTCCCATTAGAGTGGCTGTATGGGGACTGTGATGTTACTCCCAGGAGGATATAATTGGGTGAGTCCTCTAGGTAGAGAGTGCTTATGGGCAAACTGACCTGCTGTTAGAGCTGTGCCTGGCCTTGTGGTCTAATCTATCTTGCCAGACTTTGCAGTGCTGTCAAATGGCAAATGTATGGGATATAAGATGATTCAGTGTCTTTCTTAAAAAAGACAAAGTTTTTTACCCTAAGGACATATGACATCTGTAGAAAGTCTGCATTCTGGTTGCCTACAGGGGCAAAAAGAACATGCAGAGCTGAGTCCTGGAAGCACTTTAGGTTCCGGTATTCTTGGAATCTCTTAGCTCAGAGAAGTATAGAAATGCATCCCATTTCACAAAACTGCTCCTTAGTACTAAGATTTCTTTACCATAGAACTTCTGTTTCATCCTAAATACATAAATTTAGGATGTGACTTTATGTGCAGGGATCTTAAAAGCCTTCAAAAGGTGCGTTGTCAGGGCAGGTGCTGTGGAAGGTATTTGTAAGGCTGTCCTCGAAAGACCTTATTCATGAGGCCAGTACAGCCTGACTAGGTGGGGTCGGGGGTTGGAAGAGCATATCATAGTGGGCATCTTTTGAACAACCAATACGTCAAGGATTTCATGTGGAACGGCATAATTTTTGGAAAGCTATACAGCGAGTCACCACTGTGACTAATGCAGACTTAGCTACGCACCACTGGTTGCCAGTAGTACTTTGGCTGCAGCAGCAATATGCTTGATGCTGGCTAACTGCCCAAAGGTGTACCCTTCTTTCTGGGCAAATTTTGCAGCGTGGGCTGCAAGACCAAACATGTCTTGAAGCATTTTGTGACCTGGGTCATAACTGATATAAACCTATGTTAGCACTTTCCTCTTAGCTTGGAATTTCTGCCTTCTACCTTCTAGAAACTCAGCACATAAGTCCTTCCTATCATGCTCCCTGTCAGTTTTAATTCCTTTTAATTCTATGTATCAGATCATCTTTTGCCCTTACTTTCTCAGCAGACAGTTGTTCATGGAAAAAAATGCTCTTAGTGTCTGGCTGTGGGGTGAATCATATTACAAATACAAAGGACAGCCTCGCCTGGGTATGTGATGTGGCAGTTTTCCTCAACTCTGACCCTATTTCAGTAGCACTTAGCACCCTCACCTAACTCCTACCCACAGGCTGTTTCCCACCATAGGAGCGTTCATTTTCAGTACGAAAATATCCCTAATGAAATGTCCAATTACCCACATTACTGCTTTTTAATGAATCACACTCTCTAATGTAAAATAATCAGTGTGGTTTTCGGTTTGGCTCAGAGGCAGCTTATAATAAAGTAGTGAGTAGTAAAATGGTCAGTCAGGGATGCCAGAGTAATACCAAATTGTGCATGCCTATCACATTTTACTCCTGTAATTGTAGAGTTGTTCTGTTTTCACTTACAACAGGGAGTGTTGTACCCCATTGGCAGATGTCCATTTCAGATCCTCTCTGTGCTGATTTTCAGAGGACTGGAATCATTGTAGCTTGCTTCTCATTTGTGATCATAACTTGAATTTTTAGCTAAACTGGAGTAGCATGTACTTTCAGCTGTGGACACCTTTGGTACTGCTTCCTGTGGCAGACGAGATGGAGGCTTTCATGTTTTGGATGTCCTCATGAACAAAGTCTCTGGTGAAAGTCTTGTAAGACAACATATATATGATGAAATGCCAGTCACTGCTTCCTGGTGCACATGCATGTCAGCTACCGGGATTTCAAGGAGCTTCTTGCTCTTGAACAACCATAGAACCCACCATAATGTTGGAGTAGGAGATGCAGTTATGGAGCCTGTCGTGTAGTCCCCAAAGAGTCATGTCCGATTGCCTAAACTGTTTCTGACTTGAAAGCCTGCTCCTTGAAAAAGAGCTAGATCAGTAGTTTCATGTCTGGTCCTCTGAAGTGCTCTGGAGTACTCCCAGTGAGTACGTAAGATCCCTTCTGTTCTCTGTGTCTGCATGCTAATGCAGTTCAAATTGCTCAGAAATTTGCAAGACCAAGTCTTAAATTATAGCCTCCACTCGTTAATTAATACCTACTGGCAATGTGATGGTATTCAGGGTGAAATTCCATCTTTTGCAGAAGACAGTACAAGTCTGCGTACTTCTTAAGGTCTTCGTAAGCCCTGTTTTTTACTTGATTACTACCACAATTGGAAGTTTCACTCTTTCAGAGAAACAAAAACGTGCGTCTATCTGTTTTTGCAAAGCCATTAACAGAGAATCTTGTGTAGCTGGTAGAGCTAATACTTCTAATTCTTCCAACTTCAATGGCCTGTCCTAGATTAGCTGTAATGATAACGAGAAGCGTGTTTCGAGGCTTGCCATCCAGGTGGCAGAGTAAATTCTTGTTTACTCTGAGCTGATAAATCAGCTATTGTTTAATTTACGCAACAGCTGCGAAAGTAATTACTTGGATGTGTTGAACCATTATGTCTAATGAAGGTGGATTTCTAATAACATTTACATTTTGAAGTCCTTACTCATACAGCTATAACCAGAGCTTTGAAAATTTAGGACGGCTTTAAGGCAACCATCCCGTGAAGGCTGTCTTAAAGAGTAGGGGAAATCCTGTTACTCAGTGGGAAACACTAATCTTTTGCTTTTGCTTCAGTCATATGTGCATCCTTAAGTACAGCAAGGAGAAAAATGAGGTTAAATTATTATCCAGAAGAGGATTAATATATTACACACATTGTTGAATGATGTAAATGCAGGAAAACCAGTAGAATTTTATTTATTCAGATGGGAAGAAAGCAAAATAGTTGGAGTAGAGTGGAACTAGACATATATGGACTGTAGGAAAGGAGCCAAAATATGGATACTGGATGATTTGCAGAACAGCTCTCCTCTTCTCAAAAGATGTGGGACACAGCCTCAGACATTAATAACCATTTTGTATCCTGGAAGATGTTGCTGCATACCAGTGCACCCACAAGCTTTCTTGTATTACTTCCTTCTCTGATGTTCAATAAGATAATATCACAGTAAAATACGTGAACCCCTGTGTCTTGCTGAGAATCATGCTGGTGGGAAGGGTTTGCTGAACAAAACATTGTATGCGTTCTGAACTCACTTCTTGGAAGGATGATTAGAATATCAAGGGAGCAGGAAAGAATTGGGTTGAGGAAACTCTCTTTGGGGAATTAGAGTAAGAAAATGTCACTGACTGCAGGTGATGCAAGTGGAGGAGGGGAAGTGCCTGAGCAGATGGACAGATGAATGGGGACTTGAGCTGTGAATGGCCGAGACCATGGACAAAGTGGAAGAGGAGATAATAAGGAGTAAAAAGCCACGCTTAGTTAGATTCAGTATATATTTATCTTGCTGGAACCCCAGAACTTGGGTATTCATCCCTTATCCCTCTTTTTATTTTCTGTCTATAAGTAACTTGTAGACTGCCCAACACCACTGTATCTGCAAAATCTTTCCATTGACTTCGGTGAAAGTGGAACTGATCTATGCATTTTTAGTTTATAAGCATTGCAGAGCTATGGTGGTTTAAATAGTTTTGTACCTGAGCTGACTGGCATTGAGCCATGTCATCTTGTTCTGTGATCATTGTATGCACACTGTGTAGAAGATTACATGGACTGTCTTCTGCTTTTCAGACTGTTTCCAACTCTTGTCTTATTACGGAATACCTTTTATTTCTCTCAAGCCACAATATTCTTTTAAAGCGTCATCTTTTGCATTCCACCTTATGGCATTTTTATGTTTGAGAACTCCTCACATTCTATCAATTTATGATAAATGAGATGCTACTGCTTTGTAAAACTGATGGTTTCGTATGATTTAGTGATGTCAGAAATAACATTTGTATTAGCATTGATGCTGACCTCCAGCCATTCTGAGTGTCAGCATCAGTCTTTATAGGGACACAAACTAGATAATTTTTCTGCAGCTTGTAGTGGCTCAGCAATGCATCACACAAGGAATTTGAGAAGAAGCACTAGTATCCATGCATCCATTCCAATATCCATACTTAAGTCAAACCCTGGCTGAAGCTGAGATTTGAATTGTAATTCTCATAAGTCCCTGTCAAAGAAAGGAAGCAGTGGTTGTCCATTGCTGTCAATGATGGCAGTCAACTTTTTTTTTTTACTGCACTAATTTTGAGTATGAACTCCTATTTGGCTATATAGTCCAGATTTCATAAGGAATGTTTTCCCAGGCACAAGACAGTAAATGTCATGTTGAACTACTCTTGTTCCTTCTTGAGCACCTTGGCGCTCTGTTTTCCTCAGTAATGATCACAACTGCATAATTACGAAATATTTTTTATTTCATGGGTATGGAACAACCTAAGGTAGAATGGGACTTCATTATATAAGAGATGGAACAAATACAGCAAAATACAATAAGCAGTAATCCTTGCCTCAGTTAAAATCTCAATTTTTTTAGTGAGAGATGAGTGCTGGGAAGCTATGCAGTCTGATATATAGGTCACTGGACAAGGAGACCAAGATTTGTATTCTTATTTCAGCTCAAACATTGATTGTCTATATAACTTCTGCCAGGATTTTTTTATTCTGGCTTTTTAAGGTCCTTGAGGACTTAAAGATGTAGATAAAAAACAGAGCATGATTTTCCCCTTCTGTCAAGCACCCCTCTCCCTCTCTTTTTCCTAGTTGCGTCCGAAGCTTTTGAAAAAGCTTTTGAAGCTTTTGAAAATGTGGTACCTTAGATGGGATTTATCTTAAAGCTTTCAATACCAAAATTTAGTTGGGGAAGCATTGGCTTCAAATACGTTGATGTAAGCTTCTGAAAGTTGTATCATCTCTAAGTCTTAGACACTGTAACTTAGTTCTGTACTATAAGTTTGATAGAGAAAAATAGGCACAAGCAAGAGGTAGCATGATTTACCATGGTACCATGGTTTTGAAAGGAGTATAGGATGCGAGTTCAGGCTTTAATATTTAACTTTTAGACATATAAAGATGAGAAGAATCCAAACTTTTGCCTGTGTGTCTTTTACTGTACTCCCAAGTGTTGCCAGCCTTGCCAATAGCCAAGGTGATAGCTGCTTATATAATGGTGCCTAGTGCTCAATAGTGCTTATCTCAGTTAACGGCTCTAAACTTTCCTATAGTACATGTTATGTTAACAAGGCCTCATTTCTCAACATGATGTTTGTCATGAGCAATTGAGCATCAAGCACTTCTGCTGAAACCTCAGTCACCCAACCTGTGAATAGCCTTACTCAGCTGACGCATTTCCCATTTCTGTGATTATTTTCCTTCATTCTCTAAAAACTGAAAGGTACAGCACTGTCTCTACCTGATTTCATTTAACTGATTGCAACCATTATATATCCATAGCTGTGTTACGACTATTCTTTCAGACAGTTAACCTGGATATGTCACTGTGTAATTTTTTTGTGATGTTGTTATATTGGGTTTGTTAGATGCTCATTTTTCCTTTACACAAGAACATGTACATTTCCTGCATTAATGTTCATATTTAAAAAGATACAACATTTAAAAAAGCAATAATAGCAAGTTTTGTTTGAGCATTTTGGTGCACATCCAAGCTGGATGCTAATAAAGTTCAGTAAGCCATGATGGTTGCATTATACTGTGCTCTCTATGGATGAGGATTTTCTAAGGTAACGTATTTCAAGCAGCTGTTGAAATGCTTTGTTTGTAACTTGAAGAATGTATACCTGAACTCATCAAAATATCTTTCATTATTGTAGTCATTAAATTATCTTTAAAGGTCAGGCCTTGTTGTCTTGTTTTGGTGAGGTCAATAAGAGATTTTCATGGCTGGGGCAAGCAACATTTGGCTCTGTCATCCTAACTAATAGGAGAGATTGGTGTAGGAGCTGTTGGAAAAAACTCCGCTTCTCTTAGGTTTACTGCTCTGAGTCCAATCTCATGTTACTTGACTGCAACGAATGCTTACTCAAAGTCCAGTGAAATGGAAAGACTTCCAGTTGGGGCCTTTGGGCATTTCTGGACTCCAGATAATGGAGAGGATTTCAGTGGCTTAAGTGAGCTTTGTATACGCAAAATGTGTAAGTCCAGAGCTATATTGGTTTACAGTTGTATCTCACTCCATTTTATTTAAGCATCTTTTCAAAAATTAGCAGTTTGCCCTTTTTAGTTGAAAACTATTAAGAAATTTCTAACATGAAGTTCCTTTTTCTTAAACAGCGCAGGTTTTTTTTTTGTGTGAAAAACACTATGATAGCCATGTTTTGTGAGGTGAATGGTGTATATTCAATGTGAATGATTATACAGTGGTTCCATAGAGAGCATTTTCTGTAGAGTCAGCCTGACGAAACATATGTTTCTTATTATATCAAATACATTTTTTACAATAACCATTTCAGCACTATGGAAACGTTTAGATGTTTGCTTTATAATTTATATCCTTCTTTCAAATGTCACCTCTTAAAACTCATAATCAATTTATGAAAAAATATTTCAGCTCTTTTAGCAATTATTGCACTTAGAAAACAAAGGAAACCTAGTCATACGTATTCCATCCCAAACTGTTTGACCTCATTCAGGATTAATAGGATATTTTTGTAAGATTAAAAAAAAAAGGCTTAATAACATTCATCTGCCACTCATTTCCATTATTATTCCGTAATTGTCTTCTGCAGTCATTCTGTCTGTCTGCCATTCTGACGTTCTGTTCCTGTAAAATACTCTAGCAGTCTATTATCTGGAATGAAGGAGGACTGAAGCACAGAAAGGACTGAAGCACACTCTGGCTTTCTTTTCCCGTAAAGTACTTGAGAAATCTGTTATGCAAGGGAGCAGTGAAGCACATGGTGGAGCACTGTGTGAAACCCTGGACTTTTTGCTTTGTCTTTAGGAAGAACAACATAGAAGAAAACTGTGCTTTAGGATAAATATTAAAGACTATGACTTTCTGTTGGCTGGAGTGAGTCCTCAGAATTTCAGATTTGAGGTCTAGGAATACACGTTTTGGACTGCTGTTTCTTCTTCCTTTATTTCTTCAGTCTTGTAAGGCTTAATTCCCGTTTTCTTCAATGGGCAGTGGGTCAGAACTTCACCATTTCCTGTCTACATTGGCTTTTGTCTCCACTACAGTCAATTGTAAAACAATTTTGAGGGAGTTGTTTTTTCAATGAGTAAGATTAAAACAAAATCTGTGATATTTTGCCAGTTCTACCACGTTTTCTTCCTGTTTTGTCCCCTTTTTTTTCCTAGCACCTGAAAGACGTTCTCCAAGTGCAAATCACTTGTCTGTCATTTACTTTCTTATTATATCCAACTGGCAGTATGCACATAGGCTTTGAAAAGGACACAGATTACCAAAACAAAGTGCTACATTGTGGACATACTTTGCTTCTCTGTAAGAGGATGAGGGAAAAAGAGACAAATGGTCATGTGGTGGAGAGCAGAGCAGGGGTTATTTCTCTTGTTAACCAATATGTTTCTTTACAAGCAAACTGATGGCAATGAGAGTATTCATGCAGTTTGTTAGTATTCCACGTGTCAGAGTTTAGTCCTAAGTCTGGAAAACAAAAACTTCGTATTTTCTTGAAGTAAATGAAAGCATAAAGTATGTCTGAAAATGGAAATGCAGCACAAAGGCATTCGTCAGTACACCATAGGTGGGCGGGAAAATTGAGACAGAATGTAAATTAAAATCCTCTTTGAGCATAGAAAGCTCACCAGCATAAACAAAGATGCAATATCTGTAGGCCTGTTTGGCAACATTAAACCAGTTAAATGGTAAAGAAATAACTTATTTTACTAATAGAGAACGACAAGCAGAATTGTGAGTTCAAACATTATGTTGTGTGATCATTGGGGAAAATTCCCACTGAAACATCCTGGCCTAAATTTTTATCTTCCCGTGGACATATTAGGGATTTAAGGTAAAGAATCTGGTATTTTTAGAAAAGTAAAGGGTACTGTAAAATAAATCCATTGTTATTTTTTAAAGGCAACTCATACCTACAAGTCCTTTTCACAGGAGAAACCCTTCATTACATGAATAGTTCTGCAAAGTCAGTAGGACTGTATGCATAATGCAAACTGCTTACCTGAGCAGAGTTCAGGATAAGGTTAGTGAATTTTTCCTTTGCCAAATAACAGAGGTAGGAGCTTATGTGAAAAGAATTTTAACCCACTTCCCTCTTGCTTCCCACACTTCTCTACCCTTGTGTGTGCAACAGTAATGCATTTAGTGTGAGTACAGGATTAAAACAACGTCATGCTAAAAATTGCTACTAATTTGTAATTGAGCCTCATTTCTGCTTTTACTTTAGCCTAACACATTCGCTGTGCATTTGTCCAGCTAGATAGGACTTACATTTTCAATTGCTTAAGGAACCTTTGTTCAAATACGGACAGCTACAGACACTTCAGGACACAGACAGTGACTTTTTATTGAGTATGCATAAACTCAGTTTTAATTAGGCATTCAATCTGCTTACATGCATTTGAAAAACACATTTGGTTTTCACTTGCCTCCCTAAGTGCCTAACCATTGTTGAAAATTGTCTGCAGGACATACTTGAAAATGAGACATAGAATATGTGTAGATGTTCACAACCAATGAAGTTACCAAGATTTAACAAGTTCTTAAGCTGAAGTGATTTAAGCTATCAAGTTTTGCTTTACTGCTGGGGATGACTAGGAGTATACATGGTCTGTTTGTGAAACTCAGTTGATGAGTGGAGACTTACTAAGATATAGAGTTCAATCACTTGCAATCACCAGTGCATACCAAAAAAGTGGTATTTCAGGCTCATGTACATGTTGTCATAGAGCTACATGTAAAACACAACATCTGTTCTTTACTACTGCAATTGCATCCCAATGATCAGAAAATGAAAAAAAAAATACTTCTAGTCTTCAAAGTTGAAAAAAATAGGCTAAAACTCTGAATTATGAGCTTTAGAGTCTAGAAGATGCTGTCACAGGAGTCAAGCCTTTTTCAATTTGCTATTCATGAAAATTATAGAATGGAATTTTACACATTCGTAAGTATTGATAGAGTAACAAATAATTTTAATTTCAGGATACTTTATTCTGATAATGTTTAGAATATAATCACCTTAATAACTTTCCTGCCTTGGGCGAAATGTAAACCTTGGCTGTCCTACACCTTTTCTACATATGACATGTGATGCTAGGATGTATTCAGATTTTCGAAGTTGTTGAGGGCCAAAGCGTTACAAAACCCGTATGTATTTGCTTTCCTTTTCTGCTTGTAATTTCCAGAATTCAAAGCACCTTTTCATCTTTTTTATTTACTTCACAAGATGCCCGTTGGATTGGTACCATCTGGCTACTTCAGTTCTAATATGGGGACCCTGATGTCCAAAGTGTAAGTAATTTGCTATTAGGGAGGCAGTGATACTCAGTGGCCTTGTGCGAATATGGATGTAGGAAATAAGAGCTGAAGGAATTTCCTGGATCAAGTACAGTTACCTGTTAATACAAACAATGACATGTCATCACTCTATTTGTAACTCTTTCAAGTTCTTTTTTTAACTAGTTACTCCATTTGTCCACTACCCCATTAGGAAGGCTCCTGCTTAATTAATCAGTATTACTACTAAACATCACCTGGGATAAGGTTCAGCTTTCAGATGAGTGTCACTTCTCATGGTGGGCATGAGGATGCATTAAGTAACAGCTGTCTTCTTGATTCTCAGACTAAAATCTGTGCTCTCCCTAGGCCTTGAGATGCTCTGAACAGCTTAAAGGGATGGGATAAGATCTTTAATGAACTGTAAGCTAGTGAGAGATAGTTGTAGCTTTGCAACTCAGTATCTCCCTTCTCATAACTTGTCCTTTTTCTCTTCTGCAAGTCTTGACTGTGCCATCTTTACTGCAGGAGGGAGATCACTTCTATGAGAACTCTTCAGGGCCTATTTGCAGCCACGGCCCTATCCCGAATGAGACTTATTCCTAAAGCTGTCCCTGAGAGATGTAATAATCTTTTGCAACAACAAGCATCAAGTGCTCAAGAATAACAAACTCATTTTGGAAAAAGCAAATTTTTTTCAATTTCAGCCTGATTTAATGGACAAATAAAAGACAAGAGACAACTTCAGGAGTGGATTTTTGTGTATTACCTAAGTTATACAGAAACCCCAGAGGACAGGAGACCTTGCTGAGGTCTTCCAAGCAGAGGTGGAGGTCTTCCCAGACCTTCCATCCTATGACTGTTACTTAGATTCTTTTCAACTTTAGAATTCCCAAATCTAATTTCAGCTTAAGAATCCCCAATCTGTTGCTCCAAGACAATAAGAAGAGGAACTATAACATGCCTACTCTTAGAAAAGACGGATAGACTAAACAGCCGCAAATCACTTTAACTGTTTATCTGCCAAATTAACAAATATTTAACTATTTCATTTAGTCTGTGATTCTCATTAATTCTATTATCTTCCTACCAAGATTCTGTATGATTTGTGTGCCTGCTATTTTCTAAAATATGTTCATTTTCTATCACTCTTGGGGAGTGGTTACTTTAGTGTTCACTCACTGTTCCTTTTATATAATTAATTCATGATCACTCCTCAAATCCCCAGTTTCTGGATAGACTTCTAACTTTGTCACCATACGTCAAATATATGATATATCTTACTTTATACCATATCTGAAATTTCTTTTGTCTCTGCCCTCCAGTTTGGTCAAAACCCTCTAAAACTCATGGTGATAATAGCAGAGCCTGAATGTATGTAATCAAGAAAATTCAAATGTGTTTCCACAGTTGGATCTGAATTACTCTTATTCATAGAAGTGAAATGCTGTTTAAGTGAATTTTGAAATCAGTGAAAGAAGCTGGCTTCCAAACTCTTCATTATAAGGAGTTTGTTTCACCTTGAAAAAGATGTTTTTATTTTTAGAAAATTTTTATAGGATTTCTGAATGAGTTACTATAGGCTACACAATAATATCTGCAAGAGAATGTTCTAATCCTTTTGTGTATTAATGGATTAGGATAATGCTAAGGGCTACATGTTTGAAGATGTCCTCCTTGAAGAACTGAAAAGAAAAAGATTATCTCTTTGAACAAAGTGAGGTGCTGTGAATTCTCTGAAAAAACATCTTAAATAGCTATCTGAAATTTCTTCATTTTGAAAATGCATTTTTTCAGAGCAAAGTGCTTTGTATGTTGTGAATTTATTATTCATCAGGCTTGTGAGACTAGAAACACATACATGGTAGAGAGTTTTTGTGAACTCCAAAGCAACAGTCAAGGCCTGTAGAAAGGATGAAATGACCAAGATGGCACTATCCTATAACCTTGAAGATCTGTGTTCAAGTCTTCTCCCTACCATAGACTTCCTCTGTCTAAGCAATATTGTGTTATACAAGCTGACAAGTGGAATAGCCTGGAGAGAAAAAGCAAATATCTCCAGAAGTGTACTTAAATTGGCCAAGCTCCAATGGACTTCAGTACAAGTCTTTCTGTTATAAAATGGACTGCTCTGGGTCTACAGGGGATATATGTTTGCTACAAATGGTTTTGAGATGGGAATTAGACATTTCCCATTAGTTCCTATAATTAATGCTCAACAGGCTTCAAGCCTGTTTAAACAGTTCACACAACTTCTTCCTTGACTCAAGGTCCTTAGGCAGACATCTAAGCAATGATCAAGTGTACATACTTATTCAGGATTATGAAAAGTCAAGTGCCACTTCTGCATAGGTGCTGATACTGAGTAGTGCTTATTTATTGTGTCAATGTTTCTGTAACTTCACCAGTCCATTGTAACAGTTTAATGCAGATGAAACCTGTGTTATTATAACAGTTTCATGTTGGTGTGAATCCTTTAAATTAGCATAAAACTTGATGACCGATAGAGTTTTTCTGGTAAAAATGGTACATCAGATTCAGGGGGAAAGAGTGCATTTTGTAAGTTATATGTTCTGATATGAAAAGTAATCAAGAATAATATGCAATTGCATTTCACCTTTCACTGAAAGACTGTAATATGTTTGGCAAATATTAAGAATGGCTCCCAGTACTGTGAAAGAGGCGGCACTTAGAGGCACCCATTATCCTCTTTAGCATTATAAGGAAATGTAAGTACAAAGATATTGGGACATTTCCCCTGTTGCACAAAGCATGATCTGGAATCTTGAAACCAGATTTATCTTCCATTTGAATTGCATCAGAATAAATTTTGCTTTCGATTTATTCTTGATTTTGACTTGAAACTCTGGAAATGTTGAATTGCTGGAAATGTTTGCAAGTCTAACGCTCGGTAATCCCTTCTGTAATAACTAACACAATAGAGATAGATAGTTTTATATGGAGACAGTTAAAACTGCTGCGTAGATTAAACTTGTATAGAATTGGTCCCAAAAACACAGAGCTTTTAACTTACTAGCTAAGGATGATAATGTCGATTCCTGTATATACCCAGTACTCTGGCAAATATCTGCTCTAATGGACATTGATAGTTCTCACTTATTGTTTGGCTTAAACAAAGATTGGAAAATCATTCCACATAAAGGTATTTTCTTTAGCAATATTCCTAACATGGGTGAAATTCAGCAGCAGAGAGAAGAAAACAAGTCTCTGATATGTCTTGTACATCCTATAGGAAGGCTTATACCGCTGTACAGGGTGAAAGATGTACCAACGACAATGTTACACAGCCAGATTTGTCATTATTTATCTATTGCCTAAAATCTAATATTTAAATAACAACTTAACAGCAAAATAAGGTTACTGGAGGTTGTTCAGTGTTTTATGTGGTTAGGACAGCTGTAGGCAATCTGTATAGGCTCTTCTGCTATTAGAAACCTATGCATGTCTAGGCAGTATATATTTCATTTATGATCTGCCAGAAAATATATTAAAACACAAGATTACTATATGAATATTCCTCTAAGAATGTTTACAGCATAAGAGGAATTTCCCTAGACTGAAAGTAATCGCAGTCCTCCTATTTGAACATCTCATAAAAATGAAGTCTATCTGTTTTGAATGTCTTCTGCATGTGCAGTTTATAATAAGAGGGGTCACTTCATACAGATTGTGTCTACATCATACAGCTTAACCTACTCGTACAATGTCTTGTGTCCACATGTCAAATCTCTGATTTTCTTAAAGCATTGATTGCAAAGCCTTGAGTTTTAGCCTTTTAACCAATCAGGATTATTCAGCCAGCACTAAACATCACAGTTTTAGCACTCCAAATGATGTTAAATGGACATAAAAATAGCCTGAGGTCGAGTCACGTAACAATCAAATCCTCATGTGAAACTCAGTCCCAGAAATCAAACTCTTTTATCTATTTTGCCCATCCTCCTCCAACTTCTCCTTAAGAGGTTTTCCAGACCTATGCTGATTCTCTGAATTCTGCCTCTTTCTAACTGTGCATCTGCTGTCAATTATTTTGTCTTTGTCAGCTATTCAAACAGAATCTAAAAATACACTAAAATATCCACTTGCAAACCTTCTCCACAGTGAGAGACAAAAGATTTTTGACAGTGGAATAAATGTTATCATTTATTCCAGTCCAAGGAATGAACCATCTTCTTTCTCTCCTGTACAGGAATCCATGTAAGTGCAAACATAGTCAGATAGCCAGCCTATAAGGTTTGGAATACATGAGAATACGGAGGGCTTCTGACTTACATGGGTATCCAGAGGCAGAACAGTTTAATTCAAGAAAAACAGACTTCCTTTCGGTTAAGGATTTGGCCTGTTGAAATAGTCTGGAATTTTAATAATTTGCAAAGCACAGAAAAAAGTTGTTTTGGCCCATTTTTGATGAACTTCTAACTGAAGTAAAACATTATGCTTCTTCTGTCATAAAAGCATTATTTATAAATTATTTTCTATCAATCGCATTACTTGCAAGAAACTATTTCAAGATCCAGATAGTTCAGGATACCAAAAAAACTCATTAAACCTTGGCATCTTAAGGACTGATGCTGCAGTTTTAATTACAATCCACAAATGGCACAAAAAAACCAAACAAACTACAGTCGATGTGCAAAAGCCATCGCTAGACCTTGCTTTTCCCCTTGGGTACGATGGCTTTGAATACCTATTGTGTTTCCACACATGTATGTTGTGTTCAGTACTGTCAGTTAAACAGCTAGTATATTGTGCTTGTTTATATCTAGCTCTTAGTGGTTTATGGCATATTTGTTTCGGTAAAGATAGTAATTAGAAAATCATACTGCTACTGTTGTGCACTTGCTTTAAAACTTTATGACAATTTCTTCCATGATGCAAAACACTCACAGTTACAGTCTCACTTCCTTCATAGTAAATAAGATCAGAGGGTTCACCTAACAAATGAAACCTCAGTCCAGCAGACATTTAAGCTTTGAAATGCATGAAACTACTCATTTTCTTGCAGTTAAGGATACATACAAATCCTTTGCTATTTTGGGGACTATGAAGTGACTTTACAGTGTGTGAATTGACACAGTGGTTGAGCTAGGCCTTCGTTAACTCTCTTAATTCACTGCTCCCAGTGTTGCCATAGCAGTTTTCAACTGAAATACTGTTGGAACAAACAAACAAACAAGAATTGCTGTGGTATCTTCAGAATAATTGGCAGAAATGCCACAAAACCTTATGGCTTAAGGCATTTATTTTCTTATTTGCCCCCTAAATGATGTAAGATGCTGTATTTGACCATCCCTCTTGGCTGGAAATGTGAATTAATTCTAGCAGCATCACAATATAAAACTTGCCTACCTATAAGAAAAGTAGTGCTTTTTATTGATCAACTAGACCAGCAGGAAGGTGAGAGTAAGATTTCTGAGTGTAAAGCAAAAAACAGGTTACAATTATGTTGATTATGTGGAAATGTAAACTAAAGTACTTGACTTCCGTATATTGATAAACTATGTTCATGCTGCATACTTAGACTAAGCAGATTAGGAGCACTCCCACTGCTGTGCACCACTCTCAGCTGAAGACGGCAGGAGCAAAAACCGTTTTTTCCTGATGTCAGTGGTAAAATCTCTCTTGATTTAATTGAAAGTATAGTGCCTAACCTACCAGCATAGCCAACATAAGAACACTGAGGGTCATGGGTCATGACTCTTTTTCCCCTGCATGGCAGGGTGTGTGTCTCCCATATAAGCAAGTGACATAATAAAACTGGTGCTTTCCTGATTGTGTATAATCTCATACATGTGCCTACTCCTGTTGCTTGAGTTAATGTTGTCCATTGTATGACAGAGGATGCCTGCAGCTCTGTTACAAAACAGGGAAGGAGCTGTAGGACCCTCTTAAAAGCCTGGGAGCCACTTCTTATGTCTAATGTGCTGTCAGGAAAAGCAGCAGAAAGCAAGCCTGAAGGTCAGACAAATAGTCCTATGGGGCAGATCTGTCTTGAAGACCATGGCTTAGTCACCTCTATTCTTTTTCATTTATTACCCCACAAATTTTTGCTCTTACCCGTGCTTTTGTTCCCAGCCTGATGCTTCTGAGTTCAAGTGCATGCTCAGGAAAAATAAGATTCTATGGATCTATGGATTCTCCACATGAGAATCAGGCACATTATTTGGTCCTTTTTAGAAAATTATTTCCTCGAATTCTGAATGGGTTCCCATCTCAAGAATGAGCTAGTTTTCGTTTGTATCCAGGTGATCGTCATTATCACAAGTTCTTTTTATTCAAAGAATAATCCCCCTAGCCATAGAAATAGCTGCTACAGCATTTATTGTAATGAGTGTCTTTCTAGTTATGCATGCATGAAATGTTTACACAGTTTGCAAGAATTTCTTGTTTTGCAAGTTCACATAGAACACCAGAAATGGCTCGCTTAAAATGTACATCAAAAGGGAAGTGGTGATAACAGATTAATGTTTTTATAAATCAAGCTGGGGACAAATTCAGCTAATGGCAGCTTGGAACAGAGCAGATGCAGCTCAGATGGGAGTCACTGGTCAAAGTTCACAGATGATATCTGCAGGAAGATAAGTTGTGGGCAGAACTCAGTCCTGCAGAGGGTGTGGGTGGAATGCTGAATCTTGGAACAACAGATGCTAAAATATAATGATCAGTATCTGGTATGCTTACCCATTCAAACCTTTATTAATGGCAGTCCTGTTGGATGGCTACCAAATAACTGCACCTTCATAGCAACATAGGGTCCCCACTATGTGAGGCATGCGGAGTCTCCCCCTTCCATCTCCTTCTTTTTTTGTGCTCTAAGACAGAGGGTGGAATGAGATGTAACATATCACTGCAGTCAGAACAGAGACCAAAAGCTTAGGGCTGTGGTCTCTGTTACGTGTTTCTTAAAGATCTAGAGATTCAAAACACAACATTTTAAAAAGTATTTAGCAGCCCAATTTTAAAAGCCCTATTTTCAAAGGCAGCCAGAAATGCTGTTACAGAGTTACTAGGATTCTTAAAGCCACCCGTAATGTCTAATATTCAGTGGAAATTAGGAGTCTGGGCACCTTTGAGAATCTCTCTACCTATGTAACTGCAGCTTCAGTTACTTAAAGCTCCTTAAACATCTGACCTGAAGTGAACTGAGAACCAAAGTGATACTGGCTTTCACAAGAGTTTACACTCTGAGATCACTTAGATGATGTCAGATGCCCATAAAAAAGGTAAAAGTGAGAAAGAAATACAGTTTGCAACATTCTTAGCAGAATATATTAAAAAGCCTGAAAAGAGTGTAATTATATTTGTGCTGAATTACTGCTCTGGTAGGTGTTGTATAAAAGAAGTTTGATGCATGCAGGCTATCTCATGTGTATTTTTAGTTTACTGCCTTTTGTTTTTTCACTTTCACTTTCTTGTTTTACTTTGGACTGAATTTATGTACAATATTTCAAAATCTCCTGGAGATTTTTAAGTGGAAGTTCAGTTGTCCTGCACAAATCTCTAAGAACATATATGTGTTGCGACAGTATGAAAAATAAAGTACTCTTTTGAGATCACAGGAAAGATCTTATGTATATCTCAGCCCAGTGGGAGTCAAGCTGAAAGCTTCATGAAGCTGGACTCCCTAATGGTACCTGTTTTTAGAGATGACTTAAATCTTGCAAAAATCCATTCAGTTTGTGCAAGAGTGCAATCCAAATACAGACTGTTATCGTTTTCAGTCATCTGGAAAGGAAAATGCTCTTAATGCAATCCCAGTAAAGAATATTCCCTTGAGTTTTCTTGTTCTGAGCTACTGTAGCTTATTTACATTCCCCAGTCAAGCTGTGTGAAATGTTTCACATGCAACGTCAAACCTTCAGAGAAGTTCAAGATAGAACTTAGAATATTTTGTTATATTTTGCTAAATCTTAACATTTTAACAGTAAAAACTGCTGGATCCCACTTCCTTTTTCTTCTCCTTGTACTAATCACTGCAAGACACATTAGACTCCTAAGGCATTTATACTGGGAAAACCAAAAGGTCAGGGCATGGAAGATACTAACTGCTGCATATGGATATATTTTTCATTTAAATGGAAATAACTTAGCTGAAAATCTAAGCACTAATGGAAAGCATATCAAAGCAGTAAAAACCCGAAAGGCTCATACAAATGTTTTACGAAAAAGCATGTAGCTAGAAGTGTTGAGCTTTCAGATAAATGTGCAGAATTAGTTAGCTGTTTTGTCTCTTTCATTTGCTAATCAATTTTCCTGCTATTAGCCTGTGACAACTAGTAGGCCTGCGCATTTGATTCATATGGTCAAAGAATGTTTAACCCCCCTACTGACCCTCTAGCGTTTGCGCTCCTTCCCTCAAGGCACGGAAGACTTTAAAGTAAAAAACTGATGAATGAAAAGAATTAATCTCTCGGGGCCTTTTGTCCTGAACACTGAAAGGGGATCAGAACAGTCTGACATGGTGACAGCTGAAGTCAAGAGGAAAATTATGATATAACACAGCAAGTCAAAAATGTTATGTGCCATTGTATCCAAAAGGCAAGCAATGTACACGTATTACCATATTTCTTTTTTGTCTGTTTTTACTAATGGTAACCTGAGTAAATTCTGTATTAGCTTCACCAGTCCTGGCTCATAGCAGCAACCCCTTGAAAAGGATGAAGGAAGGATATTCATGATTGCTTTTTACGAATAAGCTGTTGAGCTTCTCAAACATGGGTATAAAATGTAAATGGACTTCTTTTGAACTTTATGTCTTATCCCTTTTACCATGTATGATGGACCTCTGGTTTTGTTGCTGCTCTGGGCAGTTTTGTTCATACTTTTCTGCTAGTTGGCTTACTTTGTTTTTCAGCTATTTTTATTATTAATTTGAATTATTTGTTTGCCTAGCAACCCTAAAAATGATTAGGACCAGAATGTTTTTTTTTTTTTTGACTTGCATGGTAAGAGACAGAAGGTGGGTGTACACTTGCATTCACAAGTGACAGCCATATTCTTTACCTTTTCTTCATTCTAGGCTTTTGGAATGGCCACTACAGTAGATAGAAGGTATGGATAAACTACATTAAAAAGTATGCATTTTCAGTCCTTCTGTATTTATTCCTTTTATTCTGCTCAACATGGAGAGCCAGGCATGGCCACAGCTATGCTCAGCAGCTACTGGACAATGATCTCAAACCTAGATATGTTTTCACAGTGGTATATTAAATCTGTGGCTGGATTTCTGGTTAGTGTAATTTTAGGAGTCTCCTGAGCTTCCAGCTAGCTTTGCCAGCTAGGGCAGATTGAGAGGCATTGCTTTGAGGTTCCAAATTACAGTGAGTCAAAAAGAATTTTTGCTTATGATTCTGTTGAAAGATTTTCTATTTGCAGCAGCAGATGTGAGAATAAAGCCTATGTTTTATTAGCAACAAGGCAGTCTGGTTGCACAGTGAACTGTGGAGGCTGTGCTTTCACATCTCTGCATAGTATGATCAGGACCATACCTATGAGAGCAGATGGAGGCAATAGTGCGTGATGTTATGTGTGTATGTGACAGGGAGGGAGCTTATAGGCCTGTTACTTCGTCCTTCAAATCTGCTTCTCAGCTTTCAATTACTGCATGCTATTACTGGACTTCAGAATGTGAAATAATTATCAGGAATATGCAGCATTACTATTGTAATCGCAAGGCAGGTTCTGAGCTATCTGAAAAATAGTGGAAACTATTGCCCTTTTCCATTTTCAAGTGCTTCTTTCTTTTTTTTTCTTGAGCATGAATGTGTATGTGGTGTGGGAGGGGCAGTGATACCTGCTTGCTATGGTACTCCTGCTTTCAAAAGTATGGTAAGAATGGTAGCGTGCTGTGTACATTTCCTGGGAAACCCAGAGAATACAGGGCTGTTTGTCTTACTGGCCAGCAGATGTCCTCGTTGTCCCAACCAAATTGAGCTGACGCTGTATTTAACTGAATGTAATTAAGTTAAAACCATATTCATATTGGTAGTTAAGCAGCTGACTGTGAAAGAAAAAAGTTCAAAGTGCTCAAATTTCTGCTTAAACAGAAGTTATGCCCATAACTGACGCCTGATATTTTACCAAACAAAGTAATGATACGAAAAGCTGACAAAGGAAGGTACCTTGGAAACAAAAACAATGGACAGTGAGTGGTGAACTTCCCAATCTAATACTAGGCTGAATATGAAAGCTAAAACATCCTTGAACACACACATACACACACACACACACACATTTAAGGGAAAAACTGAAGTATAGCAAAATGGGATAAGCTTTTAACTTTTCATTTAATAAGGCAGCTTAGAAGAGTTGAGTTTGGCAGTTGAAATCTAATCTTTGGATCTTCTATCTGGAAACTGAGAATTTTTGCCTTCTAAAAGCTATTGAAGAGATTATACTTACCTGCTTTTGAAGTACAGTTTAATGTCAGTTTTCTAATTTGACTTTCTTGTGAAACAAATCATGTAGAACTAGATTGCAACCCTGCAATCATCATGAAGAAAGGGGTAACAAATATCTCTATTGCCTTATAAGCTGAGTTCACACTCTGGCCACAACACATAACGTCTAATCACCTCCTTGTACAAGGTGCAGTAATATAGGTAGCTCATACCATGGTGATTAAAACTGGTTTATAGCCTCAATCTTCTGTGTGGGTGCAGAGCAGACTGCTTTCAGCCAAGCCCTTAGACATTTACTGACCTCATACATTTGATCATAGTTACTAAAATGGAACAATTCTGTTTTTTCCAGTGTATCCAACAGAAATGTCTCCAAAAACAGAGCAGGTGATATTAGCAAATTGGAGTTTGCTAACATGAGTCCCATAACTGCAGACCTATCATGATTTTCAACATTCTGTGACTCTTAACAAATGTGATATTCCCATGTTTGAGAATGATGTCCAGTAAATATGAATACTGGGATGCAAAACAAAAAAAAAAAAGAACTTTGCCTTGTGTGGAAAACTAAGAGAGCAAAATCAAAATGATAACATTATATAGAGTAGAAAAAAGTCCCTGCTAGCTGCTAACTATGTCAAGACTTGTTAGCGGTAAAGCACTCTGTATAAATCTCCCAGTTTACCAGACAGCATTTGCAAGAACTGTAGCAAAATTGATTGTTTAGCTGTATGGAGGCGAGACAGCTTCTTCACCGAACCATCTGGCCTATACAGAGTGAGCTTGAAAGACTTCCCAGAAGTCCTGAATCCCAAACCTGATTCTATCTAAGCCATTAGTCTACTTTTCCATTCCAAGGACTGCAGAGCATGCAGCGGTAGAGCCTCATACCCACTGTGTTCTGCTCAATGTGAGTAAGGTGCAGTTGCAATATGACCTACAAGTCCAGCGATATAAAACATTTTTTTGAAGCCAGTTTAAAGTTGTTGCCAAAAGGAAGATGAACAATAACTCAAATTCAGCCTGTTCACTGAAGGCTGGGTGATTGAATGCAATTCTCAATCCATTAAAAGAGCAAACGTTGTATGTGGAAATGTGGGAGTGTTACAAAAAACCCCATACAAAATTAATTGGCCATTCTTGACTCAAGTACCTACTATGCTATGCTTGTAAAGACTTTTAAGAGCTTGCAACTCTCTCTCTTTCAACTAAGAATTAAACTGCCTTGAGAAAGAGGATGACAACTTTTGGCTTTCTTTCACCTACTTTTTGGAGCATGACCTGATGCTTATTTGGGTCCAATCCTATTTCAGGAACTTCCACTGAGAATAGTGAGAATAGCTCACAAGGAGGGGCTGCAGGAACAAAAGGGCCTGAACATTGGATGGAGCTGAGTTTTAATATATTGAAAATGTCAGGTCAATAAAAAGCTTCTATGATCTGTTCAGGGATCTGTAGTTACTCACTGCATATCATTCCAGTATCATACATTCTAGGTGTGAGAAGCAGTAAGAGGTAGACAGATAGTTATTTTATTTATTTGGACCTTTGCTGCTTGAGAATACAAAGTACGTCCAAACGTACCCTGAGCATCTAATATAGTCAGGTGTTTATTCTTAGTGCCTGGATTTTGTTCGTAACCCATCTATTCAGAAAGACACTCCAGTAGATCTTACAATGAAAAGTCCTAGAATTAGAAGTATGAAAATAAGATACCAACTAGCCAAATTCTGCTCTACGCTATAGCTTTTAGCTTTTGCTAAGTTTCATAAGTATTCCTAGTTTTATCTGATGTATAATGTTGCCTAGAATAGTTTAAAAATAAGCATTTACATCTGAAAAACATCTACACTGTGAGAAAAAAAGAAACAGGCACAATCGTATGCTTACAGTTGATTCTTAGGACACAGGGCTTCATCCAACTCCTACTTAAATTAGTATCAGTCCTCAAGTAAATTTAATGGGATTTGGATGGGGCTGGAATGCTGGGTTTTCATATAGCTGCAGTATGAAAAATATCAGCTTGAGGTTTTTGAAAACTTATTTTAAAACGTATTTAAAAATTAAATGTAGATATGATGACTTCAGAAATGAATACGGATTTCTTGAGTTTCTTCCTTTCAACTTCAAATTGTATTATCTTACAAATTCATGGTCTCTTCTCTGAATTTATTTCAGTGAAATAGATTTCAGTAGAATTGTTTTGAGGTCCCACGTTGGGCTTAAGAATTGCGTCTGTGATTTAGCAGTCAAGGGCAACATTCTTCACAAAATGCAAAACTGTACTCAGAATAGGTAATAGGCTTAAGATCACAAACAGAATCCCAGAATAGGGTGGAAGGGAACTCTAGACTCTTCCAGGGGTCAGCTAGAGCAGGTTGCCCAGGACCATGCCCAGTTGGGTTTTGAATGTCAGGATAAACGTTTCTTATGATGAAAACCTGGGGGTTCAGTGGAAGTTCTTGAGGTTCAATGGAGCATAAATTTGTGTTCTAAACTGATCCTACCTTGCATGCATTTAAGTTTCCTTAATGACTCAGAGTGATTCAGCTGTAGTTCAAGGCTGATCACATGTGAACACAGAAAAAATAGAAATACGCATATACTAATATTTACATTTTCATAAGCAAAATTCATACATATGTAATTTGATGAGGGCATTAGCATTTGCCCCAATTTTAGGTAAGAATACTGTGATCAGGCTGGAGTCTACAGGATCAGATATCTGTCCAGAATATTTGTCTTCAGTATTTGGTGACAAGATTGTAATGATAAATCTATTTATATTAGCTTCAGCTAAGCCAATTAGCTACATATGAACTGAGTTGACATTTACTGATATTTTAGGATAGTTGAAGTATAATTTAATATATACCAAATGCTAAAAATACCTCGCTGATTATGGTACTATTGCTGAAAAAGAAGTGCACATAACTGCCTGGAAGGTATATCACTTAAACTGTTAGTTTCTTGTGTGAGCGCTAAAATGATACTGACAAGTGCTGCTTTCCTGCCAGAATTACTTAATATGTCTCTTCTTAACTGATTGCACTGCAGATGAATCACATACTCTGGTCCCCAACTTTCAGAACTCAGGCCACCATCCGTTATATTAGCCTTCCTGCTTGAATTTATTTGGCAAAGAAAATGAGCGCTGCAAGTAAGAAAGTGATCAGTTTTCTTTTTCCGCTCTCCTGGCCTCTACTTCAGCTGTATCTTTCTCATTCTGTCAGGTGAGATCATTATTACATGTCTTGTCCTGGAGAGAGATTCTCATTTGAGGTGTGTAGGTTTTGAAGCAATCAGTCAAAGGTCAGATTTGGTTAGAGTGGGACACTTTCTAAATTACTCCTGGGAAAGGTGGGACCAGTTCCTGAAGCAACATGCTGTAAATGGAAAAAATTATTTGGTGAAAAGTTGTAACACTTCACTGATCTTTCATAAGGCAGCTCTGTGTAAGAAAGGCTGAGCACAGACAGACTAAAAAGTAGAAAGTAAACAAATGTCTCAATAAGAATCTATCACAGCTAGTGGTTCCGGAGCTTGGGCAGTTAATTCTTCATTTAGAATCTCTTTGCGGTTGTTCTGAATCTCTTCTCAGTACAACAGCAGTGCAATCACCATACAATGATTATGTGATTAGAATTATGATTGCATTATGAAGACTGGTTAATTATTCTTTACCAAGTGCACCTAAGCCACTGTCCTCATTCTGTCATTCCAGAAGCTCGACATCAAACCCAGCTCCGGATCTGACTTTTGCTCCTGGAAATTCCATCTTGATCAATGGCTCTAATTTTAGTAACTGTAATTGTAATCCAAATTAAAACAATTCATCTTGCTTTGTCTTTATTATTTGCAGGACATAACATGCTGTACTTAGCAGCAAATATCAGTACAGATAACAAGTGGAAGGCACCTAAGTTTAGAACAAGTGCAGCCATAAAGAATGGATGATACACCTGTGTGTATGAAAAACAATTTTAAAGATTCAGATTTTCTAATATTGGACAGTTACTGAAATTATAACTCAAGTGAGTACACTTTAACTAGAGACTAGTAGTTACTAGTAATTGTGTTGCACATACACTTTAAACGACCTCGTGCCTCAGACATTCAGCGTACCAAAAGCTTGATTGCTAAGCAGTGAATGCTAAGTGACATATTAATGTCAATCAAATGTCAGTCATTGCAATGATGTCATGTTGTCCAAAACTCATTAATTACATTGAAAATTCCCACAGTAACTGAAAATCTCAGATTATCTGCCTGAATTAATGGGAGCAGGATAATTGAATGATGGATCCCATGCTGTTACTTTGTACTGTATGTACTTTACATATACGTTTCAGTAGGGAAATGAAGGTGGCAAACACTGGTTTTGGTGAATCTCTACTCATCTTAGAATCATTGCCAATGTTAATATTATTACTAAGAACAATACCACTAGTAATATGAAATGTGAAAGGCCATATTCCCCACCTTGGAAATTAATATCCTGTATGACTGATATGCAAAGCTTTTATGGAATTGCATGACTGAGAGTTGGAGAGTCTGTGCCAAAACCCATAGTTCCTGTTGTAGCAGCATTCAGGATTCCATGGGAGAGAAAGGGAGGTGAGGTTAATTTTTTTAATACCTCCTATGAATTGAGGTATCATTTTTCTTTTTCTCTTCACTCAGAAATGTGGAACAGAAGTCAGAAAGATCTTCTTAAGTATGTTTAGGTACTGAGTTACGAGACTCCGGTTAAATTCCAGAATGGTGCACATAAATGCTTAAGGCTTCGTGCGTTTATAAACCAAGCACGGGAGACTCTCATAATGAAGAGTAATTACAGGATACAGGCCGCTATTATTTTCAAGTACTTTTTGCTCATTCTAAATCCCTCTTTAGACCTCTCAGGGGAGAACCTTATTTAATGGTATCAACATCCAGTCTTCCTTTCATTTGCTCACAAGTCATCAACAGCTTATGTATTTTACATAATCTGGCCTGGGTGCTGAGGTTTTTTGGGTAATACCTATAATAGGAGGAGAACTCCAAATTCATATCATGAGAGCTGAGAAAGTAATTTACAGTGAATAATATTGCAGACAAGGGCTATCTCTTTGTTGATGGAAACTTTGCAAGCAGATTGCAGTCTCCTTGAATTTTCTGAAGCAAGAGCTTGGAGAGGTTTTTCTTTCACTTTAATGGATTAATTGTGAGCAGTTTGCCACCATGATCCAATATTCAGTTTTCAGAATTAGGATTTGTCAGTTAAAGTTTTTCCCAATGATGCCATGACATGCTTGATTTGTCAGGAGCAGGTATGAGAAAAAAAGAAAGATTAATTAGATTCTGCTGAGGCTCTTTATGATTAAGGAACAGGCCAACATTTTGCTAATAAGAAAAAATTATGAAATTTTCTGATCTATCAATCAAATTGCACTGAAGAAAGATATGTCTGAAGCTTCTGGAAAGGAAAGCATGATTCACAGGATTGTGAAATTAAAAATATCTGTACTTTCTCTTTAGTAAAGAGGTGCATACTCATAAAAAGGAGTTCTCTTGCTTTGCAAATGTACATGCTGGCAGCAAAAGATGATTCCATGTGTCTTCAGTTATTTTTCTAATTTGCTATTGTTTCAGTTATTTCTCACATGCATATAGGGCATGTTCAAACAGCAGTCTCAAAAACTGGCTAATTCGTGGTGCAGTCAACAGGCTTTGGAAGCCAATTTCTAGATATTTTATTTTTTGTGGTACCCCTCAACAGAATAGTAGAACCAGATGGAGAAGTGATATAGAGGACTTATTCAGTCAACTTGTATTTTCCAATCAGTGACAAGCTCAGCATTTGCCAGGCTGGCTTTATATATCTCAAAATATCATATTATGGGGGAAGATTAGATTCTATACAATTAAAAACATAACTGTTTTTCTTAGTCCTTCCTTTGCGAAAGAGTGTGTGAATTTAAGGTCTTTGAAGAGAGGAGAAAGAAAAGGAAGAGAAGGATATTTATTGCGTCAGTCAGTCTTACCTAGCTTGTACTGGGTTTAAACACAACGTGTATTAGATCTAATACATGTTACAGTGTCATTATTAAAAGAAAAGAAATCTAGGCCCCCAAAATATACACAAATAAAAACCCAGTCAGAAGCAGCACTTGGCTACCCGAAAGGTAGGAATGCTGAACATCTGCTGAAGTTTTTGAGGCAGAGTAAAACCCAAATTCAGTTTATCAAAGTTAAACTAAGTCTATTGGAATCAGTGGAGTGATGCTGGCTTTATGATAGCGAAGGACTGGTCAGCAGGATCTATTTTGGGGATAAGGAATGGCCCAAAATGCTGAGTGCAGAAGTCTAAGGCCGCTGGAGCATATCATTATCCATTTTATACTGCAGAATGAACTATGTAAATTAACTTCCTGGACTGTGGAACCAAAGGACCAGCAGAAATCTGGCTGTCCAAGTTATCTTCTGCTTTTAGCAAACTCATTTATTTGCAGCATTTTGCTAACATTCTCATTCAAACCGACTCCGAACCAAAACCATTCTGACTTTCCCCTCCCCAAAGGGATATCCCCTTTCCTAGTGCACTAACTCTGGAAGTGCAGTAGAAGAATGTAATATCCTTGAAATTACAGTTCTCTGCCAGGAAAATTAGATTTCACTCCTGAATCCAAAAGTATCTCTTATTATTAATAACAAACATGTATGTAGCACCACATATTTGCATTGCACTTTACAAAATGGACCAAGACATTTTCCTTGCCCTGATTAATTTGCAGGCTAAATTAAGCAAACATGGAATATTAAATTTATCTGGTTTAGGGTATATTTAGCTTCCATTACCATAGACAGCTATCAGTTTTCTATTCTTAATTTTTTTTTCTTTAAAACAGCCCTACGAGGCAAGGTAATGCTGTTATTCCTATAGGGAACTAAAGCACATAAAGCACAAGAAGATATTTGATTAGCTGGTGATCACACAAAAGCATATATGTCAGATGAGGGACCTAAACTGAGATTTTTTGGCAACCACACTACCATCCTGACTAAGGAATGAGTATTTCTCTTGAAATTAGGCAGAAGGGGACAGGGAAAGAAATGCCTTTTAGTGATCAGTTATTTGTCTTACTGGAAATCTTATGAGCAAAGCCTGTGAATTCTTTCCTCATATTTAGAACCTCAGGAAACACCTGCCTTCAGATGAAAATCCTGTAAATTCACAGCTCTCAGACTGGATATTTTTGATTGTCAGACTTCTCAATCATAAAGTGGGTAGGGGAACATAGAGATATATGCAGAAAGGTCACGTTATCGCTAATCACAGAAAGTGAAGGAAGTATTGCTTAAGGCATGTTTTAGATGCTTGTTGATGTTTATTATTAAGGCTCAGTGATTTTTTTCTCCATATCTTGGGAAAAGAATTTCGGAGTTAATTTTCCTGAAAACTGCCATGTTATACACAATCACATAAAGGTTCAAAGTTACAGAAATTACTGCCTAGTAAATTAGTTGCTGCTGAGAGTCATTGTTGCTAACTTTACAGAGGCTAAGCAAAATAAAATTCAAATAAAAAGCTTTCATTTTGCATTATTGAACACACTAATTTGCCTAAATCTCTGATCGCTGACGTCAGTAGCATAATGGAGATGCGGTAACATATTGTCAGCAACTGGCTGCGTCAAAGTACAATTTCTGAAGTCCAACTCTGTGGTGTTGCAATAAGGAA
The DNA here is from genome assembly GCF_040807025.1 of Struthio camelus. Lineage (NCBI taxonomy): Eukaryota > Metazoa > Chordata > Aves > Struthioniformes > Struthionidae > Struthio > Struthio camelus. The sequence goes on from NC_090951.1 coordinate 8,065,506, forward strand.
CACATGTAACATTCTCAACTAATTAACCAAACAATATTTGAGACATACTAACTTATCTGTATAAAGGAAAGCTGGGCTGTTGTAAACTTAAACAAGGGCAAACAAGAAAGATGAGTATCTTCCCCAGACAATATCTTTCTTAGATTGTGTTTGTTTTTGAAAGGGTCACTTTCAAAGTCAGTAGAAGTAAAATAGGCAAATCTAATGTAGAGATTTTAAGACTAATATCTTAACCTGGAACTTTTCATTAGCAGCCAGAAACATCTTACTCGGTTTAAACATAGAAGAGTCTTCTATAGTTAGAACCACAACATACAATCTTTTCCTCAGAATGATCGTGCTCTGTCTTAAGAGTAGAATACGTCTTTACTTTGTATGTTTTAACTGCTCAAACTGCTAGGAAATGTCTGCAAATTTCCACTTTAACCATATTAATAATCATTTTGTGTTATTATCTGTCTTAGGTCATCCTTTGACTTAATTAGCCCTTATCTTCCTCAGTGAGGAAGTTCATCCTCCATATATTTTATAGGCAGCAACCAGTTCCTTTTCTCCATCTTTCTGCTAGCTTTTTCTGCTTTCCTACCAGCTAATAGATTATGCCTTCCACCAGTCATTCTTTTCTTTACAGTTGTTTGCATCTAGGAAATTAGCTCAATAATCAGAAATCAGGTGTTTTATTACAATGGAGTTGGCCATGAAGTCAACTAAGGAAGTTTCTGTGCTCTGTGTAAGCTGATGCTTCCAGAGGCATAGTCATTTGCAAACTTCTGATTACAGCTGGCTGTCATCCAACTAGCTTTGAGCACGGGCAAAGTAAGCAGGTACGTGCCTGCAAAATGCCATGGACACACCCCTTTAGGGGTTTTCTAGCATTGCCCCAGTTACAGGATATTCTTGTTTATCAGTTGAGAGTCAAAAAACTGTGCCAAGGTCTTGATAAAATGGCAGTAGGAAATAAACCAAGTAACTGACCCCATAGGAAATAACTGATCCAAACCCTTCTGAAGCTGATGGACTGCCTTTGACTCCACAGGACTTTGGAAATAGACCGGAACAGTCTTCAGCAGTAGTAATGCAGAGCCAAAAGTGACCACATAAGCATGTTGTAATATTCCCCACCATTCTCTTTTCCTTGCAAAGCCAAAAAAGAGACCAAAACAGACTGCTAATTTTCCTGTGTGAATGTTCACAAGCCTCTAGAAAATACACAGCAAATATGTAAGGCAGAATTTTAATCATAGAAAATTTGCTGAACTGTAGTTAACACTGACTTTTTTCTCCCAGGATATGGATATCTTAAAGCCAGATATGACCAATCATCCTTTCTCTCTTCCTAGGTATTGTGCCTCATGCTGTATTCATATAAAGCTTTTCTTTCAGCTTCCAATTGTGAAGGACTGTTATGTCATTAATTGCCATGGGGCACTTGAAATTTCTTTCTGCTTCCATCCACTACTGTTTTGGTTTTGTTTTATTTTATGATTGCTTTCAAATGTACATCATAAACATACATTCTTTTAAAAATATTATTTTAAAAGCCTAAGTTAATTTAAAAGGAAGTTTTTTTCCCAAAAATGAAGATGTATTTTGGAAGGCACGTAGTCATAGGACATGGAAGAATAATGCAGTGCTAGATTACTGCATTAAATTCAAATCAAATCAAAGTCAGTGAAATTTCCTAATTAATAAATACCAGATATTCTGCATTTCTTAAGCCAGAGCATCTGCAAAGTGCCTAACTAGAGACTTATTAAAAGAAAATAGTTGACAAATTGCACACAATGAAGACAACAGAAAGCAGATAAATTTGGGAAAGGAATACCCTTGAAAGAGCCTTAAAAGATAGAACGTCTCCTTAGTGAACTGCTTACGTGTGGCTTATATTATGCATTGCGGTTTTAAAGCGATCAGATATTTGTGTTACAACAAAAAGAGCCAAGGGGTGTTTGGTTAAATTAATATAGTGGTAGAAGTATCGGTTGTTTAATCCTAGGAGTCTTGTTGCTAAATAAGAAGTTTATCAATCCATGGATAAACAATAGTGTTGCATGTGGTTTAATCCAGATTTTTAAATAGATTGGGTGTATCTCAGTTCCCAGTCACTATCAAGATAACTAAGTTTTGTGCAATTCTAGCTAACTGTAGAAGAAAAGCAGAGGCCACAAAAATGTTATTTTTGTGCAAGCTTTATGAAAATAGGAAGTCAGGTATAGAAAAAAAATGTATCAATGCTCCTGCTGAAGAAAGGCAACTGTATGAGCTCAGCCCGCATTAGGCATCAGAAAATCAACCCAGAACCTCAACCTCGAGTTACAAATTCACTGGAATCAAAAGAGAGCCAGGCTCCATCAGTTTCACTGCTCAGGGAACTATTCTGTTTAGGTCTAATTTGGTCAGGAAAACCAGACATTAGCCAACTTGACTTGCTGCATACAGACAGGACTAAAGTACAATAATAAAAAGCAGAAATAAAGAAACGATCTAGCATACATAGGTAAATATGCCAGAAGCATTGCCACACATTTTACCATCCACAAACAGTAACTGATATTTTGTCTTAACTTCTGTATTCATAAACAAAAAGATGAAGACAGAAATTATTGAATGCATACTTCATTCCGTTTAGTAATAGCTGAAAGTAGCCTGTGTAAAACAGGAAATTAAGAAAACATTTTTACAGATGTTAACTATTTCTAAAGGGTCTGTTTTTTGGAAAACTGCTTCAAGTGAATTCAGAATGTAAAAGCAGTTTTGGTTAAAACTAACTAATTTTAAAGTTTCTTTGACAAAAACTATCATTTCTGAGTTTTTCCTGGTTTCAGTGCAAACCTGTGACTTGGCTCACATTTTGCTTGACTGTTTAGTGGAGATCAAGAAACCTTTCCATAAGCCTGCTCTATATTTGCAGTCCATAACAAACAAGATTTCTGGGAGTGTTTTTGTATGGTTGGAAGTCCACTGTGAAACTGTGTGCGGCTCAAGTGATCCTGCAGTCATGTGAATGTGAAACAGTAATGCGTGTGAATGGACGTCTCGTGTGAAAAGATTATCACGTACACCATGCAGAGCTGAGAGCCTTCAGGAGTCATTAGAATGCCTGAGAGGAATGAGCATTTTGGTCACAAAACCGAGAGATGCTAACCACCCAGTGACTTCACTGGGAGTGGCAGGAACTCAGTGTATTTAATGATCACATTCTCTATTATATAACATATTTTATACCGATCAATCAGCTTGTCCATCCAAGACTGGAATATATCCCTTTTTGCCTCAGTACATGTTACCCAGCGATTTCCTATCTTAGCAGTTCACATATCAGCTTCTCTACTGATTTCTGCCAAACCATGTAGCTGGTTTCAAACATATAGAAAATACACATTTCTTCCAAGTATTGTATCTAGCATATAACCACATAGGAGAATATTTTACTTCAGCTTAACTGTAGGATTTGTTTTCTTATGAGCTTGTTAGTTGAATTTGGGTTCAGATATTTTACAGTTCCCACCATATTAATTTAAAGCATGCTCATAAAACAGAACTTAGCTAAATTTTAAGTATAACATAGCTAGTAAAGAGACATAAATACGAATATTGTCAAAGACTGCAAACAAAGGGAACGAATGACATGAGTATTAACACTGATCTGAGGAGAGGTACTTGTTTATCTTCTTTCTCAATTTCTTAGATTTCTATTAACTGCAAAAGAAATGCTTTGGGATTCAGCCTTATAAGATATCTTGCTTAAACTTTTCTGAGAAAGGTAGGAGATGCAAACAGTAGAAAGCAGCAGGACAAATTCCACTGATAATTTACACTATGCTATCTTGAAATGCTTTCCCTGCAGTTCTCTGAGAGAATCTGAATGTCTGACCACCCATCATCTCTTTATTCCAGATGGTTTTTTAGATCCTACCAACTTCTGATGTAAGTTGTACAGCTTCTTTTGTGCTATGCTTGAGGTCTCTTCGTGTCTTGTCACTTCCTAACTTGCTACACTGTGTGGCTTACAAAGTCTAGATAAAGGGGGAAGGTAGTATGCTAAATAGTATGGGAGATATGACAGGAAATTGTGGAAGCAGACAATATTAGCAAAAAGGATTGGATAAAATGTTCAACAACAGGTCTATAAGGAAATACTGGAGAACAGTCAGGAATGTACCTTCTAAGATTCCTAAAACAGTACGCTTGTGTATGCTGTAGAGTTTCAGATGAATGGACTGTAGAAAATGGCTGGGCTCACCTGCTGTCCTTAGTTAACAGGATTTTAATATATCTAGTCATTTCTGTGGCAATTCAGACTGGATGTTGTTATTCATCATTAAACTCTGAAAGACATACAGCCATCCAGTCAGGAATTAGAGACCTCACAGGACTTGTTTAAATAACCAGCTTTGCAACCTCTAAAAGTGAACGGTTGAAGTGAACTGTTAAATGCCTTTATGAGTTGTTTATCTCAAATAAATCAGCATAGCTCTGTTGACTGCAACACTGTTATGCAAGCTCTCAGTACCTTTCATATTATAGTATAACATAATATGCATCTTGAATATGTTTGCTAAAACTAGTGGATGTTTAAGGAGAGTCTCTAAACTTTTCCTTTATCCATAAAGTTTACTTTTAAAGAACTGGATTTCATAGATTTTTCAGAATACATTCATTTTCACTTTTTTGAAAGGTTATATTTTGCCTATTACTTTCATTTAAAAAAAAAAAAAGGAATCCTAGTTTATGAACATAGGGACCAGTTAAGCAAGAGCAGTGGCAAGAAGAATGGAATCAATGCAATATAGTCCATCCGCTACGCAATTTACGCTTTCACTAGTCACAGATGATTTGTAGGCATTACACTGTACAAACTTATGTGTGCAGTTACTTTTTTTGTTAGACTAACGATTAGTTTCTGGTTAACCTTGTGCTGTTTCAATTTTGGATTGTATGCTTTAAAGTATATTTTAGCATAGGACTGAACTGAGCCAATTTTATCTTGGCATTTACTGAAATGCACTACTTTTTTGGAAAATTGAGGTTTCCTGAAATGCGGTTTATTTTGCAAATTAGAAAAGTCTAGAAAACCACGTTCTCAATCTCCTTTTTAAGAATCAGATCTTATCAAAGTGGAGGGTTTTTTAATCATAAATTCCCACATGTATAGAAAAATTACCTTGTTTATTTCATTAAAATATTTCTACTAAACATATTTTTAATATATTTATAATATAGAAGTCTATGTTCTTGAACATTCATTTTGTGTTTCTAATCTTGTCAGATAGAAAAAAATCTATAAATATCATGCATTGTACAAGCTATATTTAGCTTCTGAATAGCTCTGACTCAGCGTAGATTGTTTAAAGCCCGTGGTTGCTGAAAATGGGTTGATTCTATTTGGTTGACTGCAATTGCAGAACATGCCAAAATAAGCACAAATTCAACTGGCACAACTAAATATTTTTCTCTTTGTTTTTGTCACAAAAGTAACTAAACACTCTTCATTTCTGCATTAAGAATTATTTGGGTTGACTTCTGCTTCTGCAGGCAGGAAAACTTCCGTGTTCATCCTTTGGCATACAGCTGGGTTTCTTTGATGTGTCTTTTTAATATCACTTTAAGTTAATCAAGTTTAAATATAACTCAGAAAGAAAAAAGTGCCTACCCAGATGTTTAAATTGAAGAGACTCTAAACACTGTGTAAATACAGAAAGGAAAAAACTGATGATGTTCTTAACCTAGATGGTGACTGACAGGTGCTCACTAGCTCTTACTATCACAGTGCTTTTATTTTGTTTCACAAGTGTTGACCCTGTTGTGAGTTTGTTCATTATTATCATTCGATAGATACAGGAGGTATATACACAGGAGTGAAAATTAACACAGACTGTCAATGGATACATCGTTACTGGTCCAGTCTGCCTATAATACATGTAGTAAGCCTTTAAACGTAAATAGAAAGTATTTCCATATCATAGGAGACCCCACAAGCACCAGAATGCAAAGCAAGATAGCTGTCTGAAGGCAGCTTTATGGACAGTTTACGAGCAGTCTGTAAGGTAGCCGCAGGAATGAAAACTGTGCAAGAAGTAGATGATGTTCTGTGTAAGGAGAGTATAGAGATTGTTCTTTCAGAAAGGGCTAATATCGTTTTCCTGGAATGAAAATGGGTAACTCCATCTTATACCCTCTTTTTATCAGGCTTTCCACATCTTAGGATGCAAAGAAAGAAGGACTAATGATCACTCTTGATCTGGGGCCATATGGAGGATGAATGATACAATAGTATTTGATATGTTCGATATTATTTAATTTTCTCTATACCACACAGTTGGATCAATTGTGTTTTATCAATCATCCTGAATAGCTGTCTGCAAAATTATAATACCCTTGGCCAGAGTGTTGAATAATGTTAACTCTAGCTTTCTGATTCCCCGCTTCCTCCAGGTTTGAAATAATTCACTGCTGTCTGTCATACCCTTAGATTAGGGAAATGTGGTAACAGTTTTCTGTACGTTTCCTTCTTTGCCACTTAGAGGCAGAGTAGAAGTCCTTAAAGAAGTTCCTCAGCTCCTGGTATTGTGAATGAGTGGATGAGGTAACAACACAAGGTAGTAACAGAACAAATCTAAGACAAGCAACAGGTTTTGGCCTTGACCACATTTGCCCAAAGGTTTCAAAAAATAAGATGTTCAGAAGACTGATGGTCTTCTGCTAATTCATTTGCTGGCGATTACTTGTGCTCTTAAGGTACACTTAAGGTTACTAGAACAATTTTATATGCCCAGCCAGACTCCAGACAGCTTCTCATTCCTTGAGCTGACAGTAAAATCATTCTTTTAATCTGTTCTGTACTTCTGAGTCCCACATCTTTGTACTGCCTCACTTCAATTCTTTTCAGACAAAAACAGGAGGTAATTGCTTGGAGAGCTTCTACTAAGGGCAAACTGCAGATTTCTCATCCATCATTGGACCCTTAAGGTTGCTGCAATTCCATGGGGTAATGGTTATTTAAAGATAGTTAAAGACAATCCTGGTGACTTAGTGACTGCATGACACAAGTTTACTTTTGAGGTATTCATACCAGAGCCAGGGCCAACTGAGTACCGTACCATTGTTCTCTCTCACTTATGCTGCAGACTTTCTGACAAAAATTATATAGTATGTTGCTTACAATAGCAGAGGACATGACTCAAAGATCTAGGAGGTCTGTTCCAGTCCTTTGTTTCTACAGAAAACCATACTCTTGAGTTCAGAAATTGGCTCTTGGCTTGGAATTTTTATTTCTGTTAAAGGAATGCTGAAGGGCTTTGTGAAGCTGCAGTGTTCTCTGGGGAGGCCTGGTGACATATGCAGATACTGGTGCCACACTGAAGACATTGAGGAGTCATCTCTGATTATGTATGTGAGTGTCCTCATACTCAGTGGCTTATGCTGAATCTCTGTAAAAGTAACAGATTGGAGAAAGCTCTGTTGGAAATAACCACATAGCAATTATTTATAAAACACTTCACAAGTATTCCAGCTGTTGTTTTCAGTGCTTAGACACTACAGGTCACATGTTATTTCTGAAAAGGTTTCATGACTTTTTGCCTCAAAAAAGGATTCAGAAATGGAATCCTGGTCTGCACTTGAGCAAAAATTGTGAGCCTAAACTCAGGAAAGAGGTTTGTATACTACAATTACGCATTTTACATCTGCACCCCTCCTAAGACAGTTACAGCAAATGGAATTGGAATGACAAAAAATTTTGAAATTATGCCTAATTCAAAGTGTACTGTCTATTTTTCAGAAATTCCGTCCAAGCCAGTAAAAAGTATAGTGAAATTATAAGATTCGATTTGTTGATAGTTCTTGATCCTACTGTCCTAAAGATAGATGCCTCACATAGTTTGGCTGGATATCTAGAAAACACTTTTATCAGAAGAAGCATATCTCACATTGTTTGGGGTTTGGGGTATGGGGCAGGTTGATTTGACATTGAGGTTTGATGGAAGATAGATTGTTGTGATCTTTGTGAATTTGCGATAAGAAAGACTGTAGGAAACACAGGTTATTCAAATGCAATACCTACTGCTCTACAGTACTGCCACTTACTTCTCTTAATTCGTTGATGGAGAGCCGCAAGACTAGCATTTACATTGGAGGAATAACAGGTCACAAATTCAGGTGTTCCTCCAGCAAGAACATCTATTCTTATATTAAGTTCTCTGACAAAATGCAACACAAGTAGTTAGAGGAGGTTTTGAAATCCCTTACTGAGATGAAGATTATGCAGAAGCTTAAAAATGAAGCGGTTCTGGAAGTTGACCCAGTCCTAGTGGAAAGGTGGACTATTCCATTTGGCAAGCTTATACCAGAGGACTTGATGAAGACAGTAAAGTGTTTGATGAAGTAAAGAGAAGGAAGACTGAGCTCATTGCCCTTTATTGAGGGCAATCTTTGGGGATGGTAAAGAATTTTGTCATTTTGAAATATCAAGAGTGGCTCAGGTGCCTAAACATAAGCATCAAATACAATTTCAAACCATCTTAGACATCCTACATGGTCTCTGACTCCCACTCTAGAAGAATGTTGGTCTCCCATAGGTCTACCTCATATCAGTGAGTTCTGTATAGGTGCTTGGCTGTCCTAAACTGTGTATGTTTAGACATCTTAATCTTTTCCTTTTATTCACTTACTTTTAACAACAGTTACAGATGGCTTAGTTTTCTTATCTTCATATTTGCAGAACCAAGGCCCTAATTCATGTCCAGATCAATGAGGAATCGGTAAATTCATAGACTTACTAGTGCAAGTATGCTAACATGTTTAGTGAAGACAGTTCACCGGAATGGGATCCTAATTTCATGAATTTCTAATTATCAGATATATAGCCAGAAATTCAATCAGAACCTTTTGCAAAATGCTGAAGAGAATGGCTTGATGAAAGGAAATCAGTGACACTTTCCCTGGGACATTTCACAACAGCATCTGAATTCTTGAAACTTGCAGTTAGAAACAAAGGGACTGTAGTAATTTAAGAAAATCCAAACGTAACAGCTGGATCTTAAGGATTAAATTGTAGAGTTTCATTCATGGGAAGAAGAGTATGGATTGGGAATTTTATGGGAAAAGCCATTTTTCTGAAGCCTAGGAGCTAAAAAGCAAGTAATAAAATGAATGGGAGCAGAGCCTGTTAAAGCACTAATATCTGAAGCTGCATGACTGCTTCTTGATTGACCCTCACTGATATTAAGAGAAGCATGACTATGCTATCATGATGAAAGCAGCTTGAAAATTTTTCTGACCTCAGTCTTGTCTTTCGATTACTTTTCAGAGTGATAGAGTGGACTGCTTACATTGTTGACATGCTATTTAAGAAAAAGATGGGGAGGATATTCCCTTTAGATTATTCCTTTTAGATTTTGAGGATCTGTGACAACATATATGTTAATTACCAACACTCCATGTAACTGGAAAAGCATGAAGCCTGTAGTACAGTTTTCAAGTTTCACGGAAGTCTGTTTTTAACCATTTTTATTTGACTTTCCTTAAATATTTTCCTTAAAGATTAAGGTGAATGCACATGCAAAACTTGTGAATTACAGCTAGCTGGGAGAGGTTACAAGCATTTTGAAGGCTAGGATAAGAAAACTTGTGTGGAAAAATGCCACACATTAGTTGTTAAAGAAAGAGATATAGTCACACCTATTCCAGCTGCTGGCTGCAGATGTTTATGCACATTACTTGTTATTCCTTAAGCTTTTCTCTCTCTTTCTTTAGTTTTACACTGGATAAGTTTTTTTTTTTTTTAATCCTGAGATTTGCCCTTTGTTTCAACAAAACCTGAAGGGCAGGAAATAGGAAAATCTGTATGTGATGTTATCTCCCTGTTTTACTACACTGCATAGATTTTGAGTAGCAGATACACAAGTTAAAATTATTTTCCAAACACTTTTCACCATGCACAGGTAAGAATTCAGAAGGATTCAAGATATCATAGGAAAACTATTAAAAATAGGAACAATTAACAATCAGGAAGAGCTCCGATGACTATTTAGCTACCACAGAGAAGTCGCACAACTTGGTGTATTATGTATTGTATTTATTTGTAAAGAAATAATCTGCCGCTGCCTATATACTCGATAGTGTTGATCTAAAGCTGTTTCTGTGCTACAATCCCAGTTTGACTTCATTCACTCTGACCTTTCTTTAACTATTGTAATTCCATCAGTTTAACTGGAATAGCTCCTAATTTACACAGAATCACTAGCTAAAACTGAGGCACAAATGGTGGATACTTGTAGCTCTTACAGGAATAAAGACAGTGGGAGTACTCAGATAAAATTTTACTGACACGTGGAGAGCATTTGAGCAATGGAAGGAATGTGCCATTTGTTTAGTTCTGTACAGTTTTTGCTGCTGTCACAAGATGTGAAGTCCCTTCCACAACTTTGTATCACGCAATACACTATGAAAACCATCTTTCCTTCTTCACACTAGCAGTCCCATTGAATTCAGTAGTACTAGATATGTGAGAAAAACTAGGTGCATTTAGCTGTATTTAATTCTGACATTAATGGGACACACATTTACCTCAAAGTGGAAAGAAGGAAGAAAAATAAGGAAGCGTAATTCCTAGTCAGAAATCAATATATAATTAAATGTTCCGTTAAAGCCATAAAGACAATGAATATGTCATAGTCAGTAGCAGATGAGGGAAAAAGGTTAAATTTACAGGAGAATTTTGCAATACATACCATATCATGCAATTAGGTTTTAGAAGGAATTTATTCAATTGATCAGGAAGTTAGCAGATAAAGCACTAAGGAAACAATCTGTGACAATAGGCTTTAATATTCCTCACAGAAGTTCCCATTTGTTATTTTCCATTGTTTCATTGAAACAGACCTCTAAGCTTTAAGACAATAAAAACAGTCCAATTGAACCAGATGGAAAAATCAGATTCCTACCCATGGTGTTCATAGGACAGATACTGTAGCTTCATCACAGAACAAACTTCTGTGTCTAAGCATGTGGCATCCTCTAGGATGGCATGCCTAAATTTATGATCTTTAAAGTATAAAAAGCCAGTTATTTCAAAGTAGTTAAAGCAATTGTAGTAGTAAAACATATTAAAAGGGGCAACGACTGCATAGTATAGTGGCCGAAGAACATGCAGTCCTAAATTTGCAGTGTAAAATTTGCAGAAGTATTTCAGAATCTTAGCGGCAAGAACGTATGTGGTTGAATAATATACCCAATATTTCTCTTTTTTTTATTCACAAGTTGCTGTGACCCATTTGTAGTTTTCACTCTTCTTTTACCTAATGTGAGATCTGTAGTAACTTTTTGTACCTCAGTTTCCCCCTCTGTAAGAGGTGGGACAATTGATACTTACCTTTCTTTCAAGAGACCAGAAGTATATATCAGATAGAGGAATGGTTATGGGTCAGTTCCTCTGAAATCATTTGACAAATGAGTCTTTGTGAACAGTTAAGAGCTCAAGTTGCTTTGACTTGGCACATGTGACAGATAGTATGTGTCTATTCCCTGATGAGCTTAACTCTGAAGCAAGACTGGGATGAATGCTCCGTTATTACTAATTAAAGATACTCCAAATACAAATCTCTGCAATATTAGCACAGAAGTAAGTCTTTGGGCAAACATGACTTTCTGTACATTTATTTTAAATGCTGACAAACTTATGACAATCAAAGTATCCTCTTTTCAGAATTGCAAAGACTTTTTGGCTGTATTCCTCCAGCACTAATCAGAGTTCGTGCAAACATACAGTGAAAATATAGACACAAGTTGGTATCTGAGCATATTTTTTCATCTTAACATGCATATTACAGACACAAAATCCAAAGATTTTCAGCTTTGAATAACACACTGCCATCGAGCTTAAGTGCTTTTTATTCCTTAGAAGCCAATTCCCTTAGTTTAAAACCATGGGAATTTGTCTTTTCTCACTTGCCAAAGCCACAGAACAGAAAACCATCAGAAAGTAATTAACACTGTCTGTCTTTTCAGATTAAATTAAACAGATGTAAGGTGTATGTCTAGGGTAGAGGTTGAACTTACTAAATGAACCTGACTTAAAACAATAGAGTGTGTATCTTTCACCATATGAATTTATTAATGAAGAATTTTTCCTTGTTCAATTTTCTTTTAATGTTAGAAAAAACAAAGTTACCCTCTTGTTATAACCATTAGCTCTTATCCATTCAAAATTTTTAAGTAACAAGAAGGAAGAGTGAACATAAAACTGAAATGTAAACAGAGCAACAGTTTAAGTTGGATATCAGTGAAAAGTCTGAGCTCCCATTTGTAGAAAATGGAGTTCCACAAACTGAAAGAGCACACATAGACATATGAAAGCAAATGTACACTTCCATATGTCATTTCACAAGCATCTCTGAGGATAATGAAAGAATACAGAGCTGAAGGACCCACCTAATGGTATACTACAGAAGTAGTCATTATGTAAACTAAAATCTTGTCCTGCTATACAGCAGTTTTTGCCAAATATTGCCATAGAAAATCTAGGAGCACTAGAGCGCAATTTGGCCTTTGCGGGCTAATGTACATATGTATGTGTGTATGTATCTATCTGTCTATATATCTATCTACATGCAGTGAACTAGATTACAAAGTCTCAGTAATGAATGATTTTTGAACACATGGTAATATATAAGCAATAGTCTATGCCATGTTTTTAACTGTATCCATAGGACCAAAAGGAGAATGCTCTACTATGGGTTGAGCCTCTGCTGTATCTCCGATTAATCAGCATGCACATCAGTCTAGCCCTACTACCTGTCTAAATGTCAGTCACTGATATTATGTTGTAAGTAAAGTACCTAAGCAGTCAGGAACAGTTTCTCAGTTCCACTTAAACAATTAAACACACTTTCAACAACTTCCTCTATTGGAAAGAAAAACGTAATCATGCAAAACAGAAGTATTTATACAACTCTTTGAATTGTATACCATTTGAACAGATGGAAAACTGTTAACATCAATAAAGATTGCAGTTTCTTTATTGTCATATTTTTAGGTGTAATTTAGCACAAGTATAGACATCCATTAAATTATTATCACATGGTAGCTGCCATGAGCAACTCTTGAGCATGCTAAGCTTGCTTCTGCATGTGATAAATGGTGTAAAGTATTTTCAGTAATGCTGTTCTTCAAGGGTATAATTTTTGTGACATAGCAAAATGGCAGTGCATTGCTAGGGGATTGCTAGAGGATCATACAAGTAAAAAAGGAAATAACATAAATAATAAACTACTTTCAGTTTTCCTGCTGTACACGGATGATGACTTTGCTATTATAATTTCGCTCTGTGTCTTATGTAGGAGTATCGATAAGTGTGATGCACAAGTGGAAAACAGCTTATGTAGAAGGATTAGACTTTCCACAGTGTCACCAGCAATATTCCCCACCAGCAACAGCTATTTCCCAGTCTTAATGTAACAGCTTGTCGGGTGTGCTGGGTGTGCCGGAGAAGGCATGCGGCCAAAGACCTGGCTACACTCCAGCAGTTCCTGTCTCCAGCAGCATTCTAGCCACGTTTCCTTGCCAACAAATTTCTTATGCCATTACATGAAGAACTAGAGAAGGGAAGGCTGTGCTGCAGGCCGTTAGAAGCAGGTGTGGCCCTGGAGTCTCTAATGGCATACTTCAGAGCATCTTACGGTTTCTTCTGAACAATTCTGGGAACTGCTTGAGGAGCCATCTATCACAGGGAACAGCAGTAGTGACTTACAGCAATTTTGCCCCCTTATCTTCTACTTAGGTGTTCAAAGCAGAGTCCTTCTGTGTCTGAGAGTCTGACTCTCTTTTAGGCATTTATGAGACTCATGGTATATTTTGGACACATACCACTACATTGTTTTCCTCAGTGTGAATGTTTGAAAAAACAGCATGAGAACAGTTAGATAACCTATTTATTTAATTTGTTTTCCAGGAGGAAAGGTTATACTTAAAAATTTTAATAAATGAAGAGATGTTATTTGGAAATCACATCCCTTTATGATTCGGTAATCCTCCATAGTCAAGTCATGCTTATGCAATCAAACCTACAAAAAGTGGCCAAAAGAAGTCATCGCAAGAAGTTACTTAGAGCTAGAATTCTGCAAGCTTTTGTCAGCATTGCATGTTCTATTGGCTTTCCCGTAGAATTTGAGAAACTCCAAATTTTTGTTAAGTATGCATTTTTTTTGTATCCCATGATAGCATGATCCAGTCTGCTGTGGTAAATGGTAATCCTTGTTCTTAATCTTGAGAGACATACATTTGGAACTGAAGGAACAGAATTCCATTATCTGCACCTTGGTGAGACATGAAATGTAATCCAAATCCTCTTATTCAATTAACCTGGCTTACTTTAAAACAATGAAGTCTTTTGTCTTCAGTGGGTTATTTTGTGAAAAAATTGCTTAATGTAAGGTTGATGTTTATCTAAAAGCTGCTAAGTGACTATCCTAATATTCAGGACAAAAAACTGTAGATGAAGAGGCTTCAGATAAAGCAATAAAGTGCAGTTTATATCACTTTTAGATAATGCTACCATAAAGCTCTTTAAGGTCTAAGAAATGTAACTCCTCCAGATTACTAGCAATGACTTGAAACAGAATAGGGAGAGACAATGAATTTAAATGCTCTCGGTCTCCTTGCCACAGCATTAGTAAATAATTCTCTGAGCAGAATTCACATTATACTTACTTTTCTATTTTATAGCTTCATACTTATATTTTTTCTCAGACACAGATCACCATCTTTTCTGAGTCTAGGCCTGTCCGCTATCTAAATCCAAGTATTTCTGGCCTCACTCTGAGGTTTTTCTTGATCAGCTCTCAGATAACAAGTATTCTGATGTCAGCATGAGCTGCTAGCACCTTTCTGCAACTGGATTGAAACCTCTGTCCCTGCTATTAGAAGGTGATACAGAGTGCTTGTAAGACACTATACACACATTTCAATTTCATCAGTTCTGTGACTTCTAGGGTCTGTCCTAGGATCTCTATGTTTGTATTGGAGTCTACTCTTATTTTGCCTATTAATCATTTTCAAATACAGTCAAAGAGCTGGTAACACTTGAGGCAGTTATTAGCAGCTGACAAACACAAACCCTCCACTTTAATCCCCTTGCATCTGAGTTTCCAGAATGCATCGTTCCACCTGGAGCTCAGTAAGCACAAGGCACATTTCGCTTTCATCAACCAGCTGCACTTGAAGGGCTGAAAAGATGTCTTGATTCTGCTAAAAGCAAGATTAATTTGCATGGGGAGCAGCAAAAGGACCCAAAAGGAATCAAAATGACTATTTGTGGTAGAAACAACTTTAGTAATAGAGAGAAGCTGGACGGATCAACTCTTAATGGCAGAAGCTGTAGTACACAGGGTGGAGAGCAGAAGGGTTGTGTGGTAGCGGCCAAAAAACCCCTAATTTTGAAAAGTCCAAGTACAGGTTACATGGAGAAGAGCACTAAACTCTAATGCTTTTCTTCTATGTCCGAACGAACATTTTTAGTTAAAAGAAAAAAGTTATTAGATTTTGAGTATTTTTCAGAAACGGGAACTTTTGGATGATGATATTTTAGAGTCCCAGGGACACAGAGGACTGCAGAAGATAGCTTTTATTTGAGAGTGAACCCGATTATTCAGCTGAACTCTTCTGCTTCAATTTTTTCTCAGAGCCCTCAGTAGTTAAATGTATGCACCCAACCATCAGAAGGGAGAACGGACTTAGTTGTACAACCCAGACAGCCTATATGCACTGAGGAAATTTTCAAGTAGTAATTGCAAGGTGCTTAGTTCTAGACTGTGCTTTACTGTCACGCTGGAAAATGGCTATTTCCAATGGCTATTTCCATTCCACACTGAATGGCTCAGTGCTTATACATTATGTATACATGTAGTTTGCAGGTAGATTTGAAAATGGTAGACCAAATCCGTGTGTTGCTCTTCCACCACAAGTGATTCTGGTGGGTCTCTAAGTTAAAAAAATCCGTAGCTTTATTGGATTCTCATTTAAATGACTTTTACACTCATGCAGCTAACACTGAATCAAACCCTAAGTTTGCAGGTAAAATTGGACCTAGTCTAGAGGGAACTACAAATGCAATTCAGCACTGACAGTCTGTGTGTGTAAAAGTAGAAATGAAAAGAGAAGGCAGACAATATATAAATGTGAATTGGAAATTGAAATTCAGTGGCACAAGGATGACACAAGGATGGTACTTTCAGCATACAGGACTGGCTGTATCATGTCCGGGAAGCTCTATGTAAGAAAGAGCATTATCAGACAGAGAAAGGAAGACAGAATTCAGCTTCTCTCTTGTGTTTGGATGTGTAAGAACAGTAAACAGGAATGAGATGTGCAGTGCATGGATGACTGTCTGTCCAACTTGCTGAAAATCAGATCCTTTCTTTGTTTACAAACTGTGCCACAGAATCTCCATGGATTAATGACATTTAGAAATCACCACTTCCTCTGCTATTTTCATAATTGTTTTTTTTCTAGGTTGTGCTTTCTTAACCTGTTGCTGTCACGTTCAGTGTGATGTAAATACAAATACTTATATTTTAAAAGATTCATAAACAAAAGCAAATGACACTGAAACAGCATGGTACTTCCCTTGACCTAACATTTATGCAGAAAGTTTTTAATTTTGACATGACTAGACAGATACCAAATACCACATGCTTTTAGCTAACATCAATACACAATTAGCAGTCTTTGTAATTAATCAGGGCAGAAAATTGGAGACAAGGCTCTAACACAGGCTTCTCTCAGTCTTAATGTTCATTCTGCAAAAATATAAACTTCTTCCCTACTCTTTGGACAATTTTCAAAATGGCTCTTGCACAATTCATAGATGACAATAACTATTGTTGCCGTTCACTCAAAGGTCTGTCAGTCTTTGAAACTCGGTCATTTTTTATGCTCAAAGACAGGAAATACTGATGAGATTTGATTTCATCGGTCTCTGTGAGACTACTTGCATGTAATTCTCCTCACAAGACAAACTCTAATTTTACATTTTTTTGTGAAATATAAACTTAGATGTAAAACATGTGGAAACAGTAGCTGAGAGATAATATCCCATAAACAGTCCTAATACTGTGATAAAGGTATTACAATTAAATCCTCCACGTAACCATATCATTGCAGCCTATTTCCTGATTTATGTGGTTTTAAGGAACTCTGGGGTCTTTAACATGATGTCATTTCAAGCCCATTAAATAGAAATGCACAGTTTCTGTTTAGAAACACTTTGGAGTCCTAGTATGACTGTATTTCAATTTAAGTAATCTGTATCTCTTTTAATACAAAGTGTAAAACAAAAGCTACCTTCAATTTTTTATCCTTCACAGAATTAAATAAAAGGTGCCAGAGTTCAGTCAGTAAGAAGTATGATATCTAATAATTAAACATTTAATTGGAATTTTAAAAAGTTTTGCAGAGAATTGTTATCTCCACAACTGAAATACTCAGCTGGGCAGTTTTTTACTTGTGAGAGAATATTAGATGATTTTTTGAGTTAAATTTTTTTTTGCTGTTGTTTTTCACTCATATTTCTTTCAGTCTTTCACTCACTTACCACTCAGCATTGTGATTTAGCAGTTAACAGTCTGAGTCCTAATGTTTCTTAGTCCAGTCATAAAAGGTCAGAGAACAATGCATTACTAAAAACTCCTGTGTATTTAGGTTACTTGCAATGTAAATTATAGCTACTTGAATTGAAATGAAATGTACTTAGATTGTTGTCCATGTAGTAGTCATTACACATTGTTGAATTTCATCTTTTAAAACATGGATTTAGAGTGTTTCTAGTTTGATAGCTGAAGAATTTTCCATGTGGCTGGTCCTATTTCACAGATTTGGCATTAAGCTGGGATCAGAAGAAAAAACATAATCATCTATAAGAATTAATTACAGCTTTAGTGGATAAGCTAACTTTAAAAGATACAGGCAGATCTATACTCATCACATAGTGATTTTTTCAAGCTTCTTTGTCAATTGTCTTTGTTGTGGGAAAGTATGAGAGACATTTCAGGAATGACAACCTGATTGCAAAGATAAGTACCAGAAAAGATTTGATCATGTCACTGATATTGATGGGAAAATATAACTCAGGGTTTCATGGGGATTGACTTGATGGGCAAGTTAAGGGCATATGTAAGGATTAGGTTTGTCAGTAGGAAACACTGAGACTGGACATACAGTTAACTCATTTATGGTACAACAAGGCAAGTGAACATAAGTAAACCTGCAGTCTTTACTAAATAAAACTGCATGATTTCTGTCAGAGTGCCATCTTAGCTGTAAAACAGAATAGTGTCACAAGGGAGCAGTCATTAGTGGCTGCAGAATCATACAATTTGATCTGCACCTTGTGCCCTGAGAAAGCATTGGGACAGTCAGTCCCAATCCATGAGATTACCATAGAAATGATGATATAAAATGAATCCTTCTTTTTTTTCAAAATTAATGAAGAAGGTAATGATTCTGGTTTATAATACTACACAGAAGAAAAAATAACCAACTCATTGGAAAAATGCTTATGTAGACTGTCTAGTTTTCTTCTTTCAATGAGGAACTGAAGAGAGAACAATTGTTCTAGCCTGGCCACTGCTCTGAGAGGTGAAGCAGAGACTATACAACCCAGGATGAAAGGTTTTAACAGCTTTAAAACATTTTTGAAATCTCCTGACTGTGATCTTCTCTGAGGGCTAGAGAGACTATCAGTACAAATAAATCCAGCCCCAGGAAAACTTCCAACCCTACTTCCTAAGATTGTTTAGTATCTGTTGAGTCCATGCTGCCTGTTGAGGCTCAAGTTCTGCAGTCATCACTCCTAGCCTTTTTCTTCCGGGAGGGAGCCATGTGATGGCAGCTTTAAGCTTAGCTGTCATAGGATCTGCAATAAGGGAATCTTCATCTCTCAGGACTCCAGGCCTCAGAGATCTCATTGTGCCATTCCCACTGTTTTATGCAATGCAGAAGGGGAAGAATGAGGGAAAGAATCTGAACCTCCAGCCATCTCTTAACATAGAGATTTATGAGACATACCATACCAAGATGCAGGTCCTTTTTGTTAAAACCATATTCTCAAAGCAATTCTCTTTCTGGTTAATCAGTTGCAGAGTCATATTTCTGTTTCTCATGCTATGTTACTACTGATTTTATTATAGCTCAGAAATGTGTAATGATTTGTGCTATTAATATGCCCCAGTGGGAAGGGTATTATGCACTGCTTGGTGTGTGCCCATAAAAGCTGTAGTCCCCAGTGACTGGCTCCATTTGTTATCAATAATTATGCAGTAATGACAGAATAATAGTGGTGGTTTAATTCTCAAAACACAGAGGTATTTTTAATTTGTTCCAATATAATAAAACTTTGGGATATAAACAAAGTTCCTCACTTCTCTACAAAGTTAGGTCTTCAAAACTGACAGCCATGGGTGTGCAGAAGTTTTGAAAACAACGCTTGAGAAAAGGAAACTCAGTTTTCTACTTGAGCCTGTTTATTTAGTTCCTTCCTCAGCCAGAACTCTATCTAATTCAGGTCTAATTTGTTAGATATCTGTTTAATTATTTCCCTAACAGGGACAGGGAAGTCAGTATGACACTCCTGGTTTCTATTGCACAACTAACTGGTTTCCAGACAGTAGCAAAACCAGAGCCTTGGTTAAGCAAGCTGTTTAGTATAGGTGCACCTGACTTTGGTCACAGGACAGTTGCTTCAGTCGTCAACTTCAAGGGTCGCAAACTAGTCCAGAGGATCTTACTGCCTCTGTACTTCTGCGAGTGCATTTGCACTCATGATTACAAAGAACAATATGTAAAGATCAAAGTAAAAGGGTAATTTTCAACCTTGTAGTGCCCTATGCTGGAGTCAATTGCATGAATAATTGAATACATCACAAGCATGCATTGTAAAAAAAAAGGCAAAGGAAGTACCTTTGTGATAACAGCCCTGCATCAATGTGTCTCTTTGCCCAAAGTGCACTGGGACTAAGAGCTTTTGCACTGTTGTTTTAAATTACTGTTCTTTTTGAAGTTTTCAAACAGTTTTATCCTACAGATTACAGGAACAATGGTACCTGTGTTGCACTATATTGCAGCAGCACTTTGAAGGGGTAGGCAAATAGGTGAGGAGATATGTTCTAAGAAGTCATCAGTAGACTGAATTTAGCAGTCTGGCTACCATCTCCTCTCCAGTGTTTCCTTATGCTCCTTTGCCTTCCTTGAAAACCAAGCAGATCTCAATGGCTTCAGATCACATTCTTAGAGTCTCTTCTGTATTTGCAAGTAACCTAGAAATGGCGAGAGGGAATCTCTGTTAAACTCATAATTGTGAAAACAGATAAGAACCCTAATCTTAAAAGACTCATAAAGACTCCCTTAGATATGTAAGATAAATTATGAGATAATATTAGATGTACTTCAGCCCCATCCTGTACACTCCTGTACCTTCATTTTAATCCTCATTACTGACGACTACATTAGGAAGGCTGCAACAAAGTAATCTGGTGCTACGGGACCAGAAAAAGATGCAGAAACCATGAAATGTGTCTCTGTCTTATGTTGTCTCTTGAGATCTTGGCATGCTATTGACATACAGCGAGAAGATATAGTCCGATGTGCCTTCTTTCCAACAATAGGCAAAGGAGAAGGCTCTTCAGTTAAAGAAAAGGCTAGCCCAGGAAATTCCTAACTCATAAAAAAACTCTCACAAGCAAGGAAAGAATTTTTTCTCCATAAGGATAAATTAATTTAAAACATATTGAAGGGTGTGTCTCACATGCTCTGAAGGGTATGTCAGACACATGACATTACTTAGTATTACATTGCAGAAGGCATCATCTTTAAATTAAAGTGTTGGATGGCTCATAGTTTTGCTTGACACGTAGCAGATACCATTTGCTTACATAAATCTTCAAATGAGGTTGTTAAACTACAAGATTAGGCACAGTACTGCATACAGAACATTAGACTGTGCTTTGCAGGAAAAGCTGTTCATTACAAGGACAAAAAGAGGCTGAACTATATCATTCCTAATACCAGTTGTAGGCAACTCTGTCAAGCAGTGCTCTCAAACTTCCAGTCTTCTCTTTAAAGAAAGCTGGGGCAGGTGATGATGTTTACTTGAAGTGATCTTTTATCTCCCTGGTCAAACTAAAGGAGCAGAAGTAAAGGCCTTTCTATTCATCCTCCCTACCAGCTGGATCTTTGTAAAGCTAGCCACAGTCTTTGAGCATAATCTTCTTCCCTGTTCTCTTGGCATGTGCAAGAAAACTCAAGTTGTTCATAATCAGGACCCAAATCTTCTAGGTTAAGTACAGGAATAATATACAGGGTAAACCTTTCGAACAGAAACTGTGTGTGCGTGGAAGGAGCAGAGCTTCAACAGCGTACAGCATGCTAGATCTCATGCTACAATGAACTGATGGGAAAATCAAAGCTCTGGGCAGTAGTGGTTCCTAAGGAAGCCAAAGAAATGGCAAGATTTTAGCAGAGGAGTTAAGTGTTGCTCTCGAAAAATGGAAAGTGACTGTTTTGCCGTTCTAACAGCATCAGGACAGTACTATATCGATGAAGAAATGAAACGTAGCTTGGCTAAAGGAAACCAATTCTAGTATTTACAGTGCTGAAGAAATTGGTCAAAAGCTTTTTAAGCCTAGCTTTTGTGAGGCCACCCCATTGACCACAGCTGAGTAGTATGAGTGATACTGAGGCATTCTTTGCTGCTTATTTTTGAAACTATTTCTCCTTCGGTCATCCCCAAAACAGTAAAGATTTGTTCATTAATCAGCTTTCTTCCATTAACAAGACTAATTTCTTCTTTCTTTCTCTCTTTTTTCCTTTCTTTTTCTACCCCTTTTCATCTTTACACACATTACCTCAGGCATTTCCATGTTCAGTAATCTTTCCAATATTAATAAAGCTGAAAGTCATACTCAGATAATCTATGGGGAAGTACATGCCCATTCATAAGTTTTTCAGGGTGAAGTACAGACCCATTCTGAAGTGGTGTAGAGTCTTTGTCCTGTACTAATAGTCATCAGACATAGCACAGACACTCAATTGTACTCACAGTTAGAGTGTGCTCCTGGTCTTTTGGCCAGGCACAGATTCAAAGTTAACACAAAAGAAGGGAAAGAATGTTCTAGGATGTTCTTTAAGGTGGAAAAGAGGATGAAGGAGGAAATGAAGAAAGAATAATGGGAGAGGAAAATGTTAATGAAAAGAAAAGGCAATAAGAAAGAAAGCAGTGATGTAAAATTTAATTATTTGTCCACATTATCGTTTTAAAAATACTGCTGCATAACCTTCACAAAGAATGTGAGCACAGCACTAATACTGTGTGCTTGTTATACAATAAAGTTTAAGAGGTTCATTTCAAGTCCTTGTTAAAACAAGTTTAGCAGTCTACAAACAAGAATGCTTTTAACATTGCAACACCCAAAGCCATTTTATAGGTCTTGTGGCTTGAAAATCATTCTTGGTGGGGGTTACGCTTTATTTTTTATCCAGAGTGTTTACATCTTTGTGGTGTCGGCAATACAGACCCATCTTTATAAGACCAGCAAGAAAAAAACAGCAATAAATCTCTGAAATGTGTTTTCAGTATGTCTATAAATCTGGAATATTTAAATGTAAAACAGTCCTTTTCTTTGAAAATAGTAGACTGGGACTCACAAAAGAATTGATTACCATATTTTTATTCAAGATGATCTGAATAAAGGTGAGGCTAATTTTTTTCCTATCTGGAGTGCAACCTTGAAATTAAGGGGCAGTGTGAGAAAAAAAGAGTATTTTATGAAGGAAATTATTGGTGGTTTGTGACTGTGGGACTGAAAACAAAACAGCAAGAAGTGCAGTTCACCAACAAAGCGTATGTTAAAAAGACACAGTAAAAAGAACAGCTATTTAGATAATAAAGCTGAATAGACACAGATAGACTTCCCTTCTATGTCTGCATTCATCATCTTAAATCTAATGTTATTCTGACAGGTGAATACTGATTCTTACACCTTTTTAAAGTAACTTGGGAGATTTCATACAACTGGACATCCATGCTGTATTTTTCTGATAAATTGAGCTTTTAATCAGCTACTGTTTTTATAAGTAATAATATTTCCATAACAACATGACCCCCAAAGGATCAGAGATCATTGTGTCAAGCGTCTTTACACTGTTCAGCACTTCCTAATGCAAAAAACAATGACTGCCCAAGACAGATCTTACGGGAAGAATGGGACCTGAGACGGAATAATAAGCAGAGAACTGGGGTTTGAAATGCAGGAGAAAGAAATACCCCTAATAAAAGTAACCACGAAGCCAGGTGAATTTGAATAAATTGGCAGCTTCAGATTGCAGTGGCCTAGAGTGCCCAGAGCAGAGACAGAATTAACTGGGTTGTCATTCCCTTCCTATGAAGAAAGTGCTGCACCCAACCCATATGGAACTGGATCAGCATGGAGATTTAATGAAGCAACAGAGATTTTAACAAAAAAGAATCTCTCAAAAGACTCAAACTCGAAATGTATGTTTTTGATAGTGGTAGCAGTCCCTCCGGTGTGTCAATACCTGAATGCCATGAATTCTCTTCTGATGGGTGTATTCTGTGGGAAACCACACAGTAAAGCCCTTCTTCCTAATATGATTCTACTTCATATAATCCTTTCATGAATGAGAACTGCATTACATTATCTTTTCTCTGAAGTATATGCCATACATATACTGTGTATGTACTTATCTTCCTAGAGATGTTTTTCCCAGTACGAGATTCAAGTTTAAAAAGTCTGTATTGAATCATCTCCTCTGAACCTATTTTTAAAGCATTATGTTCTATCCTAACCCAGCATTTCTTTAACCTCGCCTGCTTAAGATATTAATTAATTTAGCCGATTACCATTCTCCCTGATCTTGTGAGGATCTGCTAGGGAGTTTGGCAACAAAAGAGGACAGACATAGGTCCAGATATGTCCTACCTAGCTTGATGCAATCACCTCTTGTATGAGTTAGGTCTGTAGCATGTACATAGACTGCCTTTATGGACAATGGAGAAGGACAGACATTTTCAGAAGTCAAGTCAGCCCACCTAAGATCTGGATGTAGGCCACCATGGCTTTCCAGTTTTCAAGAAGTTTTACAGCAACAGCTTTAAGTTATCAGCACGATATTTATAAGCTGCACATAGACAGATTCCACAAATAGTCACACAAGGCCAACCCGCACGCCCAAAATGGATATTTCTCAGCTGCTTGAGCGAGTGGGGTCCCTTGCCGCTGTCTCTATCTGTCTTAGCAGCTGGGAAGGACCTTTCTGCTGCCTCAGGGGCAATTGGCCTTTTTTTCCCACTTTTAGGGCAGAAAGAATGAAAGGTCCTTATAAATTTCTCCCTCTCTGAGAAGGATCCTTAGCCACCAGTACTTCAAGAAGGCAGTAGGTCTTTTACTCTTTGAGGAAAGAACCATCAGTGGCCTTGTGTTATATTGTGCTATTGTCTTAATTTGACATAACAAGGACAAGAAAGGAAAAATGGGAAGGGACAAAAAGAGAGTGAATATATAACATGTGTACTGAAGGTATGTAGAGGAGCTGACACCTAAATTCGAACGTCCTAACAAACTAAGTGAATTGGATAAACAATTTTTACGACTATCATGAGTCAAATCCTGGAAAAGCATGTTAGCAGATAGCATGCCAGCACAAACATGTAAGTAAATCACTGTGTGTTATTACAATAGCACTGAATTTGAACAAAAGTTGTTAGAAATCCCCTTCAGAAATTAATTCAGTTGTTCTTAATAGTAATTGTGACTTTTGCAACCACATTCACATTAGCCCTCTTAGAAATATAAACATTTCTAATGAGCAAAATGGCAATAAAAGTAAAACAGCTTGAGATACTGGGTTATTGGCTGGAAGCGTATTGTTCTCTCAGCTCTGAGAAAACTTTCTGTTGCTGCATTAGCTTGCAGAATGATTGCATATAGCAGTTTGCCAAGAGAGTTGCTCTATGTACAGTGGTACAAATGTTTCTGCACTCTAGAAAACAAGAAATGACAGGAATATGTTGTAAAAATGTATCCTCTCTGTTGGGAGGTTTTTTATTGCACATACATTTAGTCCAAATAATTTTAAACTTACATTTCCACCAGGGCTCATCTTTGCTTTAACAAGTGTTTTTTATTAACTGAAATGATGGGTTTTTCGTTTTGAACTGGAATCCCCTCTTCTTGTTTTCAAAAGGGCATATATCTGAAGGATTATTTTAAAAAGTTGAAATATAATATGTTGAAAAAGCAGTTGTGAACTCTTTTCCTGTAATTGAAAAAATATATGAGTTAGGCTTTAAAGTGTGAAGAATGATACAGCTACTATCTGTGCTGACTCAGGACAACTTGCTTCCATGCTGGTATGACCTTCAAACAGAGTTAGAAAAATCACTTGAGAAGAAGAGAGTGGCTGTCTAAAAACTCGAATCAAAGCTTTTCATCACTGCATGCAAAATATTAAGTGTAATACATGTTATGATCTTAGCATAGTTTTTTTCTAATATTAGCAGTATAGTCTGACTACGTAAATATCCTAAAATACTTATTTTATAATTGCAAGTGATACAGCAATGCATTCTTATTTCTAAAAAATGTAATAAGAAGCAAGTGTCATTGCAACTGTGTTACTGTAACACAGCTCCTTTGTTATTATGTCTGACTATATGTTAATAGCCAGATCTGAATGTATTTCTTCATCTCTATGTCTAACTAGTACTTAGGGATCAGAATGGCCATGATGATCAGAATGGTTGTAAGAAAAAGTAGAACATTTTTATTAGTCATACAAGAACTTCTTGAACTTCATTTGATCAGTTCAGTTTTTAAAGACATCTAATCCTCACTGATTATGTTCAAAGGATTAATATTACTTTATGTTCCAGAATTGTCACTGCAAGTCCACAGGACAGCCAAGAATAACAGGTAGACAGATTTGCCATTCTGAGGTGGTTTTAAGTGAGCTTCCTGCCCATACTCAACTTAGCATGATTAAACTTAGTCAAAGTCAACAGATTAACTAATGTGCAATTTGTAGTAGAAACATGGAAATTACACAAATGTGTAGTTTTGGCAGCATGTTAGTCAAGCAAGCAGTTATGTATTTTGACAAGTTACACAGGTTGATTGTTGAATTTTTAGTGAGAGGGTAAATAATTTAATCTTATTAAATGAATAGAGTGATGCATTCAGAGAGAATTGGTGTCAAACACTTAAAAATAGATATTGAATTGATGATCGCTGCTATTGTATTCCAGATGTATTGGTGAGAAGGGGTAGGGCTGCTGCATCAAATATTCTGGCATTTCCCAAAATTTCTTATCTGACATCACAGTGGGTGACCTTGGTGTCACAGTGTATGGGTATGCCACAGGGTCAATTACTTGTACATACGTAACATCACAGAGTTGTGACAGATACCATGGTGCTACATCATAGATGAGGGATTTGTGTGGGTGGAAGATAGGTGATCTGCTGGTCAGCTGCAGACCATTTACAGTATCCTCAGGGAACCAGTGGTCATAGTTTGGGCTTGCTTCTTTATCATGTATATTGATTAGCTCTCCAGCTAACCTTTAAAGTGAGTATACTTTTCCTCTGAGCACTCTTTGTATTGTTGCCTGGCATCATTTACTTAATATCTAATCTAATACCTAATATCTGTCTCCCGATTAATATAATTTCCACCTGCCATGCCTTTACTTTTTCTTTCTTTCTTCAGGGAATTCAGAAAGCCACAGAAAGACTAGAACAAGCTCTGTGGTTATCCCACTTTCTTTTCACAGTTTCCTAATTTTCATGGACCGTTACTGATCTTTCACAGATATTTTGGTACAGCTCTTATCTTTATATGCTGGAAAAATGGGGCATTACTAATGGGAAATTACTTCCCAGACACTTTACTACCAGTGTCTATTGTTGTTGGACTTTACCAGTTCCCAAGAAGGAAAAACAAAAGAGATCATATACATGTATAGTCCAGAAACAACACAAACTTAGGCACTTTTGTGACCTGGACCCTAACCGATTCCTCCAAGTAAGCAGTAAGGAAGGATATCATCATCATCATCATCATCACCATGCTGTACCAAGACTGCACCATCTGTTTCCTCAGATTCATATTCCATAATCTAATGATCAAGATCAATGTACATTTCCCTTTCACTATACAGTCTGAACAGCTGTAGTGAGTGACATAATGCATCCCTGCCAAACCCTTTTCCTGATGTTAGACCATTTTGTTTTATAGTACCTTTTCGTATTTTGACTGCTGTTTTCTGCTTATAGTAGGGAATTGACAAAGCTAATTCACTAAAGAAATACTAGGAACGTCCAATTCCAACAGGCTGACAAGCAACATTTAATCTATATAGTGCAGTTTTTTACTACATAGCTGAGGAGCAGTGTATCACTTGCTGGTTTAAAGCTTGTGCTTTTTCATTGATTGTTCTGCAAGACAACATTGATGTTGCTGTTTCATAACTGGAGTTTTACAAATAGTGTAAGTTTAATTGTGTGAAAATATGCACAAATAATAGCTTTTTGTTCCATAATCCACTGCTCTCAAAATGTTCCTGCAATGATCTTTCATCTACCCTTTTGTTTTAACCCAGTATCCCTCTCATCTGTCGTACTCAGTGTAAGCTACGTGTCTTCATCCTGAAGTCTCTTTCCAAATTTTTGCTCCTCTACTTTTTAATACTCATTACTGATGAGACAGCAATACCTAGCTTTTATAACACCATCGCACATTCCTCTTTTATGTATTGT
This sequence comes from Struthio camelus, assembly GCF_040807025.1. Taxonomy (NCBI): domain Eukaryota; kingdom Metazoa; phylum Chordata; class Aves; order Struthioniformes; family Struthionidae; genus Struthio; species Struthio camelus. The sequence goes on from NC_090951.1 coordinate 8,093,330, forward strand.
TAAGCTTTCGAATACCTTTATACTATCCCCTATGCTGCTTCTTCCACATGGGAGGAGCATTCCATAAACATGACCCATTCCTCCTGGGAAGTGGCAGGTGGAATTGGACAACTTCACCGTAGTCTTTTAATAATTTCAGATCTTTTCACTTGTTAGTGCTGTACAGTGACCAGTGCAGACAGCATCTTCTGTAAGAGGTGATTATATACCTTCACGCTAAACTGTTTTCTTGTTCCTAATATGTTGTTGTCACTGCTTGGGGGAGAAAGGCTGCCAGGTTATTTTCTTGCAACCACACAGTAAATCCTGTGGTTTCTGCAGGTAAGTATGTCAGTACACTTGATGAAAAGAAATGCAACTCTTGAACTCTAACTCCTCTCTCTGACCATCCTAGTTCATAATTCAGGTTAGAAGCACTGGTTAGCACTTAGTCCATGCAAGCATATTTTCTTTCCTCAGCTCAGATGAAACAATCTGGAACTGCATGAAGTCTGTACCTTGACACCCACGCTGTAAACTTCTGGGTTGCACAGGCGTCTAATGGCTGCTTACACAAATAGAGGGTGTCTCTGAGATCTGTGTAGGTGCTAGATCAGAACTCCTTTTATTAGCAACTGCTGGATCGCCGGACAAAAATAGGTGATTCACTCAAGTCAGCGGGAAAACTATAGCTCTCCTATAATGGACTCATTACACAGTGAGAGACAGAACCAAGCAGTTGCAAATTCACAAATCATCTGTCTTTTCACTGATATCTATGGGTTTTGGCACCTCAAGAGCAGGCCCTGTTCCCCTGGAGAGACTCTCATAATGCCTCATAATGCATCTGTTATTATGAGAAGGATGTTGAGAGTTTTGAATGCAGCAGCTCAGCTGAAGCAGCTGTTCCTTCAGAATCTGCAAAAGCAGAGAAAAGGACATTTAAAATTTTTTAAATATATACTCCCATGTGGTCTATTTCTCAGCCGAAAAAGGGGCCTTTGCATTGCAGCTGCCACCTGTCTGCAATGGGGGAGGCTTTGTAAAGGGTTTTCCTGGAGCTGTGCTTGGCTGCCTGTTTGAGGCCACAGCCAAAGCCAACTGTTGAACACTATTGTAAAAAGTGAATTCAGCTATTCCTTTCTGCTTAGGTTTCTCATGACCTTGATCTTCCACAGGGGATGGCAGTTACAGTGAGTGACATGGTAAATCTTGGCCGATAGAAAGCCTAGCAATCTCCAGAAACAAATGCAGTTATCTGGCTGATGATAAGTATTTGTTTTAAAGAGCCACAGGAAAGAGCAATTATGATTTCACAGAAAATGAAGTGTTGGCAACCACAACAAAGAGTCATGTATCAGCCAGGTAATGATTCTCATCCTGCAAAGGGGAACTGTTGTAGGCATCCACTGGCTTTCTGCTAGGTGTAAGAATCCTCCTGATTGGACATGATAGCAACACTGAGGCTACAATTTATATAAAAGGGGAATCTCCCTTGCTTTGCAGTTAACAGTTTTCTTGAAAGGATGCCAAGAACATCCCTAACTATAAAGTAAGGGAATTATTTTCTTTTCTCCTAGTTGAGTGTCCTGTGGATATGCTGTGTCTATCTTTCAAAGAGCATACCTTATCATATACAACCTAACTGCTTTGTTGTATGCTTACCATTGCTTTTCTGAATAGCACATATTTACATTGTTTAGATTCTACCTCCCCTCTCCATCTGCTTTCTCGTGTTAAGTAACACTTTACTCCTCGGTGAATACAGCTAACTTAACTTTTAAGGGGGGATGAAATTCAGTTCTATAGAAAGTTCTCTTTTAAAGCTATTTCATATAGGAATTTATTTATAACTTCTTTAAGTGTAGAATGAAAAAAATGGACTGTAATTTATGCAGTAGGTCCCATTTCTTTGTGTTTTGAAAATGTAAATCAAAGGTAAGATTTATATGAATAAAAAATAGCAAGCGCCCATTAAGAGAGAGTGTTAGAATTCTGGATTTGCCACACTGATGTGCAGAGACCAGTGGGAGTCATATGTCTTTAATGCATTTCTAGTAGACTCTAGAATTCAAGAGCAAATATCCTGTCCCTGTTCCATATTATCGTGTTTATCTTCCTTGGCTCCTCTGATTAACACACACAGCCATACTTAAAGTTATGACCCATGTTAAAAAAAAAAAAAGGAAGGGAAAGGAAAATTTATTGTTCAGTTCAATACTGTGTGCCAAAATCTAGAAATGGTTTCAGCACAGCTTCTTGAGTGACCATACTTCAAACATCATACTCAACTTCTTAGGCTGGAAATGTTAAGCTTTTCTATACTTCCCCACACATTGTGGAAAAAAATTAGTTTTTATTTTTATTTATAGATATATATGTGTTTGTGGGTATATACACATATACATATACACATACACATATACACATACACATACATACATACATGCATGCATGCATGCATATATATATATATAGATAGATAGATAGATATATCAGGCCGTTACCAGAGGAAATACTGGACAATTTTCACTCAGTCTCAGAGTTGCCAGCTCTTATGACACTGGGAATTTTTTCTCTAACTCCAGCTCCTGGAGCTTTGAATCACAATGGACTCCTAGTGCTTTTTTTTTTTTTAAAGTAACTTCCTTGTGCTTCTAACTGTGGAAAGAAAAATGTGAACCCTGAAGACTAAAAAAACAGAAAGCAAAGTGTTGGAGAGTGCTTGTGAGAATTGATCCCAAAGGATTTTGGGACTACTTCTTGAGGGCTCTTTGTGCTGTTCTGTGTCCTGCACAGAGTCAGAACGATGCCTTACTCTGCACAAGCCCTTGCTCCTGGTGCTCACTGACCATGCGTGGCCACAGGAGAAGCCAGCTGGCTGCTGGGGCAGTACGTGCTCTCTGAATAGCTGATCCCATTCTTTTCTGCAGAAAATGTTATGGGCCAGGTGGAAATATACTCTGGGCTGTGTCTGGTTTGTGAAATAGCTGGAATTATTGCACTATTTTCTTTTCACTGACATATGTTATTAACTGTCACATTTTGTCAAGAAGTAGACTGTACTTGTGGTACCACAAAAGATGAAGAATAATAAAGCGTGAAGTACAAATCTATGCATGGGAGAATTAGATTGTTCTGCAAAAGTGAAATACTGATAGTGCCTGATGGCAGTGTCTGTATGGGAATTTCTGAACTTAAGCAGTCATTGAAATAGAGAAGATAGTGGGAATAAAAAAGATCCTCTAATTGCTGGGGAAGTATTCCAGTTTTCAGCTATTTATTCTTCCTTATTTATTCTAACCTCTTTTGAGATAATCTGCTGCTGCTTCTTCCTCCCTAATCTCTTCTGATATTAAGCTATATTAATATCATGTATTTATGTATTTGAAACATTTCCCAAGGTGTTCTATACGTCTGTGCTCACCAGTTACTCTGCTTCTTGTAGTTATTTTCTACACACATGTTTTTAATTGTCATGTGGTTAAGTGAAAAGTACCTGGATGCATATACCAAAATAGTATTTGTACTTTGTGTACATATCTGTCCTTAAAAAAGGGGAGATTGTATATGAAGATTTATATTTGTTTGTGTACACACAAACACTAAGAATTGTGCAAAAGAATATAGCATTATTTTGCAAACAATGTGTAGACAATTCAGATTACTATCCTGAATATTTCTGGAACACATATAAATACATTTGTTCAGAAAATTAATTTTCCATTCCTGTGGAGAGTTATTCATAGGCTTCATTCAGTACCCTGTGTATAATCTCATTAGGATCAGTGGATTGCTACCAGCATTTAGTTAAACATGTACCTGACTCTTTTTAGAATTAGGAATAAATATTAATTAAATGATAAAAACCAGACATTTATTTGGATGGATACACATCATACAGAGAACACCTGATCACACTGTGCCAAACTTTGACCTTTTTTCTGTGTGGGATTTAAATCCATTGGAAAATGGCCTTATAGTGGAAACGCTGACATAACTCTAATGTATTGTATGAGTGTTCATCTTCAGTTAATACTGAGGGTTGGGAAGGGTTGTTTTGTTTTTTGCTGTAAGGATTGTCTAGGGCTTAATCAGACTGGTCGTTTGTTTCCATATCAAAGTTAAGTAATAAATATTGTATTAACAGATGTCTGTATCAAAAACTTTCATTTGGATACTAGTCCTCAGTACAGTTTTATTACAAAATAAGAACAGCTTCTGTACTGCAATTATAATTTTCATTGTTCTCAGACAGGAACACCCCAGTGCCCCACTTACGAATGTCCTTACATATTTCCTCCAAGGAATAATTGCAAAACAATCAGAGCACATCTAAATGGGGCTCAGAGGTGAAAACTTATAAATCACTCTTGTCAACGTTTTCCATCAGTGGTAGGTTAACGATAAGACCTAGTGCTATAATGGCACAGAGATCCTATTTTGTAATCATCCACACAGTAGAACTCAGACTCAAAAGTTTAGAAAAGCAAAATCACAAGATAAAAAAGCACTTTCAGGTGAGCTGATGTGCTAAAGGAGAACATGTCATAGACAACCACTCACATATTGCAGAATGGGGTTTTGCAAGTCAACATGTGGAAGGACTGATTATGTTCCAGTAAAAACTGAAGCTGGGTAAAAATGAGTTACAAATTATTAATGATTTTGACTTTTCATTTTATGTTGGTCATTTTGGTAAGAAGTACTGGATCTAACAGAAACTTGATACACTGGAATAGCTTATTTTACTCATTTTCCAGCCATAGTACAGCATTGCATATACTGTGTTACACTGGACTATAGCAATGGTTTTTTAAGGCTAAGCTAGGCTTCCAGACTAATTGCTTTTTAGACATGTTTTTCCTCTCTGAAAAAAAACAGTATAGAATGAAGGCAAACAATCTTATGGAATCACCTAAGTTAGAGACCAGTTAAGTTGATTATTTCATGTCCCTAAACTAATGCTGATTTCCTTCTCTGTGAATGGAGGTTGATTCAATATAATTATGCTCTCTAGAGCTTTAATCAATCCACCTTTAAATACTTCAAGTGAAGTGGCTTTTATCACTTCCTTTAGACAATGTTTTCAGTGTCTAATAGATCTCATTCTGAATTTTCTTCTGATATCTTGCCTAAATAGCTTAACTATATATCATTATCTTCCCCTCTACTCAGTTAAAATTCCCTATAACAAGCCCTGTCAATTACTGCTGCCAGGAGCTGGTAGTTCGAATGTTTAAGTAGAGATCATATAGCTAAACTCTTTCATCAGAGAAGTCCTTCTCGTAGATATTAAAGCATTTGGAATAAAATATGTATATATATATCTCACAGATAATTTCCGTTTCTAAGCCTATGAAATAATTCTTAATTCAATAATAAGGACCCTATCATTCATAACTAATGCAAAATTAAGAGATTGATCTAGTGATAAAGAAGATATGCTCCTCTGGTAGCACTGTGGGTTGGGATGGCCAGTGGGAAAAATCCCTGCTGTGTATTGACATATTTGTTGTTAAGTGCTGTGGTTGGTCTACAAGCATGTTCGTCTCACAGAATCACAGCACAGCTGAGGTTGGAAGGGACCTCTGGAGATCATCTAGTCCAACCCCCCTGCTCACGCAGGGTCCTCGAGAGCACATGGCCCAGGACTGTGTCCAGATGGCTTTTGAATATCTCCAGGGAAGGAGATTCCACTACCTCTCTGGGCAACCTGTTCCAGGGCTCAGTCACCCTCACAGGAAAGAGTATTTTTGTCATGTTCAGATGGAACTGCCTGTGTCTTGGTTTGTGCCTGTTGCCTCTCGTCCTATCGCTGGGCACCACCAAAATGAGTCTGGCCCCATCCTCTCAACACCCTCCCTTCCGATACTTGTACACATTGATGAGATCGCCTCTCAGTCTTCTCTTCTCCAGGCTGAACAGGCCCAGCTCTCTCAGCCTTTCCTCCTAGGAGAGATGCTCCAGTCCCTTCATCATCTTAGTAGCTCTTCCCTAGATTCACTCCAGTAACTCCATGTCTCTCTTGTCCTGGGGAGCCCAGCACTGGACACATACTGTTCTGGACACAGAACTGTCTCATATAGCTGTGGGCAGAAAAAGGTCTCTTTCTGTTCTGGAATTCATCAGGATTCATGTGATTGGTCTGTCTGCTGGAGGTAGGATTTTAGAAAACAATCACATTTTCCTGATAAAAGGGGTAAGTGGGCCAGGCAGCCTGTCTGCTAGTGAAGGAGGGAAGCTAGGAAGTTGCAGGGTTAGATTCATGGTCTTTCAGATCTCCAAGCAGGAGGGGCTGATGGGCCTTGAATCTATTGAACAGGTTAAGACAAGGGAATATGAGATATGAGTGCAAAGAAAAGAAGGCTGATGGCAGCTCACTGAAAGTGGTTACATTGGCTTTCAGGAGTCATCATATTCAAATTTGCTTATTAAATTAAATTATGGCTGCTTGACAAAATCCCAGAGGTGCACACCCACCCTTATTGCCCACATGCCATCGACATATCTTTTTACATGGGCTAACGTTAGGCAGACCACAGTCTGAATCCCTTCACTTAAACAACTATATAGTTTGCATTTTTGTGAAGTTCTGTTTACAATAAATGTTGGCATCTCCTCATTCTCTTGACTCTTTACCTAACGTGTCTTACCAGGCTGTATGAAAGTTGGACTAATATTTTGCTTGCGTTCTCAGCAAGCAAAACATTATGTAGACCCAGATTGGGTGCCAGTCACAAAGTTGCGTAAGACAAATAAAGCAAGTGTTACTCACTTGCATGGGTTTACTTCCCTGTAAATCCTTATTGCTAGTATACTTACAGCACCATTCTTATTTGAAGGAGTTTTTTAGCTGAAATCCTACAATGGAAGGCAATATGTTGGGATATACAGATGTAACGAACATAGTAAATTTTGAGCAATAAAGCAGGACTTTTTGTCCTGCTTTATTATATGTTTAGCAGAACGTATGACTGTAGTATAGAGGCAGACCCTCAAGTTGGGTCTGCTTCAGGCTAAACTGATCTTTCTTATCTCATGCTTCAGCAATTGTGAGTTGACCATGAGAGATGCATTTTAGAAGCCTGTCACATAAACATATGGGAAGGTAAACGAATTTCTGACATATTTACCTTCCCCTGGGACAGTCACTTCTGCAATAGAAAATGTTTTCAAGTGGGATTCTGTCATACTTTCTGCAAACTCTTCAGGCAGCCCTAACAGGCCTTCCTGCAAAGAAAAATAAGAAAAAGAAGCCCAAAATGCAAGATGTTTTTTGTTTCTACTTTCTCTCAAACTGCCAAGATATTTACAAAGGAGAGTTGTAATTGACTGGACATAAACACCAGTTTTAAGACAGGTCTATGTGCTTTTGTCCTGCCCACATGCTGAAGTGATGCAAAATGGGCATAGCAAAATCATAAGTTAATATGTGTCTGACCTGTGAAATGAATATAATTGGAGACATTCTCCGTAGCTATAGAATATGATGAACTCAATCATTGAGCTACATATTTATGAGAGATGCATTTATTCCTTTCTTTTATTATGCTATGACAACCCCTGTAATGCATCACTATTGAATGCTTCCTTATGAATACTTTACTGTTAAACGGAATCAGTTGCACATCCTGTTCAAGAGATTATCTTGAGGGCATGTGGCTAAGATGGTTAAATTACTCAGTATAAGAAGCAACTGATTTTCCAGAGACTGAACAGTTACATAGTGTTGTAGAACAGGAGACATATGGCTGGTGAGATTAGTATCAAGAAAAACACTTTTAGTGCAAGCTTTAAGGAGCCAAGACAGTGGAGCAGTCCATTTATTTCTGGGCACCTTCACCAACCAGAAAACTCTAAATAAGGATGAGTTCAGGTCTACCCTTTTTTATTCCACTAAGCATAATAGTGATTGTAAATGTAAATATCCCTGAATAGTACAAAATAATAATACTTTGAAGATATTTGCTAGCAGCTGAGAAAACTAGAGAACACACTGACAGAATAAGAAGTAGTTTTTTCCTGCTATTGCATACAGGCATTTTTACATCCTAATCTTAGATTCCTGTTGATAAAATAAGCTGTCTATTTATAGCATGTACCACCACCAGTGACTGTAGTTACATGGTTTCTGTGTCACATTGTCCTTGAAACTTAAGTTCCTTCAGTTTTAAAGCCTCAAATCCATCACTAGGTCTTACATTACTTGAACTAAATCACTGAATTAATGCTTGCCTTAAAAAAAAAAAATGTAAAAGTCTTCAATTCAGCACTGAGAAGAATGCGAGATATTAGAGCATTTTTCTAACTACCATAGCAGGCAAAATATTGACGTCAAAAACTCAGAGGACAAATGGACAAATAATAAGTGCTTGGCTTACGATGGCTTTAAAAGCTGGGGTTGGCAGAGGTGTCAGCACCTTGTTAAATTTTTTATTGGTGAGATGCTACTATAACAGTATTATTTTTACCATAACAGCTACATACGGAAGACTGATTGATGCCAGGATACTGTGAAGTGCAAAAATGGATTGAAGTACTTCTCTTTCATTATATATATTCGGGGGAGGGGGCATAAACAAATGAACACTTATACTCAGCCATATATGGTTAGTATAGTCTCAAAGAAAGCGCTAAGAGGCATATAGGGAGTCTGACCACCTGCTATCTTGCAACAGTCAAATCAACTGGGAGAAAGAATCAACCTTCTTAATTCATCTGAGGTCTTCTTCATTGTAATACACCCCAATAAATTGTCCTAGACCTTATGATAGCATCCAACAGAACAGACTAACTATACATTAGCTATTCAAACCAGATAGCCAGCGCAAATGGTTTAGAACAGATTAGAACATTTAGAACATTTAGAAATGGTTAGAACAGAAGCAAAGGCTGCTAAAAGAAACATCAAAGAGATACAGTCCTCATGCAAAATCTGTTGACTTTGTGGGCTTTGTGTAAGAACCTGTAAGAATGAATGCAACAAACAACAGAATTGAAAATAACTTGAGTGAAAGGACAAAGCTGACTACAAATAAAATCACAGAAATAAAAGGGAGACTACTGTAATTCTTCTTCCTGGCTTTTTTTCCACCTGCTCTGGGAAATGGAAGGAGAATTAATGCATACACACCCTCCACATTGCTCCAGCGCTGCACATCCATACACAATGCACCTGAAAGGCAGATCATATATATTTTGCTTTTGCTGGCAGCTCCTGACATCCCATCAAGGGCTAATAAGGCCTTTTGAATGCTTCATCTCAGTTGTTATCATCCTGTTCACATTATCATTCCAGTTAGAAAGGCACTGCATTCAGCCGCCTCTGAGATCACTCATCGCATTTATAGCCACACTAGCAGGGAAAGCACATCCAGAATTATGGTCCCTCTACAAGTTCCCTCTTCTGTTACTGTCACCACAGACATATACAGCCTTGGAAATTGTGTGTATATTTTTTTTTGAAAGAGTTAAATGCACATTGACAGGGCAGCTATTTTTCTTTCCTGCTCCGTGCTGTAAAGACTTGTCCCTAGTGCAATGGGAAGGGAACTGCTCACTCTGTTATTTTACATGCTGCACACACAATCTGTATTAAGTAGGCTTCAGTTGACAGCATGAAAGCGCTTGGATTTACATATCACTAATGCTCCACAACAGTTCACGGGCCCTTCCTCTGATAGCTTCTGTAGAAGAATGCCCTACAAGAGCACAATATGACTGCTCGCAAGCTAAAGCTGCCCACTGGAGGCTTGCCATGCTGGGCTCCCGGCTGTTCTTTTTCAGCACTGGCATGTAGCCCAACTTCACAGCAGGCTTTAAAATAGTGTAGAAATTGGTACCAGTCTTCCCAAGATACCATGCCCATGGGATTATTTATTCAAAGATTTAGATCTTGTTAATGATCACAGAAACACCCATGGTTTGTCCTGCTTTAGAATCTGTGCTTGTAAATTAATGGAAATAGCACATGAGATTTTTTCCAGTGGAACACTATTTTGTCTTTAATTGATGCAGGAGCTTCAGGAGAAAACACTTTTATCTCTGTCTCCTTGAGGGACGAGTGAATCTTTCTCCTGACATCAGTGAACTTCAGAACATAAGCACTGTTTGGTCAGTAAATATTACTGTTACAGCCATAGGCAGTGCAGGTAGCATGTTACTGGGCTTCTTTGCTCCTTGTCCTCAGAGGATAAGGCAGTGACAAGCTTTGGCAGTGACAAAGCTTGACAGCTTTGAATAAAACAGAACTCAAGGGCGAGAAAGTGCCTGAGCAAATGAAAAGGTTTGTGAGGGTGGGACTTTAGCAGACCAGCTAGAGGTCACGATGCTTTTGCATGGTACACTGGCTGTGGGGAAGGGAAATGTTGGTTAGGTTTAGAGGCTGGTAAGACTAGGATAGCACTGTCAGATAGAGCATGCTGTAAGTAATATCACAGCAGGATGCCTAGGCAACCTTAAAGCCTAAAACAGTAAGGAGGGTATGGCAAATAGGCAATTCCTTGCTATAGTTTAGGTCAACTATGTCAAGAGCAAAGTCCTAGGTCAGTGGAGACCGATAAAAAATGAGTCTCTGCTGAACTGAAGGGAACTCCTGTGCATTTATGTGGTAGACATTTCATGAGAAATGAATCTGCCTGGATGCTGCAGTGAATTTTTTTACTGAGTCTATATCTGGATCCACAACATGCTCTAAGGCCATGTTTTTCCAAACTGTTCAGACTAGGAACCTGGCAGGATCACACAGTGACTCTCTTTGCAGACCTGTGCAAGGGCATAAAAGTATGCCAAATTCTCATCCCTGAGAGAAATCGAGAGACCTGTATGTAGCTTCATATGCTCAGTCTACAGACTAAAATAAGCTTCTAGCTCTGAGTAGAAGCTTCTAAATGACTGACAGCTGAGAGGGATCTCTGAGGAGATGTGTCATGGCTAAAACAGGCAAGGGATTCAAGTATTAAGACAGTTCAGTGCTCATCTAAGTGAACTAGATTCTGTATATCTGGCAGACAGCTCCCATGTAGTACAAGTAAGTGATTTAAACCAAGATTCTGGAAGTGGTAATGCTCTGTTACTCATTTTCTGGGTATCCAGCTTGGGACTTCTAAGCTAATATTTCTGTTTTGCAGATGTGGGAAGATCTCTCTATTGCGTTGACATCTGTTCTGACTGGAAATGTGCTATGCATTATAATTGCTTTAAAAAGTCAAGCCCTGTGCTTCTCAAGCCAGGCAAGCAAAATGAAATGGCACATTTGCCAATTACGAAAGACTTATAGGTTTGGATGATGTGCAGCAGGGAATGCAGAAGGCTAAGCAGTGAAGGAAGGGAAAAAAGTAGAGTACTCAGTAGAGGTAGAGAGCATTGCCTGTTCTTGCACGAGGCATATGACTGTATAATCAGAGTCTGTATCCTAATATGTGTATAGATGCAGATCAAATTAAGACTGCATAGGCAATCACAGAGGAAATGTTAATTCTGATACCTCCTGGCTGCTTAATCCTTTACTTTGCAAACTTAATGTCCTTTTGTGTATAGGCAAATTATTGACAGCCATCAATAATTTGCGCTGTGGAACTCCTTGAAGGTAGGAACTTATTACATTAGGCACTGTGCTAACCTATAACAAAGGATGGTCCTTGACCAAAGAGTTTATAATCTAAATATAACAGAATTGTTGATGGTTGGATACAAAAAGTATATGAGAAGACCTCAAAGAAAAATGTGTCTCAAATTTATACTATAGTGATCTCTCCTTTCCCATATCAAACCTAAAATATAGCAATTAATTGCTGTAGTGGTAAAAGATGTTCATTCATTGTTCAGCACATTGTCATGGCATTGAACAGGTTAAAGATCTTTTTCTATAACCTTCACAAGACAGTACCCCTTTCCACAGTGCTATTTTCTTTAATAAAAACTGTATTTGTATCATGTTAAAAAAACAAATCACCTCCTACTAGTTTGCTGGAAGCAGCCAGTAATGTACCATAGGGTGCCTACTACAGGAGGGCTCTGAGCCTGGAGCCACCCAACAATTCAAGAGAACTGTCCTACTAATAGCTTTGAAACCAAAGATTCTTGAGACCTTCTTAAGTTTCCCTATGAAATCCTGTCGTGCTTTTCGTGACCAACCAAAACAACAAAGTGCAAGTCCATAACAAGTCAAAGAGCTGCAGGGAAACCTGGTGCAAGTTAAAAAACAAAAGCTCCAGTGTTGGTGGGCTTCAGAGCTAGACTATTGTGAACTCTGTAGCAATCTAACAAAGCAATCCCCTAAAGTTCGGATAGGACATGTAAACAGAGAGCCATGTCTGCAGCGGTTGGACTGGGTTCCTTCTGTGGGGCTGTTGCTTTAGCCAGACCACATGCACGACAAATTAAAACATAGCTCTGTCTTTGCTTGGCCCTAGTTCTTTCAGAAGTTAGTACAGTGTGAACCTCAACTTTAGGGAGGTGGAGGACAGAGCTGCATGCAGGCCACTTTCTCATGTGTACTCACTTTTGCTCATAGAACAGCAGCAGAACAAGCACAAATTAATGAAGGTTTTTATTTCTCCTTTTCCCCTAACCCTTCTCACCCCACATTAATATGTCTTCTGTGAAAGGTTAGTCTTTTAAAGCATGATTTAAAATCTTTTGCCATAAAAATAGAAAAGCAAAACCACACATATCCTGGATGTTAAAATATATTCATCTGTAAACTATGCACTCCTCCTGTCCCGCAGTCTGGTGCCATTCTGAAATCCTACCAGCTCAGGCCATGACAACATCTCCCTGGGACCCATGAACGCTCAGGCCTGCAGCAGGCTGGCCGCAGGGCACAGATTATACCATTTGTATAATATTAATTATTAATAACAAAATTGAATGCATATAAAATGCAGGAATTGTGCCTCCCAGAGTGGCACATTGCTAAAGTCTTGAAAATACCAAACTCCTGAGATGTGAACATGGTGAAAGATGTATTTTATGCTAAGCAGTTCTCCTCTGGAACTGCTTGAAAATGGAGATAAGTTAAAGGGTGTTAGGCTGCTTTCTTTAACCATCTTCCTGTGTAGAAGCACTCCCTTATCCTGAAAGCCCTGTGAGTGATCTGCAAGATAAAACAGCTGGCAGATGTGTGTGGGAAAGCAACACGCTAACCGCTACTGAAGCTTCTGCCAACACTGAGATGTGGGAAGTAAACCTCCACCTGTGCCTCTGCTTGCCATACACAGGAGATCAGTGAAGACAAAGCTGTTGGGTGATTATGTGCGCAGGCAAGCTGCGTTACAGCAATCTGTATGCTCTGTCCTAAGATTCATTGGGTTTACTGACGTTGTGTAATGTTCTGACTGTGGCAGTAAAACAGCTTCAATTCATTTTCCAACTTTGCATCCACAGAGGCTTTTAAAAATCCTGTGAATTTATCTCTAGTCGTTTGTAGGGACATTTTAATGGAGAAAGAGACAGCATTATACATTTCTTTACCTCAAACAGCAGGGGTGAAGGGTACCCACTGGCAAAAAACAAAGCCAGAAACAAGAGAAAAATGCTCTAGGGGACCAGGAAAACACAGTTCTGCCTAGAAACAATATTTTTGATTTAGAGCTTTTATTGTCTAGATTTTCTGACTGAGGCTTCTGCTGTGTGAGAATGGGCTGTGTATTGTGTATGTTTGGTTTCTCGCTGTTGTTTTCCCAGGGATGTTTGGTGTCCTAAAGGAATATGCAAACTACACATGGTGCCTAAAGCGAGGAAATGTGGAATGTAGCTTGAAGAGTGACAGAAATGGAGTGCCTGAAAGCCTGTTTGTCTTCCAGTATGGGCCAGGGGGGCAATGCAGAGTAGAAAAAGACTCTTTGCTCCTATTATGTTATATCAAGCTGTTTGTTGAAAGACTGTTCGTTTTCCTTTTTTCTCTCTCTGTCGCCCACCCAAAAAATCTAAACATTTAAAACCCCAGTTTGAATAGTGGAATGTGTGTTGCAATCTTCCCTTGCCTGATGGCACAATGTGTGTGCCATGTGGGATTGTGGAGGTAATTATTTATTGACCTTGAGTAATTCTGGGAGCTTTTTGTATGAAATTCCAATGCACTGTATTATGTCAAAACTTTGGTTAATTTAATATCTAATTTAATTAGCTGTTGCACTCGTGAGTTGAAGAATGGTCATGTAGAAAGACACCCCCGAGATCAGAGCAAATGCATTTCATGGGTTACACTTGATCTGCAGTGGCTTAATCTGTTTTAAGTGATGATTTTGGGGGGATTTAAGAGCGCTCACATATAATTAGAGCTCACTTTTGAGCAGCAAAAACAAATAAAAAAATAGAGGTTTGTTATTCTGAAAAAGAAAATTAAGAGTTATTGTACTATCCTTGGATTTTATTTCTTTTTTTATAATGATTCTATAGTTTTTCTAGTAATACGAGTACTAGTACTGATATGAGTAATACTTTACTTGCTAAGGAAAGTAAAGTTGGACTAGTTCTTGCTGCCTGCAATACTATACGAGGGCATCTGCCATCTCCCCTGAGGTAGGTTCACTTACACCATGGCTGCAACAAACACACACAGGTGGCTGGAAGTTTAGTGTTTTATCTTGTAAAAATATTGAGATTGTGAAGAAAGGAAATCACTCAGTCAAGGTGAAAAGGTAGGATGTTAATTATTTTGAAGAAACTAAATTCTGAAAAAGAAAGGGTTGAATTCTGTCAAAAACTTTTTTCAAAGTTTAATAAGATCATATCGTTCTAAGGTGAGGTATATTCACATGGAGCCTTCAGACATGTTCAAATTTATTGTTTCTATTTATTTCATTCAAAAAGTTGTTGGATTGATAGAACAGCATTGTACACACAACGAAGTTGTCAATGAGGAAACAATTTTGACCAAAGTAGTCACCTAGTTATTGTTACAAACCCTCTTTCAGAACCCTTCCTCCTTCAAACCATGTAGTCTGTACCGTTAAGCAAGATGGTAGCTTATTTTTTGCTTCATCAGCTGTGGGGACAGTTGGTCGCTGCTAAAAATGGTCTAGTAGGGGAAGTGATGTTATCCAAGAATTAATATTTTTAGGATAGTATGTAGCCAGCTTTAGAAAAATTGAACTCCTATAATTCTGCTTGTGTATGATTTAACACCTATCTGACAGCAATGCAATGAAAGAGGAACCTAGTGATTTAAATGCCGTCAGAACACTAGATTGCTGATGTAGCAATGACATCCACATATCTTGAAGATGTACAACTTCTGGAATACAAGTAATCAAATTTGCTAGCTAATTTAATTCAGATGTTTTGTGGTTACTGGAAAACAAACAAAGACCACAAACTGAGAGAGAGGCCTAAATGCCTTCTAATGATTTATTAGGAAAACTTTCAGCCTACATAAGTGGTCCTATAAATTTGACTTAGTAACTGAGATATGGAACACAGTAAAAACAGACGTTTTTGTCTTACAGTTTAATGTAACCATATCCTATAGCAACATTCTGAAAACTCAAGCAGATGTTCTTTAAATAAATCGTTTCATGAAACATGCTGCTCTTTTCTTTCGAGAGGAAATGTCCTTCTGGTTGGATTGTAGTGGAGACACTTTACACTTTAGTGGATGGCAGAGAGAAAGCTATAACTACCTTGGTTAAAGCAGCCGTTTTCATTTTAAAAGCAACAGTACTAATAGATCTGTGGACCTTTGTCAAATGAAGATTTATTCCTCGGTAAAGCTCCACAGCTGTAACTGCAAGAACAGTAAAGTGTTTTTTCTTCCCTTGGGGTGACGATGCACTGATCCCAAACCGTGGTTAGCAGGTAATGACCAACCAATCACACGGTGGTCTGGAGGAACACTAGAGCAGCTATTCTGAGCTAGCACAGGTTGGATTCTCTGATAGATAGTTTGATAGGCTTGTCTTGGTGCCACAGATGGAAAGAAGGAGACTTGATTCCCTGAGTATTATCAGAGTTACAGCAATGGAAGTATGCACAAGCCTAATCTAACAAGTATGCAAGTGAATGGTAAAGATGCCTACAGGCTTCAATGGTCTCTGGTAATTTAGTGAAGGATCAATAATCTTTAAAATTGAGTAAAAGTAACAGAAGACTGTATCCTGGGTGAAGGGAATGACGTAACATTGATAACAGTTCCCTTGCTGAGGGAGTTTATATTTCTGTGCCAGTTAAGGACAACTCTCCGTCGTGGTAACAACTTCAGGAAAAGATAGCATTGAACTGTTTTATATACTTGCAGGTAGCAACTATAGATCCATTCAGCACTGTTCCTTGCCTCCAGTGTTTTTAAAAGTACTTTGTGGGCAAGTGTATTTCAGGTTGTGTCAGCCAGCTGGGTAGGAAGCCAATTTCCAAAAACCTTTTTTTTTTCAAAAGCCACTTTTTCAAAATCTTCCACGCAAAACCTAAAGCTGCAAAATAGCCTGGGAATTTAGTGAGGATTTTTGATTTTATAAATTAATTGCATCCTCACAGCCTTAAAAGACTGTAGCATGCTGAGATGAACAACTAATTATTTAAGCGATCAGATTTCAGCCAACTATTTGCTGTATTTAATGTGTAATTCTTTTGAGAAGAACTGTTCTGTGACTGTCTTTTGGGAATGGACTGTCTTCTGGGTATATGTACATAGCAATATTGTGATCATACAGTGGAACTGGTGGTATGAATTGGTATTAGTAAAGGATCATCTGCCAGGCTGGAAATATGGAGAATACTTGGTTTATTGTTAAAAAGTGACATTCAGCATTGTTACGAAGCTTAAATAAGGCATAAAATATGAATAATCTTGAGTCTGTATCTCTATAAAAGGGAGATAATATTTATCACTAAGAAAACTCATTGTGTTGATATGTCTAAGAAAGTCTGAGCTATGTTATTAGAAATTTTTTTTCACCGTACAATAGCAATAACTTTATGACTACTTCAAACATAAAGGGCTACATATCTCATATTTCACTAGACACTACTGTCTATTGAAACGCTATCTGCACAGAGACCCCAGATATACCTCTATAGCCTCTTCATGCATTATTCCTTTAAATTGTCTGTCAGTTCTTATTGAAAGGGTTTTTTTGACATTGGAAGTGCTTTTTGGCTGTAAGCATGCAAATTTCCATTTGATTTAGTTTATTGAAAAAGACAAGGGTGGCTTAGAGCTGGGATCTATCTAATATGGAGGCTGAAATTCAAGTAAAGCTATATAAAAGCATTTTACACCCTTTTCTGATTCAAGCATAGTAGCTACAGTTACAGAGCAGCAGCCACAGCGCGTTGAAGTGATTTTTCTGACATTTGGTATTACCAGCTTTTCAAACAGGTGAGAACCACTCTGGTGCAGAAGGCCATGCAGTGCCTGTTTTGGCATGAACTGGCTCCAGGTGGAAATCACCAGTGTAACACCCTTACAGGAGGGTCAGTGCATTATTTTTTCTGGCGTAGAGGAGGTATTCACAGCACCAGCAAGCAACAATGTGGTTGGACCAGGGATAGACCTGGTTTGGACCAGGGTGTGGTTCCTGGCTGTACCAGAGATGAGTCCACACATAGGGTATATGAACACACAGATTAATTAGCCTTAAAACCTTGTGTCTGGGGCATAAAGAGGCTGTGGCTAAAATTCCCAATGTGCTGGTTCACATAGTGAACCAATCTCTGAGTAGGAACATGTGGCTGCAATGTTCCAGAAGTTTTGCCTGCCCACTCTCTATTTTTCTTATGCATGCAGTCCAATTTGCTTATGTGTAGTATGATTTCCCTGTAATCTCTGACTGCAGTGAATAAGCTAAAACCCTTTACCTTTTAGCAAAGTAATAGAAATTTATGTTCACTTCCTTATTTGGTGACATTCATTACTGCCTCGAGGTATTTAATGTTTGGTAACTGATTGATTTAGTTTTCAGCTCTAGAAACCTGTCCAGTGATGTCTCTGAGCCACAGGTATGTGATGTAGGAGCTTCATTCAAACATGGCATAAATACAAAAATAGAGTAGCTTCACTAGAAACTATTATCGTAGGTGTAAAATGATGTAAGTAAGTAAATTGCCCTCAGGCACCTAAGGATGCCCCTGGCAAGCTGCTGGAAGCACGGCAAGAAACAAGCATCTATGAAAGTCCATGAATTCTTATAATGAAGGTACTTTATAAAAGTATTGACTTTTTACTTGAAAGATGAATAGAAATGACTTGCTTGAGTTCATCAGGAATGCATACTATACGTGACATATCAGAAACCTGCATCTGTGCTCATTTGTGTAGTCATATATGTTTTAGTGAAACTATTCATAAATAAGGCCTTTCCTAGAACAAAAAAATGCTCAAGAGGTCTTTTTTTAAGTAGATGCAGAAATTTAAGTGAAGAGAATTTCAAAGACAACCCCAATTCTTGTATATAATATGATTGATAAATGCTAAAATTTATATTTGATCTTTGAAAACAACTCATGGGAAAAAGTTCAGAAAGCTCAAAAGTCCCTAAAAGTTCCTTTCTTTGCAAACAGCTCAGGCTATTTGAGGGAGTTGTTTATTTATTCATCAGCATCAGACATCTCTTTTATGTGTTTGGCAAATCATTACCATTCTTTTTTTCATTTTGATCTGATTAATTGGACCGCAATGAAGACATTGGAATAAAATGGACTGGTTACTTCTTCCTTTGTCTGAAAAATAAACATTTGGTTTGAGATTACATTTTTCTGCTTGAGTGCATGAGAATATATTTTCATGGAATTTGATTTTTGAAGGTTTATTTGTAAAATGTCAAACATGTTTCTGATTAGCTTTCTTTATTTCCAGTTACGATTTCTTTTTTATTAATTTATATTATTTGAACCATGTTCATGTTCTGTAGAATTAATGACTGAAATACACTATTTAGAAACTTTCAACTACTGAGCCCTCTGTTGGTAGAAGAGTGAGAAATTTGTCAAATTCATAAGGAAAAAAGAAAAAAAAATTGTAACCATTTTTTCAGCAATCTTAAATCTTTCCACCTCATAACACACAACTTGTACCATCATTAAAGAGTTTTGTGACCTCGCCACATGAAATTATGAGAATATATGGGGTGAGAGTAATACAAAGTGAGGACAGCTGATTCCTAATTTCATCATTTGTTATATTTCTGGTCTCTATGAACAGCTTGAGATAAGCTGGTTCTGTGGTTGGTATGTCAACAGTTAACATGTTGATATATTTCTTGCGACATATGTACTTTGCAAAATATTTTAACCAATAGAAGCACCTGTCTAAACTAAATAGAATAAGGATAATTTAGGACATGCTGAGCCCATGTAGGAATCCTCCCTCCCCTTTCCCTCCTTCTGCATCTGTATAAGACATGGGGCTTGAGTCAAACCACGAAAACAAATTTGACAATGCTCCATGTGCAGGCCCACTGAATAAAGAGAAATATGGAGTGAAATGAGGAGAAAAATGCAGCTACTAATAAGTTTAGACTGTTTCCCTATTTTGTCTGGTCTGTGAATCAGGCTAATTTAATATTGTAATTTAAAGAGCCAGAGAGGAGGAAAGGGAGAAAACTCACAACTGAACTTTAATGCTACATTTGCGCTTCACATTAAACTAACAACGTTATTATTTGGCTATACTCAAAATAAGGAATAGTTCTCCAAAGCCTCCTTTCAACATGCCATCTACTTGCTAGATTATACCTTATTACTGAATGATAGCCTATGTTTGAATACTGAAATACAGTATAGTATTTCAGCACAGTGTTACAGTATAGAGAACAGACGTGAAGTCAGTTCTCCATTGATAGTGTGTTCTTCTATTTTAAGATTTTTAATGTGTTTATGGTACATAGAAAGTGTTTCTACATTCACATTTAAATACTTTAATTCTAGGTCTGTCATTTAAACTAATCTTATTCCTATATTCATTAGCCTTTCGTGACATTTAAATTATCTGATAGATGCACGGTTCTGTTTCCTTTGAAGTAGTGCATTATTATACAGGATGGGCTAGTATATCCCTAGATTATCTTCCATGCCACAGAAATCATGAGATTCTCGAGAGCTAGGGCAAACACTTTACATCAAACTGCAAGGTCTGCTTTAGTGCTTGCTCCAAGATTATGGAAGTGAATTTTTCTTGGCTGTTTTTAGGGAGTATCTCTAGCCACAGGAATGTGAAGGCAGCATATGGACTAGAATCTTCACAACAAGCAGCCTTTCATTTGTTTTCTCTAAAGAGAGATATCATCATCTACAAGAGAAAATTGTCCTTGCTGTAAGAAGAGTCAATCAGTTCAAAAGGAGTTCAAAATTCTAAAATTTTACTTTGTAAGTCCAAAATTTCAATTTTTATTATCAACTTTAGTGATGGTAGTAAGAAGGAGGTAGTGTCCCAGCCTCCATGTAATCCTGCGGTCATTTAAGGGCATCAGCTTTCATCTGAAAAGAAGAGCTCCTATTTTGTAGTTGTGAAGGAAGGCCTAACGGCTGAGAAAAGCTAAAGCAAATTTCATATGCACAACTGACTTCTGCTACATAAACCTACATACAAACATGAGTACCTACTCATTTCATTACTTGTATATTTCTCTTGTGATTTTTAAGACAACTTGCACAATTGATTGGATGTGAAATGCTGGAGTTAGGATTGGAATGGTGCCTTGGCCTTATCTGCCTTCTAGGTAATATGGATATCTAGATTGTGAGAGCTGGTCTGAATCTGGTAATAACAATACTACATATAAGTGAAACATGCTCATGTCTGTGCTCAAGGCTACAGATTCCAAACAGTATGGAAGTTAGTTTCCTATAGCATCTCAAAATCACATGTGCTAAAATACAGGAAGGAGAAAAAGGGAAGATACTTTATCAGTCAGAAGTCTAAGAGGCATGCCGTCTGAAGATTTATGAACCCTGTAATTCTATGTTTAGCATATATACATTTTCGTTATTTACTGTCCACAAAAGATTTGCCCAGTGGCCAGATTTTTGTCTCGAGGGTTCATCTAGCTCCTGATACTTGTTTCTCCATAGGGCGTCGTCAAACTCTATGATATTTACAGGGGTTGCAATTAAAATAATTTTGAAACAACTGGCAATACCTCAAATGCACTCTTCAATCTCCTGTTCAGTGAAAATATTCTAGCTGCATTGTGCATAGTTGTTCAGGTTTCCTTAAAGTAGACCTTCACTTGACTGATCTTCTGTTCTTGTGCTGGACAAGTGTTTAGAAGCTTATGGTCCATGCCTAGCTCCTAATAACTGTTTCCCCTCTAAAGAGAGTTGGATGCCAGCCTTAGGAAGTGTGTGATTCTGTCATCCCAGTTCTCTTTTAATTATTAATTTCTACTCTTCATTTATATTTCACTGAACTGCAGAAAATCTCTAGTCATCACAGTGCCACTTCCATCTCTTAACAGTTTGAAATATTTATTAAACTCATTAAGCCCCAGACTCAGTAGCTAATTACAACAAATGTATGTTTATGGAAATAAATCCAGCCACGAAGATTAAATTTAAATGAGTGCTAAAAACGCCTTGCCTTCCGAGATTTTTGTTTTTCCTCTTTTTAATTTGTCATGCTGATTTGTAAAGCTTCCTAGTTATTCTGGTAACATTAGCACTGTTGATAATAACAGACGGTGTTTGTCTTGGAGAAGGGCCAGTATTCTAAGTACATATCTAATTTGTCCAGACAGTTTTAAAGTCTCTTGAATTTAAATTATAAGTTTAACCTAAAGAGTTACAACAGCTAATTGCAGATTAAAATTTGGAAGGAGAATCTTTTTGCAAAATGAACTACCAAAAGTCTTTGAAGTTAAAGGCACTGAACAAATGCTTCCCCTTCTCTACAAATGAATACCACCAACACAGGTATTCAGAGAGAGGGCTCAGAGGATTGAGCATGTGGATCTGATGCCATTTAAAGCCGTTGACAGACGTAAATCTTGCAGCTGATTTAATGGCCGCTGTTAGAGCTAAACCTATGTGTGTACTTCTACTGTTGTAGAAAAAAGTTTTGCCTTTAATGGGGAGGAGAGGCTCTTCTGGAACATCATCCAAGTTAGGCCCTGCTCTGAAATATCCTCTGGAGGAGCATCTCTCTCTCCAGAAACTATATAGATAGGCTACCAAGCTGAGCTCTGTAATTCAGGGTAAGTGGCGTTCTAGAGTAATCTTCAGTCTTGCATTGTCTTTCACAACAGAATCCCCAGATTCCTTTTTTTGTTTTTGGCAGCAAAGTCTTCCTATGAAGACAGAAAAGTGTATTTAGACTGCCGAAGCAAAAGCATTAGCTACTTGGATACTAACTCTTGTTCACAAAGAGTAATAGCCTTCATTTCTTTTTATGAGCCTTTCTAGAAGCTGTCCCCAAAGGTATCAATGAACCTACACAGTGACATCCTAAGAGTCATAAGAAGAAATCTATATGCATAGGCTGTACAAAGCTTTCTGTGATAGCGCTCTTCTCTCTCCTTCAACAAAAAGGTAGCAAACTCTTTCCCTCAGGAACTTCTGAGGGAAAGTTTTACTGGATATTACTGATTGTTTGTGGGTACAGCCAATGTGAGACTTCAAAGGTGGATTAAAAAGCCACTTAACTTGCTTTGTATTCCCTAGACACAATTTCCTACTGATGCACAGTGCTCTGTTGGGTTGATGCGTCACACTCTGAGCTGCCGTGAAACTCTGTCCAGCAGTGGGTGTCGATGAAACCTGACTTCAGTGGAGCTGTGCCAGTTCACACCAGCGGAGACTTTCAGAAGAATCTGACCCATGGTCCCAGCAAGGAGCCTGTGAAGTTTCATTGATGCTTTTTAGTAACATGATACCCAGTTTTACTACAAATATCTCTGCTGTGAGGTGATGTGAAATTCAGAGAATTGTGTAAGAATTGTCAGTTATGTGGATTAATAGAACATGAGTCAGGAAGATTCTCTTCTGCATGAGAAAGCTGCTCTATGAATATTTTGTCATTTACAGACTTTGACTTCAGTTTCAGTAGAGTGAAGGATATGGAGCATGTATAAAACTGAGTGTACCATGACTTTGTAATGATGGGACTATAATGCCACACATCAGTCCTGTGATATAACACTTGGTACTACAAAATTTCCATGTTTCAGAGTTATATACCAGCATGAAATTCTACAAAGCGCAGCCATCAAAGGTATCAACAGATCTAAGAAAACAAGACATAAAAAAAGTTATACACTGAGACAGTAGTTTTAAATAGCATCTTTTGGCTTGAGAGTTAAAAGGTGGAAGCCAGAAAATCAAAAAGACAAAAGGCCTTTCACACAATCACCCTTGCAGTGGACAAATTCATTGCTTTTTTAATATAGCTGTTTTGTTCTTCAATTATATGTTGATCATTTGATGCCTTCTGCTTTTTATATAGATTAAATTCAGTAAACGCCCTAGAAAGAAATATAGAACAGTGTGTAACATGGAAACAAGTGTGCCACGTTCACTACTGACATCTGCTGAGTGGAATTTATGGTCTACGGGAGAAGGGAGTTTGTCCTGACATGCCTCTTGGCTGCAGCAGAGTCAGGATATAAAAAGTTATGGTAGTGTATAACAGAAGAATTCCTTTATGCAGATATTAGGCCTAGGATATCCTTCAGAGATGCATAGCATGTTCCAGTGTTACCACACTAATTGCTTTTTCAGGCTAGAGCATGCAGAGGGACTGGACACAAAAGTTACAAGATGTTACTTCTGGGTTTGTGATTGCCTAAACCTACCCTTGGAATTTAGAAAATGTATTAAGCATTATTTTCTTGCTATTTTAAAAGGGAGATGATGTTGTGGGTGTGCTCTGAGTTAGGCTACTTAGACAAATAATCTTAGTGTTGGACGTGGAGTGGATGTCTGCCATTACATGCTGTAATGAGACAGATTTTAGGAAAAAGTAGCCCTCTTTTTCTGTCTGAAGAAATAAGAGGCAGATAAGACGTCGTAACTTGATGTCCATCAAAGTACATTGCCAAATAAAATTAGATTTTTATCTTAAGGTGTATCTGTAACTGCCAGTCAAGAAGCATGAGCAGAACATGGGTCATGGTTCAGTGACATTAGAGTTTAAGGAGGTAGGCATACAAACAGCCTAGTTTCTTCAGGTGCCGTCCTTCAGCCCCACAAGAGTATGCAAGTTGCACAAAACATTCTAAATTGCAAACCTACCATAATAATAATGCTACATTGCTGATGGTAGAATTGCTTTGTCATTTGACTTTCCAGTTTTACAGTCTAGGGCAGGGAATGCATGAATGTATGGTAAGTGAACACATTTTGGAGTTCCGAACATTTCAGGCACTGTGAATATCAAGAACTATCTTTCCTTATGTGAGGACTGCAGAGCCTATTCAAACTACAAATACATTGGAG
The DNA here is from genome assembly GCF_040807025.1 of Struthio camelus. Taxonomy (NCBI): domain Eukaryota; kingdom Metazoa; phylum Chordata; class Aves; order Struthioniformes; family Struthionidae; genus Struthio; species Struthio camelus. The sequence continues at coordinate 8,117,678 of NC_090951.1, forward strand.
TGCATTTCCAAAAGTGTTTAAAATCCTACAAATCTATTTTTAAGTTCAGGATGTGTCTGTCTCCTAGGCTGGAAAGAATATGGCTTACTATATTTTTAATATTTCAAGGAGTATCTCTGCCTCTTGAACACCCACACTTATTTCTGCCCTTCTTTAGACAAGAATGGACAGTGACATATTTTTCTAATCTCTCACCACAGAGCACTCAGGGAAATTAAATGGACTTCTCCATTTCAAATTGTTACGGATTCAGGTCTTTTGTTTTGACCGGATGTGAATGATATGTTCAGATATTTTTATAATGAGTTTGATAACATTAAGTGTGACAAAAGAAATTTGTACCTACTAGGCAGTTTGCCTAGGATTGCATCTGACTTTTCCCAGGTATGTCCTCTTTTTCTACCTGGATATCTTGTCCAGGAACAATTGAGGTCTTGGCATGCCTGTGTAGGACTCCCATAAGCTGATCAAAGTCATTCACAGAAGTATCTATTGCATATGGTCAGATGTACTCTAGAGAATATAAACAATGGATCCCATGCATTTGGGATACATAGGACCTAATGCGTGTGCTCTGAATAGGTGATTGGTGTTAGCATAGTAAATCCTATTTGCTCTGGACTTACTGCACGTGTATAAATCAAGGACGCATCCCAGACACATTAGTCTCACTGCATTTCATTTTGTCTGGGAAAACCTGGACAGAAATATGGTAGCCCTAAGCTGCCCACATTCCACACTCTACGCAGCACACACATAATAGGTTCATGTCTTGAACCCTTAGCCTCTCTTGAGTTTTCCATTATTGTTGATACAACACATAAATCTGGTTAAGTTTTCTCCTGAGTCTGCAGTTATTTGTGATTTTCCTATAGACCCAACAGTCTTTAAATCCTTCTGAATCACTTATTAGACTTCTAGGTGGGAAATAACAGACTCCTCTTGATTTCTCTGAGGATGTTTCAGTAGAAATTTCTTCTCTGTGTAATGCCCTGGCATATGACAAATCATTGCAAGTGATTTTTGCAGATGTGGGCATTATTCTTTTTGTTTAATATTCTGTGATATTTTCTTAGCAAAGTTGCTTTGGTATTTATTAATTGAGAGTTGTAAGTAATTTAGTTAATCTAACACTTGATCAGCAGTTTCAGATCAACATTTGAGAAGGAACATACCCTTAGGCAGTTGTTATTTATTCTGGTCAGGTAATTCTTTCCTGGGCTGTTTAAATAGCAACATGTTTTCTGTAACAGTGAGGCTACCAGTCTCAGGAGCGAAGTTTACAGAACTCTGCTGAATTTTCTGATCACCTTTCTGTTCCTTTACGAGATTAGCTTAATAGTTACTGTTTAGTGTGATAAGGGTAGTCAAGTATTAAGATGGCCAGATAGCAGCATAATTAAGAATATGCAACCCTGCAATACAAAATTCAGGCATCTGGTAAGGATTAGATTTGCTGGTTAGACAAAATCATGAAGATACAAACCCTTTTGACAGATCTGATAGGGAAAAGAAGGATGAATACATTATGGTTCAAGCTGCCCTTGCAGCACGGAGAAATTCTATATGTTTTCTACTTAACATATTTCAACATAAAAAGCTAAACATTTGGCTCTAAGGGAAAAGTTCTCGTATTTACATATATCACACATCATTGCTAAATTCTCCCTTAAAATACCTCTGTGAAGTAAACATCAACTAAACTGCTCACATTTGGATTTTAGGGGATTTTTTTCAGCATTCAGAGTTTTGGAGCATGTGCAAGTCTGACATGGTATTCCCAAAAAGTCCAATAGTCATGGAGTTCCATAGCAGACTTGCTTCTGGGCAGCACTGAAGGAAGAGGTTGGAATAATCTCTCTGAATTATGAAAAACTGAGCCATAATAAAAGCACTGTGATAATTCAGGGGCTAGCATATACAAGCCACATTTTTTTCGTTAATAAACAACCAAGCTTTAATCACTACAAGTAGGCTGTTGTTCCCTTTACACCCATAAAAAAGTTCTTTGAAAGTTAAGCAGTCCAGGCACTTAGTAAAAGCTGTAACATTGCAAAGTTATACCTTGACATGTTTATCAACAAAATAAAGCCATAACACAAGCCCCCGTTCTTCCTTTTCTTCCTTCTCCCAAGAACAACAACCTGCACACTACTAAAGTGTTAAGCTTTATTTAGTGAATTGTCAGAGCAGGTTTTTCCTGGACCTAAGAAGACAAGTGTCTGCAGCTCCAGAATAAAGTGGGAAACTGAAGAAAGCTTTGAATTTCAAACATCTTTCAGTGAGGAATTAGTTTAAAAAGACATACAACAATAAGCCATGAAATAAGTCCAGACACCATAATTCAGGGATAGAATATGCTATGAAACTGGCAGGCATCCAGGCCAGAGCCAGGTGCCTGTTTTGGATTAGATCCAAGTGGCCTTAGGCCACCTACGGAGCTTTCAGGTAGAATCTGGAAGCTGCTCACCTTTGTATGCCCTACCTTCGTTCTATTTCAGGTACTTGTAAAGGATTCCCAGATGGCTGGCCGGGATCCAAAACACTAGGCTTTCAGATCACATTGTCTGTATACTGTGATGAGGCAGGTTTCAGAAAAAAAGGTATTTAGAAAAGAAATGCTTAAAAACTGCCTGTTTTCCTCAGTTTGCAATGGCTGCAAATAGTATTGCTTACTCATGAGAGCAGCATTTATGCTTTGCAGCTCTTGACACTGTTAGTGTTAGGTGATTGCAAATGAGCAAAAAACATATATATAATTAAAGGGACACAAAAGATAGGTCCTGAAAGAAAACCTTATTTTTTGAGATTATTATAGGTCATTAAAATTAAAAGTGACAATCTAATTCATATTTTTCTTGTCACATTCCTTGTTTGCTTTTCATTCCATTTTACTCTGGATCATGAAAATAGGCTAGGGTAACTCAAGTTGTAGGCTTGATTGTGTGTCCAGACTGCAAATAATTTTTGCTTGACTATGGCTAAGTCCCAGACATGTGATACCTTCCCATAGTCCTCTGAAAGAGCCTGTCTGTATCACACTAGGCATCATGCAGTTGCTACTAGTTTCATACAATGAGGGCAGCGTGCGGTGCCTATGTGGCCTGGCAGAGCTGGAGACAGCGCATTACTTCCTGCTAGATACAACTTGGTAAAATTATCCTGTAAAAAATAATCAGGTTACCCTCAAATAGACTAATCAGTTTCAGTTTCTAGTTATCAAGCTCTAGCACAATGTTGCAATGTCTGCATTGCCAGGAAGAAGGTTTAAATCTGATTTAAATCCAAGGTGAAAAATCTGTTCTCATTAAAAGCAAGATGATTGAAAAGGTCATGAAATCACTTTTGTTAATAGTAACTTCTTAAAGAGTTCATCCATGGAGCAAAACAACAGCAGTTTCACAGTGGCACCTCCCAGCATGCACATACATAACATCAGATATGTATGTAAGTGTTTCCTGACTAGGGTTTCATCCTGCACGAATGGGATTTTCGGGAGTATTTTGTTCTATATTTTCTTACTGGAATATACCTAAGAAAACACTGGTTCTTTAGCCCTCCCAGTTACCTTTACATTCTTGCCCTATTAGAGCACTTGTCTTAATATGCAAGTTCAGAATCACCACTGCAAGGTCCAGCTCTTCCCTTACTGAATTCAGCTGAAGAAGGGCTGTTAATTTCAATTTTACAGGCATACAGCCTAAAATGATTTCATTCTTTTTCTTCGCAACATCCAGCTCTATTGAAAATAGACAAAATCAAACGCTTTCCACTCAGTACACACAAAGAGTAAGATACTATTAAATGTTGTCGCAGCAACCAGTGCAACACTGAGTTTGTAAAACAACTGGTCGACTCCTCAACATGCTGAAATCACTTTGGAAATCAACACCACAGTCAGGGAATAGTTTTGTTTGCAAATTAGGAATGCAAAGAAAGGCTGCGCTAAATTAAAAACTGTAAGCTGAGCTCTTGGGATAGGACCAATGTTCTGTTCTGTGTATGTTCAACACCTCACTCAAGGGGTCCTGTACAACTACTGCTACCATATTCTTCTTCTGTTATTGTCATCTTTTGGCAAGAAAAACAGTGGTAAGAAAATATCCCTCTTTGCAGAAAGTAAAAGGTAAGTAATACAGGCTTTGTTTTTTCTGGTGAAAGAGGAGTAAAACAAGTTAAATGTTTAGGGTTAATACTCTTATACAAAGCTGTAAAGTGATTGCTTGCTTCCATTGTGGTGTAAAATAGCCTACAATAAATGACAATCTGGTCCTCAAAAAAAATACAGCTTTCCAATATCTAACACAAATCCCAGTATTGTCACAGTAAAAGAGTTTGAAGTCTTTCAGTACACAGCAAATAGAATATGTATGCAGATTTATTAGACAACGCCTTCTTTGTGCAGTATTGCGTGATGCTGTAAGCCCTGTCATATAGTAGCAAATACGGAACAGCTCCATAATTCTGTGGGAGACATTTTTGTACTTCATTGCCAAGCTGTAGTTAAACTTCCCACTGAAATGTCCATTTTGAGTAAGAAAGAGATGAAGGTGCTAAGTCTGGGCAAACAACTACAAGGGGAAGATGAACACACACAGAATCAGAAGTACCTAATTTTCATAGAAAACAGGCTGATACTTAATTGAAATGGGATAAAACAAAGTATTTGTGGGTACACTACAACTGTTATGCACAAGAGACTGAAAAGGCTCATGAACTCCTTTGCAGTCTGTGCTCCCAGCAAGAAGGCTGAAGTAACAAAGGCTCATTGATGTGAAAAGGGGGGGAAGTTTTTAATAGAGGAATCTCAGGAGCCAGCCAAAGAAGCATTATCTTGTATTAAAAAAATCTGCAAATAATGAAATTCAGAGGAGAGAGAAGCCAATTTTCTTCTTTGCTTGGCCCATGAAATTAGTACCAAATAAAAGGAGAAACACATGTAAAAAGGACTGGAGACTAAATCTTCCCAGCAACATTCTTCTCGGAGTATGTTGTTCAAAAGAATACAGGGATTCATGTTCAGAAATGCTGAGCAGGTTCAGCTCCTACTGACCTCAAGTGGAGCTGTGGACTCTCAGTACTTTGGAAAATTAATTCCCCAAAGGGCACTTGCAATTTTCATCCCAGATCTCAGACTCCCAACTGGATGCAAGCAGGAAAATCCTCATCATAGGTCTTATCTTACAAGGCATCCCAAACTGATGCTAGTACTTGTAGCAACTACAGAAAAGGAGCAAGTCAGGTCAGCAGAAGTTAACCTTTCTCGTCCAGAAATAAAATAAAAAAGGAACATAATATGTCAAGCTTGAGTGAGAAAAAGTAGCACTGCTAGGAGAAGGAGAGAGAACAACTTTTAGCCTCTGTTGGGTGAAACAAGTGCATTTTGTTTACAGAGATGAAAAGAAGAACTAATAAGAAATGTATGAGGTAGCATTTCGTCTCAATGCCTTTCGGTTTAGGGGTGGAGTAACCCCATACATTCCTATCGTGGAAAAAAGAAGTTGAAACTTCCATATGGATTTTCTTTCTTGGCCTGGTTTATCCTTTTCTGGGGTGCAGATGCTGGCTGACTGTAACAGAGACTGGGCTTTCCCTCTCGCACATTATGCCAAAGTATGTCTGAAACCAATACTTTCAATGTCTTAGAAGTAATTTGCAGGAGTTTTAAATATATCTTTGTGACTCCATAGGCTACACAGCCTTCCGGGTATAGTGCAAATCAGTATTTATGAAAAGCATTTTCAAAGTGGATCTTTGAACCTGCTGGACTGCACAGTTTCTCCCGTGCCATTTTTGATCCATTGTATAAATACAAATTTTGGCACGTGCACAACACTATAAACTGTATAATTGTTTTTATTAGAGTTCTGTGAGTTTGGAGGTACCTGTTCTTTAATTACACTTGGCAAGTTTCCAGGAAAACTATTCTAAAATGTACTGCCTGCAAAGCCTTAGTTGGGCCACCCACAATGACGGCTTTTATTTTTCTCCTATTAATGATGGACATTTTTATATAATTTTGGTCTGGGTGTGTGACAGAGCTCCCATGTCCTGAGCTGCAGCTTCCCGTTGTTCACTTTTCAGCCACAGAATGTACTGGGACACCGTGGCAGCAACTTGTGACATTTGGACCCAATCCAAATGAATGCTATTCACCGAGTTTTTAGGTTGTCTTTTTGGCTTCCTTGGTCTCCCCTCCCCCCTTGTAAAATTTCTGGTGACACTGGAAATGCAAGTCAGTTAATCTCTTCTACAATCTAAGCGTTAGCCTACAGCACTCACTGTGAGAGAAATGCAGAACATTGCTCGGTGAAGTTTCTATATGTCAGCCGTAAGCACCCAGCATGGAGGTGGTTTTAGTTCCGCTCTTGAGCCCAAATCTGTTGTGTAGCAGCATAGAGCAAGTACAATAGTAGCAAGTCAGCAGGATAGCTGGAACTTCATACTCCATGCCAGAAAGTAGGATGTCCAGCTAGCACAAATAAATGTGTAGAACTAATCAAATTAGGATGGACATGCTGTGCAATACAGAGAAATGCATGTAAGCAGAAAATTGTGTTTAATATTTGTAATCAAAAGCATTTATTTGGGACTATAGCAGCCAAGTGCTACGTGCAAATTGGGTGAGGAAAAAATGTAAACACTGTTTCTTTGATTTCATTGGGAGTCAGGGTACAGCAGGAATGCTGGATCAAGCTCCTTTTCCAGTGGCTATGATTAAAAAGCTGTGTAAAATGAATTTAGAGGCTTATTGACAGAAAATATTACTGTAAATGGTGATGAAAACCTATTCCACAGAGATTACTCTTTATTGTATGGAGTTTGCCAGAATTTATAGGATGCAATCTGAAAACTGTGGGTTTAGAGCTCATTTGAGGAAATAACTTCAGTCCTAACACCACGTTTTGAGGCTTCTGCAGAAAGTAGAATTTAATACAGAAACTGGGGAGAGAGTGGAATTGTGTTATGTGAACTTTCAGGCCTGCAAGGAACATGAATTAATGGAGGAACCACACTAAGACAAGCAGCAAATGTTTTTGCTACTTATCCAGTTTCTATGTCAGCTGAAATACAGTTATCTGTAAGCAGAATAGCCATTGACCTGGTATAGCCCATGTCATGTGTCAGTGAAGAATGCTGTTAGCCATCATGCAAAAGCAACTTTATTACAGTAGCTCATATTATAACCTGTACGCTGGTTAGATATGCAGAAATATGCTTTGTATGTGCTTTTGGGAAGACGCTGGACTAGTATTTTCCGTTCCTGAGAATATTTTAGCCAGCTTCAGATTTCATGGAAATAAACAAAAAATCCTCGTTGTTTCTTTTTATGAGAGTAGCCTTTTAAAATCTGGGGAGGGAGGAGAGGATTTGCATAGCAGTAGATGTGCTGTTAGCAGGCATCGCAACACTCACTAGTGCTCTATAAACCTGCTCAGTAGAAGTCAGAGCAACTGCTGAAGATAATGCTAGTCCATCTGGAGGGGAATCTGGCCAGAGTGTCTTCAGATCGCTGAAAGTCAGTTAGGATGTGTCATGTTCCAGCTGTGCCCGTGCCATACCATAGGTGCTGCCTGTGGCAGAGGAGTAGGACGTGAGCGCTCTGCGGTTACATCTCATTTCTGCGCAAGAGGTCTTTCTGGCAAGAAAGATACGAGTGGACCAATTTCTCAGATTTTGTAAACTGGCCAGACAGAGGAACTGTGATCATATATTCCAGCTGAAGGGATCTGACCTCTTCCTTAACTATATGGTACTGAGTCAGTTTAGGCAATATAAGAATAGCCGTACAACAGTAATTTGGAACCAGATTACCACAGCCCTCCCTCTACACTTAATCTGCATGTACCGTTCCACAAGATATTTTTCAAGACACTCATTTTGCTGAAGTAGAGGTTTTGTCATGCTACAACTGAGTAGCAGTTGCTGACTGCAGACAAATTATATAAATTTACCAATAGCCTTGAGATTATCGAATGAAAAATACAATGGGAACGAAAAACCTCCTTAACAATTGAGTATGGAACATAACCAGAGTAACTCCACTTCGTAGCCTAAGTCAACTTGGGAAAAAGAGTAGGTGAACTTGGTGGGCCTTGAAAACTATCAGCTTGTTTTAAAGAGGATCATTTTCATTTGTAAAGAGGTTTCCACGAAACTTTCACCACAAAGATTTTGACCCAGCATGGGCCTAATCACCCCTCACTGCAACTGAAGCCAAAGGGCTCCTGTGCTTCACAAAAGTAAAACAATTCCACAAGAATAAAGACAGAGTGGAAAGGGCAATCTGGAAGAATACTGCAGGGTGCTCACGTGTATCTTGAATATCCCAACAACTATGTCTCCCAGGAAGAAATAATCATAGAAATAGTCAATTAGGAATGGGCAGTTGCAGAAACTGAATGCTGAGTTAGCAAATGCTGGATCTGTTCTGAATTTGTTATTCATATTCACTCAATATCATGTGGCCTAAGTAGCCCGAAGTGCTCCTTTTTTTGCCATTTGAACTACTGTGCTGCCAGTGGCCCAATCATAAATGATATAAATATGGTATAGATTATTCAGATTAGTTGCTAATACAAATACATCTGGAAAAATAATCTAGATTGAAAGGTGATAGCTGTTAGACAACAGACTTCTGTGAATCGTTCACTCAATTGCTCAGCGGTCACAAATGTCTCTCATGATAAAGAATTTGCTCTAACAAAGAAGCCAAAACAAACATGATAGCATTTTTAGTCAGGGCATATTTCTTCTGCATGCCTGTCAGTCATATTACCGACAATGTGAGTTCTGTGTGCATGGCTAGAGCTCTTTATCACTAGGGCCATGATAGCATGGTTCTTGGGAAAAAATGTCAGCAGAAATTCATGAGAAGAGAAAGAGGCAATATTAGAAAAAAAAAGTATTAAAAACAATCATTTTTCTGTGATAAACTAGCAAAGGGAAGTAAGAACACTCAGCATCTTTGCACAAGACAATATGGATAGGCAGTCTGTACCCAGGGGTGATCTATCCGGAGCAGAGGGAAGAGAAGCCCTGGTGGAGCTCAGGCTATGTCCCTGCCAGAGTCCATGTGGGGATGAAAGTGAAGTAATAATTCCCTGCTTGTGTAGCGCAGCAAAAAACTTACTCCACCCATTATATATGGGACAAATTCTGACTTTCTGAGTCATGGTACAGGCATCTCTTTGCCCTGTGCTGGAGATCCTTCCCCAAGAAAGGTTTTATCTGTAGGGCAATGCTGCTTAAGGATGACAGCCCTCCTCTGGGGCTCCCAAGGTTTTTGTACCCACTTCTAACAGAGTTTCTCATGTTGCTAGAACACAAATACAGCAAGTGGATACCAACAAGTAAGGGAAGAAAAACAGAAGACAGTGATCTACTGAAAACATGACAAAACTGATCAGCATAAAAAAAGCGATGGCAGCATCCATCCTGACAGCTCAGGGAGAATAAGGAAGAGTCCAGTAACAGACCATAGGATGGTAGTGATTATCTCTGAAGGAATATACGCTAGCTCATGATCTGAGGTGGGAATTGCTAGGAAGTGTGGAGGGGGGAGGAATAAAGGGCTGAGAGTGCCTTGTTTACCTCACTACTTAGCGTGGAGCTTTATTTCTCTGGTATCTTGCATGGTAACTATGTTTGCGCATAGTAACGGCCTGCCTGCAGGATTCTCTGATGTTTATGACCATCACTGCTGTGATCTTGATTGACTCAGGGAGCAAAGTATGATGTTGTCTGAGCACGTTAACTGATCAGTGGTGCTGCCTACAGGCCAAGAAAGGTTGGGGACCCCGGCCTAATGCCAACTCAAATTTGGACGCATGTCATTTATAGTCACGTAAAGCAGTATCACATTTTTTTCTTCTTCTTTGATCACACTCAGAAAATGCAAATCCCCAGGGTGAAATTTTAGCTCCACAGAAATCAAGAGCAAAACTCCCTTCAGTGGTGCTAGCTTTATGATGAAAGCTGCTTGTTTTTAATCAATTCTTTTAATGGCTGGAAAACTGTATTTACTTCCCTCCCCTCACAGCAAATAAAATGTCAAACTTCACAGTCAAGAGTCTACTGAAAACAATTGAGGTTATCTGTTCCGGGTGTTGAAGGCTGATAGCAAAATTACAGCCCTATAGTTGTATTCTTTTCTCCTATTATCTCCAGTGCAGAGCGTGTTTTATGTTTTGCTCCACTGGGGCCATAGTAAGCTTGTAGCCAGCGATTTCTTTTGAATATGCTCAGTAGGAGGTGACAGATGCACTATTACAAAAAGATCTTGAAACTTTATCGTAATATATTTAGCAAGGTGATAACGTAAAACCGCTGGAAAATAGAGAGGTGAAGGAGAAATTGCACACTTGGGAAGTTATTTAATGTTTATAGACAGGAAATGGTTTAGAAGGGGAAATATCTCTGATCTGTCTCTCTAGGCCACTGCCCCAAACTCATTTCCAAGGACCCGATGGATAATAAGGGCGGCAGAGGCAGCGGCTCTGGCTCACCATGGGTCTCCAGTGCTCTCCGACTGGCGTGCCAACTGGAGCAGTGAGGCACCTGAGATTGACACAGCGACTGTTTATTTTCATGGTGCGACATTTGAACGAGGGAGATTTTGAGTGAGATTGCACGGCGACGCACACATGCTGGGAAGCTCTCTAGCACAAAAGGGAGATCATGAGGTGAGGGACACCTCTCTAAGTGCAGCCAAAAACATCAGAAACAAGTTCTGTATTGATTCCCCGCCTGGACCAGTCCCATTAGCTTCAGTACTTCAGTTTCCTTTCAGATTGTTTAGATCTTTCATCCTTTACTGATGGTTTCTGTGGAAGGGAAAGCGTAACCCGACAGTATAGACTAGATTAGTAGAGTAGAACCTGGTGCTGCATTTGACTCAAAACACGTAGGCCGTTATGTGAAAGTCAGCTCCTTTATGGACATCAGCATTCAATACTGAACTAGTCCTGGCTATCACAGCTGCGTTCCCCGCCCCCCCCCCCCCCCGAGCAATCTAATCTTTGTGTTTGATTTTCTTTTTTGCTTGAAGCTGCCTTACAAAATAATGGAAAAGAGCAGCGTTTTCTGTCCAAATGAATGGTGCTTTGCCAGCCGGGTGGCTGGTGCTTGACTCTGCTCCTTCTCCCACCATGTACCGCCTTCCAGTGAAGGTGCGCGACCGCCACAGGGAGCTCCGGTGCTTTGGGTCGGCCCCATGTGTGCACGGGGAAGGGTCCCCGTCCCCTCGGCAGCTCACACAGGTGGCCAGCGCCGGCGCTGCCCGCGGCTCGCCGCTGGGGCCCCTGCAGACCCGCCGGCCCCTTCCAGGTGCCCGGCGCGGCGCCGCCTCCCGCGCCCCGGCCGAGCAGCCCGCGTGTCGCTGCCCGCCGCCGCCCGGCCCCGGCCCCGGCCCCGGCCCCGGCCCCGGCCCCGGGGGCGCCGCTTCCCCGTTGGTCCCGCCGGTCCCGCCCGCCCCGCTCCGCTCCGCGGCGCCCCCCGGGCGGCGGCCGCGCCGAGACGCGGCGCCGGAGGCAGCGCTGCCCCGCGGCGGCGGCGGCGGCGGCGGCGGCGGCGGCGGCGGCGGCGGCAGCAGCTTAAAGCGTGCGCGCCGGCGGCGGCGGCGGCGGCGGCGAGGGCGCGCTCACCTGGGCGCCGCTCCATGGGCTCCGCCGCCGCGCACGGCGGGGGCGCGGCGCTGCGAGGCGGCCGCCGGGGCTGCGGCGGGGCAGAGCCCAGGTGACCATGCGGGGGATCGGGGCCGGCCTGCCGCACGCTCCGGGGAGCAGGTAGCACGCCAGGTGCTCGGCGGAACATGGGCTGTCTCCTGCTTGTCGTCTGGACTTTACCTGTTGCGGTTCTCAGCGGCAGCTCCATGCAGTTCCCGACCCTCCTGTGGCTTGGAAGCACTGTAAAGGCAGGTCGAGAGCACTTTCTTTTGCAATCGCCTAGTGTACTTTCCTTCCAGGTTACTGCACTGTTTCTGGTGCCTTGTCTTTCTGCCTTCCCTTGTCAAGTATATCTCGCCCAACACTCCCTTTTCTCTCTTTTTTTTTCTCTTGCAGACCCTTCAGCTGTGCTGCCTCTGTTGCATGTCTCATGCAACGACTTTAACCAGTGACAGCATCAGTGAATTAAATCATGGTTTGTATTGCTCTCTCTGTATCTGTATATGTGAACATTTGCATAGATGCTTCTTTGGGTAGGATGAGCTTTTAAAAGGAAGAAGTCACAGCGTTAGGGGAATATAAAGTGCAAGCAAGTTGGCTGCTGTAAAATAGCTAACCCTAGGCAGAGATTTGCTTTCTCAGCCCTGTAGGCAAAAGCTAAAAGGAGTGATATGTAAAGGCAGAGCAAAGGAGTAATTAAGATGGTAAATACGTTCACGTTTATATGTGCAATTAGAAAGATGAATGTGCATGTAGCCCAAACAACAAAACTTCATGTGTCTGTTATGGAAGCAATGAAACAAAAATAATGAAAAGATTTGGGTGAAAGAGAGGAGCAAGCAGTGCAACGCAGGCTGAGGGAGAGCAAACCTGCAGAGAAAGGACTTGTGTGCATGAGAGTTCAGGAGCTGCTTTTTACCAGGTTGCAAAGTCTAACACTTTGGTGTTGATGACTTTTGGGAAGTTTGCAGTGCAGTGCATGCTTTTTATTGGGTGACAGTGGGAGAAAAGTACAATACAGAACCACACCAGAGTGCAGAAAGGAAAACTCTCTTGCACCCTATCGTCTGTTCAGTGGGGGATTCCCTTTCTCCAGCAGCTGCTTACATTTTTTTGGCCACCAGCCTGCTTAACGTTCTCAACTCCTGCCATTGATTAACAGCACTCGAAGAAAGTGAAAGCTCTTTATGTGTTGTTTCCACTGTCTAAGCAAAACCAACTTAACTTATCACTGGTTATGTTTTCAGCTTAATGTGTGTCCAATAAAATCAATTCAGACAAAGAGATTAATAGTTTTTGCAACATCTGTTACAACATAAGAAGTAGGGTTTGGGTTATTTTTTGGGTTTTTTTTTTCTCCTTTTGTAACAGTGTATTTCAATTTAGGAGAAAAGCAGACTATTTTGCAGTCAGAGAAATGGACATGTTTAAGTATTCCTAGAGGACTAGAGCTCAGAAGCTAAATGGGATTAGGAAGCAGTTTATTCAGCAAAGTTACCCGTATAACCAGGAATACATGCCGATGGTCCTAGTTCTGCAAACAACTAAAATTCAGACCAAACTTCCAGGGTTCAAGTAATCCATGTGTGGATAAATGGGTAATGTAATTAAAACTAGGCAACTGCTTAAGCAGCTAGCTGAATCATAGCCTCTATTTTTTTACTTTCTTAGGTTGTTGTGAGATCTTAGTCATATCCTCACAAGTAGTTTTATAATTTTTCACATATTTTATACAAAAGAATAAACTTCTTTGACATTCAATTAGCAATGACTGACTAAAGGTTATTAGGTAGGATGTAATCTCTTTCTGCTGGAGGTCAGTTACAATTTGAAACCCAGTCTAATCAAGTCACTACAAAGAGATGAGGTCTCACTCTGTTAAGGCATTAATAAATTAATCCTTTAATCCATCTGAACAAGTGGTACAGTTCTACAAAGTCTCAGTCATGGTTACCCCTACAGTGATACGATATTTGCTGCATTCTTTGGCAAAGAAAAAGAGGGGGGTGGGAAAAAAAGAAGAAGAAGAAAAAAACCCCTCAAACCAAAACAGCCTTCGTATTTGACAGCAATTGATAGGGAGGGAGGGGAAAAATCTACAGATCTGCTAGTGATGACAAATGTCTTCAGAAGAATGATTGTGGGAATGTTCACAGCTATGCTAGTTAGTCTGTACCTCGCAGTGGGGCGGAAAGGAAACAAACACTGCTTGAGAGCCGGTGTGACTTAACAGGGCTGAATTTACGCAGTCAGGCCTGTATACACGCAGCCTGTAGAGCTTTGGGGCCATTCCCTAAACGAGGAAATTCTTCGTGCCACAGTGAAAACCTGCTGCTTACTATGTTAGAATGACATTTGTTTTATTTGTTGGGTACAAAAGCTGACGGTGAACTTCTTACTGTTACAGATTATGTGTTTGTGACACCTGTCAAAGTGGATTCCAGTGGATCGTACCTTTCACATGATGTTTTGCACAGTACTAGGAAAAAGAGATCAACTCAAAGTTCAAAATGTTCCTTGCACTACAAATTTTCAGCATTTGGACAGGAACTTCATTTAGAACTTAAGCCTTCGACCATTTTAAGCAGCAATTTTATTGTCCAGGTACTTGGGAAAGATGGAGTCTCAGATTCTCAGGAACATGAAATTGAGCAGTGTTTCTATCAGGGATTTATAAGGAACGATAGCACCTCTTCAGTAGCGATATCTACGTGTATAGGCTTGGTAAGTGTTTCTTTAAAACAAATCAGTATTTTCATACATGGAACGGTAGCTGTTTTGGCAAATATATATAATTGATATAACATTCTGGATGCTATACACCATTTGGTGGTTTTACTATTGTCAGTAGCTGCTATTGCGTTTAACAGAAGAGGCTTAGCTATAGCCAATGACCTGTATCACATGCTTTGTGTTTTTCAAACGTGATTTTTGAGGAGAAAAGAGAAGACTGACTGGTAGTCCTGGTAATTAGTCCATGGCAATTCTCATTTGTTATAGTTTGTGACAGTTTATACAGTGTTTGCTTGCTCTTATGTAAATGTGCTTCCTGTCTTTATGATTAATCTCGCTACTATTAAGAATAGAGAAAAAATAATCCAAAGGTTATGAGCAAAAGTAAATATTACATCTTGGTTTGTCAACTGCTTTAAGGAACACTGAATTTCTCAGTTCAGCAGGAGTTATGAACCTATGTCCATTGGCTTCCTTTGACAATTCCAGCCTACTTTGCTTCATAAATCTTAATTAGGTGACCTCTTATGAGGAGGTCTAAATATTATCTCTGCATATCTTCCATTTATGACTGTCTTCCAAGTTCATGAAAAATTATTACTAACAGAAATGATTTTTTAAAACATACATTTGACAGTCCTTGTTGTCTGCCAAGAAGTTCTTAAGGGTATAGATCAGAAGAACCATCTATGGAACTAATAGTTATTGATGGTTCTTAGGCTAAAGGCCTTACACTTTGCAACCGGTCTCCTATGGATGTAGATTAAATCAGGGACATTTACTAGCGTTAGGTTATAAGAAGCTATCTGGGTGCTTTGTGGTTAATTAAGGTCCTGATGATATGTTGGGTCACCCTCTAGAATTCTGCTTTCCAAAGGCTTGTCCATAAGGGCTAGTAAACTGCATAATGGGATCAAGAAAGGGGCACTTAAGACGTCCAGTGTTTTCTCTGAAATCGTAGTCAGTGACTTGAGAAGAGGATGCTCCCATAGGAAAAGCTGTTGAATATCGATAGCTGGTTGAAGTAGTCTGGATTATATTTTGAATGGTCTGCTTTTTCTTTGTTGGTCTCAGCAATTTAGAAGAATTCCAAATCTTATGTTTCATTCGAACAGTTGCAATCACAACTTTGGAGCAGGTGCCAGGAACTGGAATAAAGTTTGCGTGTGGTTTTTTTTAATGATTTGTTTGTAGTGCGGAACTGTTAATATCAGAATTGCTTAGCTGTGAGTTTCTATATGGAACGTACTTCTGTGGAAGCTTCTTTTTCACAACTACTAACTTTTATTATATTTATTCAAAAAAAACCTTTTCACTTATTGCAGTGTTTGTCATTCCTCCAAGGGAAGTATTCTGTCTACATACAACAGTTAACAGTTTGGATGATCTCCCCTGTTTGGTCAGGTTGTGATTTTTAACATGTTTCAGGAGCTAAGTGGAGCTGGGCTTGTCAAGTCCTGTTTGGAGAAGGAAGGTTCAAGTCTGCCTCAGGTCAGAGAAACAAAATGTGGTGATCTGAAATGAGACTGAAATGGATCTCTTACCACTGTCTCGACGTGGATTGTTTTGACTGGGAGACTTCACTTAGGGAAGATCCAGAAACCGATCAGAAGAGAATAAGTTTTGTGGCGTGAACAAATTTCTTATGGGAGAACCTTTTTAGTACCTAGATTATCTTTTTCTTTGATCACTTCCAAGGTTCAATATATTTCACCTTAAATTGTTATTTTAATCTAATTATTGAAGTACACCTTTACTTACTTACAGTGATCTCCCGCACAGTCAGTACCACAAATAAACTGTAATTGTTCCTTTCCTTCTGTTCATTTATTAATTTCAGTGCAAATAATGAATACTAGGAAAATAATCAACAAGGTTCTCAGTCTTCCAGTTTGCAAAGCTGCTTTCTTAAAGATGTCGTCAGCTGTCTCTAATGACAACCACGTCATTTTTTACTGTGATCCAAATTCAGTAATCATCTGTTAAGTCTGGACGCTGTGCTCTGATCAAGGGAACCCTGTGAATAGCCTCTATATCCTCTTTGCAGCAACTACTTTTGTCACTTGGTTGCCCTTCTTTCCTATTTGCTTTGTTCACTGCAATTAAACCGAAAGTGGTGTTTCTTCTGTATGGTTGGTAGCACTAATCTTTCCATTGTTCCTTTCATTAGCAATAGCTTCTCTACAATAGAACTGCAGTGACCCATTCTTTCAAGCCTGGAACACCACAATGTGATTTGGAAGCAATTGCATTTCAATAGACTACAGGGACTCTTTGATCTAATTTTTTGGATGACCTAGAGTATTCAGTCATTCAGTTGTCTGTTATCTGCCATTGCCTGCAGAGTGGACTTTTCAGAGCAAGGTTCTATACGAAATAGTTTGTTAGGCAGGGTGACATTAACTGAACAGTGGAAAGGAGCAAGAATTTGTTGCTTTGGTATAGATCTGTTAAGAGATGTGTGTATCTCACTCACATTTTAATAGCTTAGTTGACAGTAAGTCCCCACATTTTCATACTGATTGGTTGATTTTCGACCAAATGCTTCCATCAGTCAGCACAAGTTTCTTGATGTATCAGAAGGCCAAATTGGATCCATGCTCTTTATCTGAAAAAAACCTCTGATGCACTAATTCTGCAGTTTAGGGAAATGTGTACAAATTTCCTGTGAATACCACCTCTTGACTTTCCATCACCAGTGTTTATGTGCTTTTATTGTCAACAGGAAACATGCTTTCTTCCATCTTTCTTCCTTTTCTGCTTCAGTCAGCATCTTCTACCTGCTGGGAGATCTATTATACAGCAAGAAAACAGTGATATTTTGATGAAATTAATTGCTATGCAAGGAAATCTTGTCTAAGCAATCTTCTTCCTAAGTGCCTGTTTCACTGCCAGGCATGGAATAGCAGTGTCATACTTACTTGAAGATAAAGTACGTCAGATTTACTAAATTCCAGGCTCATATTCTACATTATACTCGGTCAGTTTTTCAAAGATGCCCAAAAGAAGGATGTACTTCGTACACCTGCAGAAAAATGTGTTCAGACTATCTATTTAGAAGATGATACCTTCCTTCTAAAGTAGCCATGATAGAGCTTTTCATTTACATATATTTCATTAATACATTCTCACTCAGAGGTTTTTTGCAAACTCCTGACTTGAGCTAATTACTACATATTCTAATTATAATTTATTATTGCTATTGTTATTTAGTAATATATCATTACTTATAATTGCCTTTAGCT
This sequence comes from Struthio camelus, assembly GCF_040807025.1. Lineage (NCBI taxonomy): Eukaryota > Metazoa > Chordata > Aves > Struthioniformes > Struthionidae > Struthio > Struthio camelus. The sequence continues at coordinate 8,135,322 of NC_090951.1, forward strand.
ATAATTGGGAGGCAGACTGCCAAATCCATATAATGAAGGGGTTTTGCAATTTTTCTGAAGCAGATGGTGCTGGCCACTGTTAGAATAAGAAATTGGTCTTAGGAACAGCCAGACTGAATAAATCCTATATTCTGAACTCCTTTCTCTTGCCTATCCTCATACATGTTATGCTCTCTCCTGCATAAAAACAGATATCAGACTGGTTCACCGTCTATAACCTCAGCGTCTTCATGAGGACATCATTGTCTCTAAAACATTCCCGGCTGTCTTGCTACTCTATGTATATACTGTGCATTATTTGTCTCTCTTTATATGCTGCTTTCTGTCTCCTTTTTATCTCCTTCTTATGTGCTGCTTATGTTAGGTCTATGTGTGTGCATAATCTGTTGCACAGAGTAGTTAAGTGAGTGAGTTGTTTGGAGTCACACAGTAAATCGGGGCAGAATACAAGAGAAGCACAGAGTTGTCAGTAGTCTAGTTGTGTTCTAGAGACATTTTAAAAAGTAATGTATAACTGTGCATTTAGAAATTGAAGTCACGTTCCCCTTGTGAACAAGAACTCTCCCTTATAGTCAAACAACTGTAGAAGACTACACTATGGTCCCATACACAAAACATAGACAATAACGAGCATCATGAATGAATTGTATGTTATCATATAGCATTTGTGGGAATGTTGCTACTATTTGGTGGAGGAGACAAGTGAGGTTATATAGCAAATATAAAGCATGTGCCCCCGAAGAGAGGGGGGCGGGGAAAGGAAATATATATACAACATAATGGGAACCCTCCTACTTTTACCCTGCTCAGGAGACATGCATATGTGTTTTGGGTCAGAGAGAAAATCAGTATAATTCAGTGAAAAAAGTCTGGCCCTTATAAAACTGCATGATACACCATTTTATTATTTAGGCCAAATTCAGCGTTAAACAGATGTACTAGTGTGGAGGCCAGAGGAGCTGCACCTGCTTACTCTAGAGGTGAATGGGGGCCATTCTCTCCCTTTTATTTATGTACCTCAATTAGAGCAGGGTGTCAGCTTCACGCACTAGCTAGTGCTGTCCTTTGTTTTTGGTAAGATGTGATTGAATCTTCCATTATAAGGGGCCTCTTTCTCTTGTCTCAAGTTCTGTTGTGTTTGTTAGTGTCTAGTCAAGGGAAGAGAAAGAGGAGGAAAGGATGAATCATGTTACACTCACTGAGCTGTCAGAGGAGTCTACAGCTGGAGAAAGGGTTAGATGTAGCGCTGAGAGATAAACAGGAGATGTATTAATTCAATGGAAGTTGTGTGTGCATGTCTGAGGGCAGGACTTTGCTCAAAGTATCAAAGAAGCCACAAAATTAAAGCTTCTTAACACAGCCTGACCACCTAAGAGGCAGACAGGCAAAGCGACTCGAACCCATTCTTTTTAGTCATTTAGTTGCGCCCCGTATTAGCATTATTTGAGTTCATGCTAACAACAGCCTCTTATTCCTAGAGCTCACACTCTAAGTCCAATTAAATATGTTGAGACAAATCCCAGAGTCCTTATTCAGATAAACTCCTATCAAAATCAGTGAGCTAGCCTGCTAGTAAAAGTACAAAATAATTGCTGTTTGCAATGAAGTTCCTGTAGAAACCTACAGCTGTAAAAATAGGATAAAAGTTGGCCCACAGGGACTTTGAAGAGAAACTGAGTACAGAACTGAGGATTTGACTCATTCTCAAAACTATTTTTAGTCCCTCCAGAAGTCAATACACATATCCTATAATTTTTGCCCTTATACCAGAACAACACTACCAGCATTTGAACGTGCATTCTCTGACTTTCCTGATCATTCCATTCCCTCCTTTACAAAGCACAAACTATGTTTTAATTTTCTCCACCATTTTGATGGACACTATCCTATTATTCACCGTATAATAGGGTAAAGATGAAGGGAAGAAAAATCTTTCAAGGAAGATGAGGTGACAATGAGAGAAAAAGGTATATTCTTGAGTACTTTAGATTGTACTAGACAAATAAGACACTATTTCTGGTGTGAGCTTTGAATTGTTTGCTGATGGGAAATGCACTGTTTTCTCTGTATCTGTCTGATAACTTCTCTGTTTAGCTCGGGGTTTAGCTCTGCAGGATCAAGACAGTGTAATCTCAGCCATTGTGGTCCCATTGGTTGCTAGTGGGTGAGAATAGGAATTACAGGGAATTAATATTGGAGAAATAATCTGCCCCCACTGCACTGGAGAAGTAATAGAGAATTTATTTCTTCCAAGTTTTGTATTAAAAAATCTGGAGGCCTTGAACTTATAGACAGCAAATATTGTGTCATTAGCTTTATGGGATTACTCCTCAAACGCAGCGATCTGTGGACACAGAGCAGCGCTCAAGACTGCCTGCCTGCCAGAGCAAGGTAGTCCTCTCGCTCATGGGCTTCTGCCTGCTCCATTGTTGCTCAGCTGGCAGTAAGAACGTGGAAATTGTTCCTCGGTGTATTTCAGAGCAAACTTTAGGCTGTTGCAAGAAACACAGCTTGTACTCTGAAATCAGTTCCAGAATCAGGGAGCCATCCTGTTTTGCATAGAAAGGCAGTTCTTCCCAGCCTTCTTTTTTAAGAAACAGTCTTATAACTTGTAAGGGAATTAGTACACATCATCTATCCTTGAAACATCAGCATTTTTCCTGCTGTAGCAAAGTCTTTCCACATAGCTTAGTTCCCACAGTTCTCCTAGTCCATTAGAGGGAAGATTATACTCAAATGCCCTCATAAAGGTCAGCAGAGGATGACCTGTCTGCACAGACCTCCTCATAACAGGATGCCTTTGATGTAAATGAGTATTTTTATTTTAAGTGCCACTATTTTTGTTTGGACCATACCATCTCTGCTGATGAGATGCAAGACGTTCTCCACTCCACAGCCCTGAATTGCTGAATATATAAAATATTTCTCTTTCCATACGCAGCTTCTAATAGCAGTTTTTAGTCATTAGTACTTAACCTAAACAATATTTTATTTCTTTCTTTTCCCTTCCTCTTCCACTTAAGGGAGTACAGTGTTTGAGGAAGTTACCAGGTTTGCAGAACTGGAGTCAAAAGCCTTCTGTTTACCCAAAACACAATGACAGTCTGTGAAACTGTAGTTCAAGTCTAGCTCAAGCCCGCTCCTAGAGCTCCACCAATGGCACATAGCGGTAGAGTGAGTGGAAAGCACAGGGGTATCTTGGCTGTGCCCTGGCCCGGCAGCACAGCCCACTTAATTTGAGCAAACAGTGGTATCAAAACTGTTCTCACGGGGTTTTTTTGTTTTGTTTTGTTTTAAAGCTTACTACCTCCTTAGCCTCTCTGCAAAACCAGTGCCCTGATTACGATGACAGCTTTGTGATTTGCGCACTTGAACTGAATTGAGAACTTGACTTTGATTTGACGTAAGCTGCCCAAAAAAAGGTCATGGCCAGTCTGGTGGAAGAGGTCATGATCAGTCTGGATGGTCACTGGGAGGTTGTTACCAACTCCCTGCACGCCCCATCCTTTTGGCACTTAGTTTCCTAGAAATAAAGTTTTCTAGAAACGCTACAGTTTCCTTTAAGTTGCAATTATGTTTGTGTACAGGATATTCAAGATAATACTTTTTAAGTTGAAACTTTTTAGGGCAGGGTTTGTCTTTCTGATGCACGAGGTATGCACCATGCTCAGAAACATACAGAGATTGTACTTTCATCGCTTGGGCTGCTGGCCAATATTGCAGACAGCAAGAGAAGGGCTGGGTCCTAAAGACTGTCCTCAGCCTCTACGGTTTTGAAATTTGCAGTCCATGGATGGGGGTAAGAAAAAGCTGGGACCATACTGGGAAAAGATGTCCTGAGCTGTGATGCAAATAATGTATCATCAGTCAGTCCTCCAAAACAATTTCAGTGCTATTTGCATCTGATTTCACTCTCTTCTGAGCATGAGTAATGTTGTGGACGTATGGATATATAATCCTCTAGGGATCATCTAGAAAATACCTGTTTTCTTTTTGGAAGTTGCAGTATCTAATGATCACTTGACCGCAGCCCCACTGAAGTCAACAGTCATCTTATTGTCTTGTTCATCCTAAGTGTCCCCTCTGACTTGATTCCCGACCCTGCCCAGAAGCTGTTAGTTAGCTCTGTGTGGCTTTTTTTTTTTTTTTTTAAATGATGTTCTCTCAGTGAGCTAGCAGGAGAGGGGTTAAATTGAGTTATCTCAGCAGTGAGAATGAGCACTAGTGCTACAGTGAGTGATATCAGCTGAAGCTCAGACTTCATTATCTTTTTCAAAAAAGACCACTCACTTTGTATTAGGAGGGCTCTGACTAGCCCTTAAGTGGTATCTGATTTGAACTTTAATGGATAATTACATTACAAACAAGGTTTTCCTCTGTCTTTTTGATCATGTCACTGGGAGCAGAGATGTTGGTTCTTTCTTGCCTTTTCTTATCCCATTTTAATCCCAATTCTGTTGCTGCAGGTCTACCATAAATTACAGTATGCTAAAGGAATTTCCCATTGATTTGCTCTGACAGTGATTTGAACAGCTATGTGAATAGCTGGTGGAAGCAGAACTTATCTTTGGTTCAGACGGTAGAGCACTGACTAAAGCTTGGAGGTAAACATTTACAGAAACCTGAAATCCTAGTGCCTTGCTGCTCAGCACAATTTACAAACATGTATTAATTAAGCTTCAGTACATGGCTGTGCTATGTGTTAGACAAGAAAGGCATCCTGACTCATAATAGGTTGACATCAGTAACCTTTTATTGTTTATCGTGCTCGGAAGTCACTAAGAATGAGGGTGAAGAAATGTCAAACAATCAGGTCATATGCAAGTGAATGAGTCTTGATGGTTGAAGCTTGGTACCGTGGGAACCATTGTTGTCCAGAGTAATTTCTCTTTTATGAGGTTAGTGCATAAGCTGAGGGAATCTGCAGGCAGTTTATGCAGTCAGATGAAGATCCTTTTCATGACGTTTTGGCTGCCCAACTAGTTCCTGTCACAAGTTGGTAAAAGAGAAAACAGTCTGATGACAAAGATGATAGATCTTAAAGTTACTCTTCCTGGAATAACAAGGCCCAGAATCAACCTGCCCAACAGAAAAGGAAGCTGAGGCAATAAATCGGTATTTACTTGCACAGACGGTAGGGTGTTGCCTTTTCACTCTTTGGTGGTATTAGCATTTCTAGCTACCCCACTATGTACACAGCATGCTCATGGCTTTATTTGGTGAGGACTGGATTCTTGCTGTTCACAGTGGGATCACTTGAATGCTTGTGCCTGCCTGCCTAATATATGTTAATTGAAGGACTTTTGTGTCTCAACATCTTTATTAATATTAATGGAATGAGATTTTTAATGGACCTGTACAAAATATGCTTGACCTAGCTTGAGCCCTCACTTTTGTTTTTATACTCTGCAGCATAGTGTGGCTTCCAACTAATTTAAGAATGTAATATTATATTCTGTGGCAGAATACACAAACTAATGAAACATGGATTACTCCTCAGATCTGTAATTTCTTTGCTGTGACATATAAAATTTATATGACACCAGAATATAATTAGATTTTTAAAAATAATGAAATGAAAAACAGATTTGCTTTTTTCTCCATGCAAATAATTGCGCTTTATAGAATTATTTTGAAACGCCCACTCTTTTCAATCTTTGACAGGCTTGTTTTATGCCACATGCTTTTCTTTACTTTTTTTTTTTCCTTCAGTCATCAAACCCATAAATAGCCTAATTTTAACAGAGTAAAACTCGAGAAATATATTAATACTGTAGTTAAAAGATAGTCTGGTCATGGTAAAGGGTAGGTATAAATGGTTTAAAACAGTGACAGAGAAGAAAGTCTTAAATTTTCTAAAAATGTGGCTACCCAGTTCCATTCACTGTTAACACTTAACACAAAGTTGAGCTATTTATTACAGTAGATGCAGGTATAATTTAAGGATTAAGGCACCAATTTTGGGCAAGGGCCAAGCTGCATTTTCTGCAGACTGCTATGGGTGATCACAACAGAGGCAAGCAAAATGCCTCTGTCACTTTTGCACTTTTTTGCTACTACTCTGACAAAGGGAGGATCTTTCCTCATAGTCTGCTGTACATTACATTGTTTGAATGGCTGTCTGTGAAATCACTGTACAGACCAGCCTGCAAGAACAGTATGTCCAGGCCACAGCTCCTTTCTCTGGGTTCTGGCTTCTCTTTATGCTAGAAGCTATGTTGAAGGCTGTACAGGCTTTTTTTGCACTCCCAGAGTCGTGCACTGATAATCAGATTGTTAACCTGCCTCCCGCAGCAAAAGCCAAATACCAAACACAGAGGAAAGCAGGGAGGGAAAAGGAAAAAAAGGCAATTTCCAGGCTGAGGCAGAAATGAGCAACCAACGTCCTCTGATTTTCTGCAGTGCAGGAACTTCCTCTGTCATTGACACTGCTACAAGTATTTGCTAGTTCATGGACTTCATCTAAAGCCTGTTTAGCAAGTAAAAAGATTCATACTGACCTGCTTTGGATCAAGGATGATCAGAACCTGGCCCTGGAAGAGTTCCTTTCTCCTTCTCGCTATATCATCTTGCCTCTTGAGTCAAGAGGCATGCCATTTCTGCGGCAAAGATTACTACGATTATTATTTGGTTTAGAAAGACATCGTGCAAATGGAAAATACTGCTAGCTCATCAAGAAAGTGAAACGTGTTGGCTTCCACTGACAGACTCCAAAACGCATCCTGTAAATAATCCAAGGTAGTGCTGCATACTCGGATTTCACTGAATCAGAAGTGAGATGCAGGAAAGCAGCCTGCTGAAGGGCAAAGAAACCCATGTGCAGACAGACCCTCTCCTGTTCTCTTGGACCACTCTGACTAATAACAGCCAGAAGTGAAAGGAGGTGGGTGGTCAGGCAGCTACCCAGAGAACCAACTGCTGCTACTGCTGCTAGAAAAATGCACTGAAATGCTTGGCATCTGGGGCCTGCAGCTGCCAGATACATTTCAGTGTCCTAATGCCAAATACTGCTCTACTGCCCGATTATTATGACAATGAAGGGGTAAAAGAAGCATACTGGCCACCGAAAAATGTGAAATCAGGAGTAAATTTAAAGAGGTCATTTGGCCTAATCCTGACCAAGTCCTAGTGAAGTCAAAATCATAAGTCTGGCATTTGGAATAAAAGAGCAAAGTGGCTTTGAGGCTTATTTATTTCCCATGTTAAAAAGGGAAATAAGTTCTTTACCTGCAAGAGAACTGTGTGAGGATGTTATCACTTGTCGTCGTTGGGGGTGCATGTAGTTGGCAAGGCTTAACCTCATCTATCTTCCGCTCTTGGTAGGCGAGCTGAATAACTTCAGAGAGGAGGACATAGTCTCATAGAAATAGTTCATCTCCTGTGATTCCTCTCTCTGCTAGGGAGTCCTGGCTGGTCATTTTAACTGCTTGAGGCACAGAGGATCCAGCAGTTCTCGCTTGGTGAAGGTTGTGCATGACCCCAAGTACTATATGTGAGCATATAGTCAGTGCTCTGTGTCACTGAACATCATACTAAATGGTATGATGACAAAGGCTTGCTTTCCTCATCAGCCTGTGAGACAGATGAAATACCAACAAAAGGACAATTTGGAGCAGAAGCTGAGTCAGCAAGAGAGGTTGATAGATTACAATAGAAAGTTGAAGCGTGTGATCAAAAATGTGCCAGACTTTGGTCTTGACCTTCTATTTACAGGTTCATGGCTTTGGGGTTATACTGCCCTGAGAGGTTTGTTTTTGTTCTTGTTTTCCAAGCATTTCTTGAAAACAAGCTTTCTGGTGTGCAGAACAGTTGCACAACACTGCGTTAGTTGGAAATAGCTTGGGGGCTGAGGGGACAATGTTTTTTGTTGTTGTGTCTGCACATTCTAAGGATTACAGTTTGGGAAAGTCAGGAACACACTCTAATGTGAGAAACAAAACGGAGGGAAGAGAATGTTATTCACCCAGAATGAAGGTCTCAGTTCCACAAACCAGCATTTGTGCGTAACAAAAGTCACTCTACCTCCACATCCCCCACCTCTCCATTAGATTTAACAGAACAAGATATGATGCATTTCCCCATGGACTCGTGTTTCCTGCTTGCCATCAGCCTCCCCCCAGTGGTGCCTGTGTGTCCCAGAATACCCCCACGGATGTGCCACATGCCCTTAATGACAGTTTACCCTCTGGACCTGGCTTCTTGCATTTAACTTGCCAATAAAATGAAGAGAAAGAAACTTATACATAAACACTTACCTATACCAAAGCATTAAATTGGTGCCAAATCTTTAATCTTGATTTTTACAAAAGATAGTGTAATTCAGTGTTCGTTGTTTGTGAAATAGTAATATATTTGTATTTCCATAAAGTAGTGCAAGGCCATGCTCCTTGGAGCTGTAGTCTTCTGCCATTCAATAGTAATACTATTGTGCCAGCAAAATAGTAGTTATTATTTAAAATAAACATCTTGTTTCGTCCAGGAAGGGACTTAAATTTTAAGAATGGTCATGTGATTATCTCTCCGAGATTGATTGCTGTAGTAAATAGACGGATGTGAGGTTATTGCAAAAAACAACAATGTAGATGACTTAGTCATCTTCAGTCATCATCATTCTTGCATGACTGCTAGCATTACAAATGGTATCAACACATATTAAAGGAAGAAGTCACTAAGAGTTCATAAATTATTTTATAATTGATTTACGTTTTGCAAAAAATTTCAAATACTTTCAGGGTTGATGAAATTTGTAAGAATTTGTTATAATATAAATAATAAGGGATGAAAAAAAGTGAATCCATGTCTTATTGTAGTGCTTTTGAGGAGCTAGAGGAGGTGGTGTGCAAATAGCAGCCCTGGAGGTGATCAAATATGGAATCTTGGGCTGAAACTATTTCAACAGGATGGGAAGTGCAGTTTAAACCCTCTCTTATCTTACAGTGTTCCTTGAGCATGGTAGTTCTCCACACTGAGATGTTTGATTGATTCATAGCAACTGATGTGCAGTTTAAAATTACAAAGCCTCCAATTTCCTTGTTCCTGACAGCTAAAGAGGGTGGGCATTTCCTGATTATATGGTATACATTCAAAGTATTTCAGTTCCCTATGGTGCTATTTGTGCCTAATTTACTTCCATAGAACGTTAACACTGCTGGTTTTATGCAGTGGGAGGAGTGTGTAGTGTAACATGCTGTGAAGAGAGGAAATGTTTCACAAGGAGAGGTCCTTCTGGCTTTTCCTCTGTTTATGTTACCACCTGGAAAGAAGAAAAGGTGGAGTAAATGACTGACGATCCAGATGGACTGCATGAACAGTCACATCTTTAGTCATGACACATTAAGCTGGGCAAGTTCATGCTGAGAAGTGGCAGGATTGCACTTTAACTCCTGGAAGCACATATACGTCCTACATAGGAAAATGTTTAGGCACGAACAGTGCTTGACTGCCTTCATGCCAGTAGCCGCGTGGAAGGCAGTGCAGATGGAGTGCCCTTTAGCCAGAGACAGGCTCACTGACTATTGAGCAGCCAGATCACATGGGGGCAGATTCAAGGATAAGCTCTAATGTGAGAGGCAGGGGTTGGGACAGGCTTTATCAGAGAAGTTTAAATGTGAGAATGATAAATCAGTGGTTGTGCAAGTTCTGAGATACTCAGAATGGTGGGAGGAACCACATTTTTCACTTATTTTCACTTTTTGAATCCCTGCCTATGAATTTAGACAAATTATCTCATGTTTTTTTTTTTTTGGGGGGGGGGGGCTGGAGTTCTTTGATGCATTGCAGATTTGACTCACACAGTACTTTGCAGCATGCAAAGGGTATCCTGATTTCTAGGTAAGGATTCAAGATCCATCGGGCACTAGGCTGTGCTGCATGCCTCTCAGGCTGTGCCTCAGGTCTGCAGAGAGCAGCTGCTGGCTGCAGCACAGCCCAGGAGGCTGCGGGGATGCAGCGGAGGGGTGCACGCAGGTCCGTGGCGTCAGGGTGGAGCGGAGAGCACGGTCAGGCCCTGGAAGTAGAAGGTGCGTACAAGATGTGTCTGCAGCTCTCACACGCTTCCCTGGTATTCCTGCGCCTCTGTGACCCTGGCAGCACATTCCTCTTCTTGGAGCATTTTTCTTAACCTATGCTTAACCTGACCTTTGCTTAACCTACTGTTCAGTAGATTCATTGCAGAAAGAACATTAGGCTGCTTAGGAAATTTGGCCTCCTAAATCTTCTGCTGAAACTCTTTCTTTTTAATGCTGTTTTACCATCCCTTTATGACTTTGCAGCATGCTAAGTGTCCTACAGATTCCATGTAACTGTACCTCCCTAGACTGCACTGTATTTTAATTTCGGTAAGAAGGCTTATAGGGTTCGGCATTACCATCTAAACTAATATGATTGCAATAGATTTCTAAATCTCTTGAGCCAATATCGTACAGGGACTATGTCACAGAAGAAAAAGTTACTTCCAACCGCAGCTTCCCTTTGTCACTTTATCTTTCCCATTTCCTGAGGTCTCAGAGACCATCTGAAGGTTACATATGTTGTTTGTGGTCCACAGACCATGCTTGGGGAACCTAATGTGGTAGGTAGTACATTGAAAACACTCTACTGTAGAAATGCTTTTCATGAAGAGATGCTATTTACTTGCTTGAAACTAACAACAAATGTTTGCTGCCACAGGAATCAAAGGCCTGCCTTCTTGGATCGGTTTATGGGTCTCTGTAGAAATGGAAATGTTTCTGTCCTCTCCTCAGCTTCTTTCTTGTCCTCTGTTCTCATCTCTGATTCTCAGAAAAGTATCATAGAAACAATTTCTTTAATGAAACGAAATGCATAAATGCTCCCACACCATTCTTCATACTTATCTTAAGACTCATCCCAGCTAGAGAGTCACATAATTCACAGGCTTATACTAAAATGTGCTGATAGTAAAATCAGTGTAACCTTTCATGATCATTTTAGTTTTGTAGGCCTAGTCAGTAAGTACAAGCTGCATGCAGATCTGAGTACTTGGAGCCTTTGTTATGTTAAGAATCCAAATACTGGTTTAGACTTGTACTTTGACCTTATCGGTAGACAGGATACCAGCAGATGTAAATTGGTGTAGATACTCTGATTTTAATGGATTTACCTCAGACTACACTGAAAGTACGGACCAACATTAAGCTAGTGTTACTACTTCAGTTTTACAAAGACAATTTTGGCATGATCCTCTATGTTATACAAAACCAAGACATATCTGAGGCAGTTTTTGCGTGTGATTAAGCTTCTTTCTACTACAAAGATTCCTCTAGTTAGAAAATGGTGCTGAAAATTATTTCTCATCGAGCTTTCACTTATAATTGTTTTAAAAACTTTTCTAGACTGGGACAAACTCATCCTTTTTTCTCACTTTTAATTTCAGTGCAGTAACATCAGCAAAGCAGTTAGCATGCTCCCCTTTTGTGCATCATTCCCTTAAAACAGAAATGTGGGCGAATCTGTGGGAGAGAGGCGTGTGAATGAGTGCCCGCTCAAGCCAGGACAGGAATTAGAGCAGAATATCTGTGCTTTGCTGTCTGCTGGCTTACTGCATTTGGCTACAAGTAGGACAATGATGAATCTTCTTTGGACCCACAGTACACTTTATTCATGTAATACTGTGAATGGAGATGTTTTGGGTGTAAATTGTGCCCACAAAAATGACTTTTTCATGGCGTGGAATCAAGATGAAAGTAACTTCATTTAGTGTGGCACATAACTCACTCCTCTTTCCAAAGCCCTAAATTAATTCTAAATTAAGACTTGGATTGTAAGGATGTTTGTTTGGTTTACTGTGTATCTACATATTACGTATAGCTGTCCTTGTATAGGTTTTGTAGTGTTGTGAAAGCTGAGAAAATGATGAGATCCTTTAAGTCAGTGGACCTCTGGAGTGTTGCTGCTGTGCCTTTAGTTTTAAGGGTATGAATTGCATCCAAAGTTTTACTAATTTGCCATTTCTTAGAGAAAAAAAATATGATTCAGCCTCACCTAGACTGTTAACCTTTTCCAAAGATGTGATTACAGGAAATTTTTACTTTTCTGCTCTCCCTTTCACAGTGATGTTAAGTAATGAGGCTGTGTAGTATATAGGCATAGGTAAGGTAGAAAGTATTATAACAAGGAAATTCCTGTTTATGAGCAAACCAATCAACTTTCTCAGACTCCGTTGAGTGTGATGGCATGTTTCTGGGTCATATATCATGTAGTAGCGTTGTTCCTGTGAGTGGGGTCTTAACAGCACAAGTCCATCGAGGGATGTGACAGGGAACAGACCCCAGGGCAGAGCTGTGTTTGATGAATGCATCTTTGAACAGGGCACATTTCAGCCTGGGCCCTGCTGGGTGACCCACCAGGCAGCAGTGACCATGTCCACGTGGCACAGCTGGTCAGTGAGTCACAGCTCAAGCTACCCAGTGGCGCCCCGAAGCTTGGGGCTGCGGCAGGAGAAAGGCCATGTGCTTAGGAGATGTGGGCATTTGAACAGAACAGCCACTCTGGGGATAAATACGAGACTTCACAAGTCACTCTTGAGCATCTATAGGGTAGATTACAGCGTAGTCCCTGAAGACCTCACTTTTTTTAGGATTTTTTTGTCTTTTTTTGTCTTTGTTTTATCAAGGAAGGACATGCAAATATCCTGTCTTAAAAACTGAGAAATGAGCCACAGGGAAGCTAAATAACTGAAGAACTGGGAGGCTTCAGGTGCCAGCCTGATGTTCTAGCTACTGGGCCATCTTTACTGCTGGTGCTTTTTGTTTTCTGCTCCCTTGATGGCCTTTCTTCCACTTCCCTTCTCCTTCTCGCATAGCTATTTCAACATATGTATATGTCTGTGTGTGTGTGTGAAATATCAGCAAAGCTGATATTTTGCTCCCTGCAGAGTTCTTTGCAACCACTCTCTCATGTAACTAATCCATAGCGAAGAGTACTCCAACAAGGAAAATTAAAAGGTTGGGAACCACTGATTTAACTTCTTAGTAAGCAATACAGCTGGCAATCAGATGTAACCCGAGCTCCTTGCTATTGGAGCTGCTTGGACTATTCATAGCAAAATAAAATTGTTATGGGAATTGAACTGGATTTACTTTGTTTGAATGCAAATTATCCCAGGTCAGACAGGCTCAGATCTTCTGCCCCCTTAAATTCATTTTCATCAGCTCTGCCAGCCCAAAGCTTTTATCTGGATCTTGGTCAGGGACAAGTATGTATGGGTAGTGAACCCTTGTCATCTAGAGCAGTCCCTTTGGGCCTTGGACATTTCACACAGGGTAAGTCACTGTGTAGCTGAGACCTCTGCTATTCTCTCTTAGAGGAAAGGGTCTGCTGTCAGCTAGCACTGTGGGGTGTCCAAGCGTATTTAGGGGTATCTCATAAGAGAGAGGGTGTCTTTCATGCTTGTCAGTTCACTCTCAGGCTCATGATATGTGTAGTTCTTCTGAAAGGTCTAGCTGCCAAAGTCCCATCATGATAGGAAAAGCTGAGTTTCCACTAAAAAAAATTTGGGTATGATTTTTGTACACATGATCATGAAGGCCTAAAAAAAGAACCTTAAAATCTCAATCTACAATGGCTGAAGAAATCAGAAAGCAAATAAAACACCAGGCCCCTTCAGCATTATTTTAAAAAATCTGATGATTTATAGTCTTGTTCCTGCAAGGCCTGATTCATGACTTCCAATGTTTGGAGTTGCATGTCTGATAGGGAGGAATGTTCCTGGTCGGAAACACTGAAGCAAGCATCTGATAATGCTAAATACCTATGGAAAATAGTTTCCAACTACTGATTTTTGTTAACCGCCATCAGTTCTCTTTATTAAGCAGTTTGTTCTGTTTCATTATTTTTAAATAATTTTATTGTTTTTGCCTTTACCACAATTATAAGAGCAGATGATTCATTAAGAAGGCATGCCGTTTCCCTGAAATATTAATACATTCAAACTTCATCCACACCGAATCGATTAGCTATACACAGAGGAGGAGCAGAATCTTGCCAGTACATTTTCACTGCACTGATTCCTTAGGGCAACACAGATAATTCATAGAAAACCATCCTCGGGGTGAAATTTTGCCCTGTCCAAAGGTCTGCTAAAGATCTAGATCTCCTGAAGTCAAGTTGCAGAGATTTAAGAGGGCTATAAAAGGTGCTTTTATCTTGTGCTGCTCCACAGAGTGGGAGGAGGGGGAGGGTTGCATTTTCTATGCTGTAAAATTCCCCAGAGGTAGAGCTCCTATCACGCTGGAAGGGCTCCCTTAAGCCCTGATCCAGCAATGCACTCTGTTAAGTGGGATCCTGGATTAGGGCACTAAGCTACCTTCTGAAATCAGTTATTCTGCTACTCTTGACGTACCATAAGTAACTAATCAACTGTAAGACAGCACAGGACAAATACCAGGCTGTCTCTTTTTAGGAAAAGTGAAGCATAAATGCATTCATAAAATAATCCTGCTGTTTCCTGTTTGCTTTCGGAACTGTCATAACTAATAAAATATCTAGCTTTTATCTTACAGTTGCAGGGTTTTGCTTAAACAGGCCATACCCCACTGCTTATATAACTACCAAATCTGAATTCGATCTGTTGGTTTTAGCTAATTGCTTTCTGGAACCATCAGAAGCCAGAGAGCCCTGCAGTCGCTGCGTTTGCTTGTGGCCTGATTGCTGCTCTGGGCCCATGCTGATGGAATCATTAACGAAGGGTTCTAGAATGTCACTTAATTTAAATGTGATTAGTATATAGTTCATGTCATGTTGCTATAGCTTACATTAGTATTTTTCCTGTTCATTGATGATGTATACTGCTGTTTTTGTAAAAGCATGAGAAATGAGGAAGCTCAGATACTCAGATGCTAAGGATTTAATTTGTGGTAAAGCAACTGAATTTGTATTAGTTCTAGAATTTCTCATTACCCTTCAATAACTAACAATTTAATACATTTAAATACCAATGTGACTGGTTCAATTACCTTAAGTGGAGGAACAAATAAGAATATTTCCTTATTTGCTACAGGTTGACAGAGGATTGCATAAAGATGTTTTAAACAAGTTCAGTCAACTGCAAAAATACAAAGGCACTATTCAGAGATAACTCCGTCTTTGTTCATATAGGAATAATTAAAGACAAGCAATTTTGTTACCTTGTTTTAATAATTGCTGAATGTTCTGCATGGCACTCTTTTTGAGCAAATGAACAGAGTAGTCTTTCATGACTAACTCAGGCTGGCAATTTGAAGGCCTTACTGTCTGAGTACCTGACTGAAGGAGAGTGAAATGCTATGTTGTTAAGAATTCAACTTTTCACATTTGCAAGAAATCTATATTATGTTAGAAAACAGAATAAAGTGAGTTATTTTTTTGAGTCATTTGGAATATAAAGAAAAATGTGATCTGCTGTACAACTCTTCAGTCAAAATAGGCAACCAGTGATTCTAATGCTTCTTTCATGATAAAAATATTTTAGTCTGTATAAAAGCCATTAACTTAACCTAAACATTTGGTGTGGTACAGAGCCAGATATTCCAATCTGGTGAAAATCAGTAAAGGTCTGTTGAGGTTATTCTCATCAGACAAGGACTCGGTCCAATGAAATACTGTATTTGTACTTCCCTGACTCTGGGATAGTCATCAGCAAACGTTGCCCGTGTGCAGACTTGATACTTTCCTGAAGGATGGGTGAATTGTTTGACAAACATAAAAGCTAGGGAGAAGTTTAGTTAACTTAAATTCTCTCTTTCATTTAGTATGTTCACATGCCTTTGCACTGCCTGGTTTGGGATAGGATCAAAAATGAAAATGCTCTGAGTTTTACTCGTGGGATCTCTGACTTCAATAATGCATGTGTATTATTGGAAACCTCATGAGAGTCCATTCTCACTAGTTTCCCAGAACGTTTTCTTTCCCAAATTGGTTTAAATGCACTCTGGAAAAGAGACAATATTCAGTTCAATGGGAGCTACTGGGTGCCTAGCACTCTTTAAAAGTAGGTCATTTCCTTAACAACCTATGTATGGATTTAGGGGCCAGACTTTATACTTTTTGTTGGAGGATCCTAAGCCATGCTCCTGCTGCTGTGTCTCAGAATATTCCTTAATTGTACTCAGCACCCCAGTAACATGGGTGCCTCTGGGCAAAGTGTCTTTTTGCAAGGGACAGAAACAGTGCATGGAGGGCTGTGGGTCACAGCAGAAAGGGAATGAACTCATTTAATTACTGTGATTTACTGCCATTGGTTTGGCTGTTTGCTCATGCTGCATCCCAGGGGTAAAGATATCTTTCACCTCAGCAACTTTTTTTCTACCTAATTTCACATCTTAATTTGCTCATTTTGATTATATTTTCCAGAGCATTGACATTTTGACCCTAACCTGACAGGTGCTCAATAACCCAGCTCTCAAAAAGTCAGTTAGCGATATCAGGTATCTACAATTCTAGGTCAGTCTGTACTATACTGCTGGCTGTAATTCTTGGAAATAGTTTTGCTTCTGACTGTTGTAAGGTTATAGTCTTGCATATTTTTCAGACTACCAACTTAACCCATCCCAAGAGGTAAGAGTCTACTTCATTACACGTTCTCTAAAAACACAATAATTTATTTGGACTGTTCACATGATGTGGGATTGCTTTGAACAGCCTTGTCCTAGGATTGGGTGACAGAGTATCCCTGCTTTAGGCAAGAGAGAAATCCAAAAGATGAATGCTGGCAGATCTACCAGGACTTTATTCTTCCTGGGCTTCCTTGGCATGTGTGAGGCAACTGTATCTTTACTGCCTTTTCAAGGCTTGACCCAAACCCCATTCTAACCAGCTGAAACCTTTTCCTTTGTCTTGAATGGATTTTGTATTGGGCTGCTGGTATCTGCCTAGACTGCCATCTCCAAATAGGTCTTTCTGAGTATGCCTTTGGCAGATAGATCTGAAATCTCTCTGCCTGTTCTCCTAGCTGCTGGCCATCAACTAGCTCTGTTACAAAAAACCGTGTGGGCACATTAGTGTTATGCTGTGCTTGAGCTAATAAGCCCAGTCTCTCAGCAGCTACATTGCTTCTGAATTGGGCTGGCTTGCCTCCAGCTGCCTTGGAGCACGTGCAAAATAGACAGAGGGCTGACTGCAGACGTGTAGATCATCTGTATGCCTAGTGAAGTGGCTACCACTGTTTAGCCTATAAAACCTGAGGGAAGGGGCTCATCCCCCATCATTCTGTGATGGAATCTGAGCAGAGGCACAACGGTTGTGTGAGACCACTCCCTTCCTCCAGCATGCAGTGCACCATGTTGGTAATTGAAAATTGACATCTACCCAATTCTAGAGGCCAGTCTGGGCCCAAAGGCAATTTATGGCTGTTGGCAGGTAGCTCTAAGGTGTGTGAATACCTTAATGTTCGCTGGAACTCCATCATTATTCCAGAAGGGAAAAAAATCTCATAGACAAAACCCACATGTGGGACACTGGAGCTAGGGGAGTCCCTCCTCCAGCAAGGCAACTCTCTGATGGCAGAGGTAGGTCCTTTGTGCTTCCTTTGTGGTGCCAAAGGGTCCAAGACTTAGCAGAACATCAGGGCAGGAAATGAATTTGGCTTTGATTAAAAGAAACTGCAGCTAAGATCATTTCATGAGTTTTTATTTCAAAGTGAATGAGAAAAGACCATAACGGGCTGTGACATGAGATGATCCCAGTAATGTCATGATGGGATTACTAGATATCTAGGCATCTCCTGGCTGTGGACCTCTAATAATTTCAAATAAATAGCAACTATAGTTCCTAGATCATCTGTTCTAATTCTTTCCATTTCAAATAAGTTCTTCGTTTATATTTCTATGTTTTAAGTAGAACTAAAAACTGTACTTTGTTTCTGATATGTGCTATAATGCTCATTAAGATGTGTTTGAATCTATGATTTGTGGTTTTCAGGAGCTAGACAGCTGGGAAATAACACAACAGAAGTCTTGGATCAATGTCCACTGGAGACTGTGGAAAGCTGTATGCCAGTTTCAGTTGGCCTTTTGTCAAATCCTTTAAAACTTTGTATGAATATTTGGAATCATTTTAGTGGGTGTGAAACTATATTTAACTCTTCCTTATGAGAAATTTTTCATCTTGAGTACATGCGTACCTATCTAATTGTGTAGACTTCATGAGTTCTTTGGCCACTGTTCTAGTGGCTATTGGTTAAAACAGAGTGGTTTATAACACTTTTAATTTTATATATATATAAACATACTATAACATTGAATAAAGCATTCTGGAAATAAGCAGTGTCACTTAGACAATATGTGCACATACATAGTTTTCAGCCCTCTGTTTAGTCTAGATACTCCTGTCATCATACAAAGTGTAATTTAACTTTGCATCAGTCAGTACTAAGCAGTTTTGTTTAGCAGAGGCATTGCAGTTCATTTATTCATATATTTTAGTTTTCAGTTTCATTTCACTATGTTTCTTAGGCTCGTTTTTTGCATCTGGATTATGAAACTCCAGTAACTTTAATATGCATACGGCCAAGCTGTTGCCTTTAATTTAATTAGTACATAATAAAAGTACCTTGTATGCAAACATAGAACCCACAGCCATGAGACTCTTCTAGCTTTGAGCAAGGGTTTCTCTGCTATTTCAGAACGAAGACTTTTTAAAATACAAGGAAGAAACATAAGTTCTGGAAAGCCTCCTTTCTGTGGTGGATCATTCACTGTCATTGCTGTATACCTTAGGGAGAGTCTGTTTTTTGGAGCTGCTGAAAAACCTCAAAGTGAATCCGGTTTACAAGCCAGTAAGCTCCCACAGACCTCAGTCAGAGTCTAAGAACACGAAGGGAAGCTGATGGAAGCACCTCCGTGCTGATTCAGTAAGATGCAAATGAGACCTCCCAGAACAGATAATATTTTAGAGCTGGACTCTCAAAACCATTCTATGTGGATCTGAAATATTTGGAATATTTGCCTATGTGGAATATTTGCCTATTCTTGTATAGCTAGACAAACTTTCAGTGGTTTAAAAATACTCATTATTTTTAGCTCATAACCTAACTTCAGTAAAAAAATTCTGAAGGAGATTTTTTTTATCATCTCCCTTGTTAAAATTTCATTTTGAGATTCTTCCTCCTTTTGGAAAATGCCAAGAAAAAAGAACAAATGCCTTGCCTTGGTGATAACACCCTGATACAGAGGAATTTTACAAAGACGTATTCCAGTCTGAAAATTCCTTTAGCCCGGAGCTAAGCAAACATTTCATAACAAATAAAGGATGGGAGGAATGTTGCCTTCTCATCTCTTCTCAACTTGTCTGCAAACAAACTACAAGTCCCTCTAATTTATTAATGCGGTATTATTTGCTAGCCACACAGATCAACCTATGTCTTTTAGTTTACTTTCCAGTGGTATGGAATATCCCTTATAGAGAGATAGCGAATTTGTATTGTGAGGGAAGAATAAGAGAACAGCAAATTCCAGCTGAGGAATCTCTTGAGTTTTCCTTCCCACCATGTTCTCACAACTGCTGCTATTGTTAGTGATAGCCACAGTGGGAAAGAGAGGATAGATAGGAGTCCCTGGCCTTTTGCATGCTGTGTTGTCTAGACTTAGTAAAAATGTTAGATACTGTCCAGTCATACTGCTTCCTCTCACAGTGTTACAGTCATAGCAAATCTGAAGAAAAATTGGAATGTGGAAATATCTGAATCCCTCCTTACCCAAAATTAATGGAAAGGTTTCATCATGTTCTGAATCAAGGGGAATCACATGTAAGCTTGAAGTTACGCTGGCAGTAGAAAGACCTAGTGCAAGAAAATTGCATGACAGTTTTGATGGTATTTGTTCATCTACAGAAATATTTGAGCTGGAGAATATTATGAGCTGGAGCATCCAGCTCATAACCATGGTGATGTTTCATGTATCTGTAGAAAAAATTCCAAACGACACTTTCCCAGGAGTAGAGACTAGCCAAAATCTGACCTTCTTCAAGAAGCTGGAATTCCTTGGCAGTGTGCAGTTGAAGCAGCTGATTCTGTGCTGCTATCCTGCATCTATGCTCTGGTATTTCTCAGCTGGCATATGCTCCCATTGACCTAACCATGGCCATAGACCACTTTAGCTAAGGCTAAAATTCAAGAACCTTCAAGAAAAGGATTTGGCAGTTATTGCCCAATTGCCCACTTTGCACCAACCCAGAAAACTGCATCTCTGTCAGAAGCCAGACCAGCATTCTCGGCATTGCTTTGGAATTACTGAAGAGATTGTTTTAATTAGAATCTTTGAAACCATCCCATAACTGAAAGAAGTGCAAAATGGTCTGTGATTGAATGAGTGTTCAGGCTGCTCTGTGACACTTCACCTTTCCTTCTTGACAACTTCATAAAACTAGATGTTATCAAAAAAGAACCTCTTTCATTTGCACAACATTTTTCAGTTTGGAGGACCTGTCTGATGTAAAACCCAAAGGAAAGAAGTCTTATTAGGAGATTCAGGGTCTTTTCTGCTGGAAAAATGTGAATATATTTGTTAGCCAGTTACAGCATATGAAAACTGTGCAGAAAAATGCATTCAGCACAGTGTCTAGAATTCAGTTTGCAGAATTTTTATTTCCAGAATTCTCAATTCACCCATGTTAAATATAGAAATGACATTTGGGGCTGAGACTTGGTGTATATCAGGGACAGTTTCTTACAGGAAAATGTAGAAAATCCTTTGTTCCGTATGGTTTGAATCATTTTCAAAACGAATCCTACAGGAATAATTTCAGAGGTGGAAACCTTGAAAATGGGGAAATAAAAACCAGATTTACTCCATTTTTGTTTTCCAGCAGAAAAAAATCATTTAGCAGAGCCCAGTTATCAGGCTCTCGAACAGATAAAAATTGCCTCTTGGTTAGAATCATTTTTAAATTGTGTGTTAACACACATCATAAGGATTAAAATATTAGTCTTCTTCCCTACAGGAAAGTACTTTGCCATGACTAACTGTGATCTGACATTTGAAATAGGCCAACTTATTGCAGTGAGCAGGCAAGTTAAATTCTTGTCAGTGATGAAAAGTTTGTTCTATTCTCTTATTGACAAAGGCAATTTTATCCTTCATTTAGAATATTAAGTAAATACAAGATGAGATACGTAATTATGAATTTATGTTGTTTATCAGAATATTTTCTATGTTTGTTTTCATATTATCATTTGAGAAGCAATTAGACCCTCCCAGGTCATAATATGGAACCTCTTTTATTGTTAAAATTAAGATCATGGTATGATCTTGTGAGCAGTTGCAGTAGGCCCCCATGAAAGATGCTTATATTGGGGAGTACCGTGAAGCTAGTATTGATCTAGTTCTATCTATCTGGAAAAAGACAGAAGTAAATTTCATTTAAAAAAGGCATGGTCTCTGAGAACCTGTATATCTCTGGTAAATTGTTTTAACAGGAAGGCACTTAAAGTCAATTTTAGCATTAGCTAAGTAAACAGTTAAAACTGTGAAGATTTCACATGTAACTTCCTATTTTCACTTGCTTTACATTTTCCATTGAATTTTCCTCGTGGGAAACAGTTCTGAAAGTGAAGAAAATTCCACAAATCCTTAAGAAATACCGTGCTGGTCTTAGGTATTGAAATTGCTCTCTTTCTGATATCATTAGCATTCTGGACCTAGAAGTTCACGCAAAAGAAGAGCATCAATTTCAGAAGGGATTATGTGATACATGTCTAATATCTGCATTTTCAAAGAATGCTTTTTGAGGAAGAAAGTGGAATCATCATCTAGGAGGACTTAGATGTTGGGCAAGATGGTTTGCAGTTGACCTTTGTTTGTCTGCACATACTTTTCTGGAGCATAAGAGATATGTAGGCCTTGTGGGATGTCAATTTTCATAGAAGGGTGTTGGCACATGGTAGAGCATCACTGATCCAAAACAAAAACTGTATCTAGTGTTGCATATATAATGTAATAGAATTACGTTATGAAACGACTTCTTGGTTTTTGACATGGTAAAAAGGAGTGTTTATTACAAGATGTTTTACAAAACCAAGAAATGAAATAAAATCATAACTGATTAACGAACTGCATGGAAATACTTCCTCAGTGCCACCCACATTTCTCTGGCCCTGATCCTGGAAACACTTCATCACATGTGCAGTTTTATGCATAGATACTATGTGAAAAATGCAACATAATTTTCCCATGCTTACTTCTGTCTTTTAGGGATACAAGAAGGAAAACAAAAAGGTGCTTGCTTTCACTGATCTGTTTTATCTTGTATGAAGCGATAAAATTTAAACTGCCTTTATCATGATAAATTGTTAGAACTTGAATACTGAATGATTGTATTAAAATCTTTAGAGGTTTTAACTTTGCACTGGTGCAGCATAATGTGCTTGGGTTTCTACTTAGAGAAACCTTAAATCTGGATTTCCTGGCTGGTGATATTTTCTTTTGAAAAAATTGAATCTTAATTCAAACATTTTGCTTTACTAATCTATGCACTTCTTAGAAAGTCCATCTTCCAAAATCATTTTGTTTGAGGCTATATATCCTATATGTGTATGTGCATACATACACAAAATACATACTGTGAATATAGATTAATATTGCATCTTAAATTAATCCTGGCACTGTGGAAGGTGTTATGCTGAAACTCCCACAGACTGAAGCATTCTTGTTCTGTGTGTTACCAAACAGGAAACCTGATCACCTCCAAAGGGAAGTGAAGCATATTTTAACTGAGACTAGCTAGCCTATGTCTTGAATAAAACTAAATTGGAGGAGAATATTTCAATCTCTCTAGAGCCTTTAGAGGGAGATCACTTTAAGAACTAGCGTATTCCAGCCATTAAACTTGACAGCCTTTCCTCTAATTTGTGTTTGTTTTTCAGTCAGGTTTGATAAGGACACAGAAGACTGAATTCCTTATATCTCCATTACCTCAGCAGCTAGCAAAGGAGCACAACTACACATCACCTCCTGGACACCATCCACATGTATTATATAAACGAACAGCAGAAGAGAAGGTGCACCGGTACACAGTAGAGTCCAATCCCAAATACTTTTCCCTTGGTCATCACAGAATTCACACTTCCCACAAGTATCATGCTCAAGCGAATGGTTACCACCATGGAAGGTTTCAAAAGCAACATTTTTGTGGACGTCGCAAGAAATGTATGTAAGGAAACTTTCTCTCCTTTTTTGAGACAGTGGCTCTTAGAGACTGTATGGTGATTCTTAGGTGTGGTTTGTAGTCACCTTTGTGATGGAGATGTAATAATATTAACTAATATGGCTATAAAAGGAAATAGATACAGCCAACTTCATTAGTCCTTTAAATTTAAGTCATCATCCTTGTTACTAAGCCATCAGAAACACTGATTAGTTTTCTTATTCTCTACCTGAATTAAAAGTTCCCTTGCCTGACTTTTTCTTGAAATTGACCTAGTTTTCAGTAAGCCATTCTGTTTCAAATTGCCACTTTTGGACAGTTACTGATGCCAGGTCCCTGAACTGTTCTCTATTAGTCTGGGATATGTAATTAATTAGGCCTGAGGATGGAGGAAAAGCTTTTTGAATCCTTAAGTTCTGACAGAATGGAGAATATGTCTTTCAGAATTCACCATTTGATAATAAAATTTTCAGCAACTGAGATCTTCAAAAAGAACCTCCCACATAAACTGTTTAAATAAAATTTTGTAGCCACCTCTTAAAAAACATATTGCAATATATTATCCTGCCAAGGTCTGTTCTGAGGCCTTCATTAGGCCCTCAAATTGCATAACATTTTAGAGCCCCCTTGGAGCCTGTAGCTGTACTTACAGCATTCAGCTGATTCTGTTTGAAAGCTGATCTGCTTCAGGGTTGAGTTTCTTAAAGAGAGTCTCCAGGACTGCCCACAGTATTGAAAACATTGTCTCAGGCTAGTTATATTCTCCCAACCTCCCACCTGAGTTCTGAGAAAATAAGCAGGTTCCTTTCCAAAAGCGACGTAGGGAAGAAAGAGCAAAATAGCAGGGAAGGAAGGAAAAAGGAAGTAGCAGAAAAGATGGCTGAGTCTGAGGCCTATCTGCAGCCGGAAAACTGCTTTTTAAAAATTGACTGCATCTTTTAAAAATCCATCTCCCTAAATTTGTATGCTAGACCGAAGAAGCAGGATGCACAGAACTGTGATTCAACCTGTAAACATTTGCATTCTGATGCATTTCATAACTACTTCATTACATACTCCCTTTCCCTTCTGCCTGGTTTTCTTGCTGCCTGATTCAGAGCAGAGGGTAAATGGCGCTCAGTTAACTCACCAGCTCTCCAGTGTTTTATTTTAGTCCCATTGACCACTGGTCCTATGTGGTCCTATGCCTTATTTACTGTATCCTCTATGACGGCTTATGCAAATTCAGAATTATTCATATCCTCTTGAACTTTTACACAGTGCATAGCACTATAATGAAAAAGTGCACTTCAAGCAATGCATTTTCACAGCCTTTTGGGATGTGAGAAGGAACTATCATTATTCTCTTACAAATGGGACTCGGAGACATAGGAGAGGTCAAAAAAAATCATTGTTTCTGGGTACTGAATCAATAAACTGAGTATTGAATGGATAAACTGATTTTTTTCTTCAAAATACTTTATCTGTATGTTCAATGCTTTCAATTACACCTATGAGTTTTTAGCTGCAGTTTCAAGCTGAGTTTATGTTAAATGAAGGACACGCAGTTAGCACCCAACAGTGAAGAGTTTATTCTAAGTGATTTACCCTTCGTCACTTAGGAACTCAGTGTCAGAAGCCCTGTTAGAATCCAATTAAATAAAGTAACATTTAATTACCTTAACCATGAAACTCATTCTTTCCATATCCTGCAGTCTTCCACTTCATATAGTACATACCTGTGACCTTCTGAAAGAAATGAAAGAGGAGTTCTAAAAAATAACAGCCTAATTCTCTACCTAGCCTTCCTTAATCTGTAGAGCAAGTCTAACTCATGTTCACTAAATGAATGAGTTCTTACAAATAAAATTATGTGAACATTTAATTGAGTGTAGTCAATTAAAGGATATAGAAGAAAAGATACCACTTAGGTAAAGGCAACACCCCTTCTATGGCTATTTGAAGCACAAGAGGAAGCAGGAACTTTTTTTTCTTCTCTTTTTTTTTTTTTTGTAGTTTTTCATTTTTCACTGGTCTTGTTCTGAGATCAGAAGTCCTATCAGTTTGAAATCTTGAGGAAGATCAGTCTGGACACCTGGAACAGAAAATTTCAACCTGAATGAATAAAGGCATAAGAACTGAGAATGCAGTGTTATGGAAGGCAGTCCTCTGTTATTAACACTGCTTATATTCAAGGTTTATTCATCCTAAGCTAACAATGAATCCAAGCTTGCTGAACAGTCAGAGGGCGGAGCACATTGCCACTTTTAGTGGCATAAAAGCAGCTTGTCCCACTCACCATCTTCTAAAATTTCATATGCCAGCGGTTTTTAAGCACTAGAGAAGCCAGTTAATCATCTTTCAAACTCTTCCTCACAATCTAAATGTTTTTATATCATGCAAAATGAATGGATTGTAGTCAGTAAATCATACCTGAAAGATTCTGCTGCTGTTCACATTTCATTAGTAGCAGAAAAGTTAATCTGAGAGCAAAACTACATTGTGGATCAGTCTACAGGCCATGTAAATATGAACATGATTTTTTATGAGTTAAGTGGCTTCAAGTTGTTTTGCCTTCAAAATAGTACAAGGAAACTGATGTACACTGAACTGCCCACTTCATTCTAGGATGAGGCAGGTCGACATGCTTTCAGCAGAGAAGAGGAGTTCTTTGAGCTTGTAAAGAACAAATTGTTTATAACAAATATTGCATTTTAAAATCTTACTAATACAGAGACTTGCAGTGTTAAATATAGTTCAGAGTGACTCAGTTCTTGAAAGTAGATACTGTTGTCCATTCTACGGTATTCTTGATTTCCTAGTTTGGCCTGGAAGGAGGCAGCTACTGTTTTAGCTCTGCCATTGGAATATCTTTCTGATGAGGCATAGGCAGGACTTTTTAATTACCTAAGACTACCTCACTTGTGTCATATTACATCCCTGTGTCAAAAAAAAAAATCCTACCGTTATCCAAATAATATTTAAAGGAACCTTTGAGTTAATTCTTGATGCCAAGGAAACACAGATATATGCAAAAGAAGCTATGAGCAGCAAGAGAATTATAGGATATAGCTTTCCTTTCCCATTTTATGTCTCTTTGTAGAAATTGAGTGAGTCTACTCTTTAAATATGCAATTATACAAACACAAAGGGGAAAAGTGCACCGCAACATTAGGATGTGCAGGCTGGATACACATATCCTCTTGACCAAGCCTTGAGTGCTGCTTCCTTACCTTTCCTATACTAAAGAAATATATTCCCAGCAGGGATAATCTTACTGGCAAATTTGCATAGAAGGCTAATGTCAATCAAATAGCACCCTAACAGGAATCTTGCTTTTGGTGTGTGTCTCCTTTTTGTACTCATAGTGGACATCTGTTGTGGAAAGGAGTTTTTGAACCATCTGCTATGTAAGTAGCACATGCCAAGCACCTCAGGACATTACCAACTGGACAAAACAAATGTTGGTACTCTGTTAGAAATTCTGTGTACGTCTTTTGATGCAAATGCTGCCGTTTTATTAGATTAATTCCTCATGTTATGTTCATTGCATACAAATGTGATTCTCCCTTTTCCTTCCCTCCCTGTAACTGTCCTTCCCTCAGGAATGAATCAGGCCTTATGTACTAAATATATCAGAATTTCCTACTAGTAAATATTAAATCACATGCTGTAAAAATAATCTAAGGTTCTAAACCTGTGTTATTTCATTCTGATATATCTGATGAAACTGCTTATGGGTGATCTGAACCCTTTCCAAAACTGAATTTTATTTCCTTTTAGATGCACCTAAGCCACCCACAGAAGAGACGTACATTCGCTCAGATGAATATGGGATTTCTCCAAGGTTCAAAAGATCATCCGCTAAAATTCAGAAAAATGGGAGTCTAAATGTTGAAACCCTTGTTGTGGCAGATAAAAAAATGTTGGAGAAACATGGCAAGGAAAATGTAACAACTTATATCTTAACAGTTATGAATATGGTAAGATCTGATGTAACTGAAGTTTGTCTTTCCCTGTGGAATACTGGTATGTCAAAGTAGTACCTTTCATGAGACTAACAGTGATAGCAAAAAGGAACATGCCTGCTTTAGATACACAAGCCCTCCTTCAGGCTTAGTCTAGTATATTACTTATGCTTGAAAATACATCCTTAGATCATCACGGCTATGGCAATACTACTACAAGGTAAAAAATGGGAATGTTTGGAAAATATTTAAAATATTAAAGTGTTTCTTCTGTAGTACAAAGAAAGCAGGTGCTTATATTGAAAGTTTCATTTCCGTCAGTATTATAAGAGTTTTACTTTGTTTCACCTTGAAGCAAAAATTTCCAAGAAAACACATATTTATTCTGAGGAAAATAATTTAATAGGAAATATTTTTTCCTCTGAGGATTTCCTCTTCTTTAGTTTTGTACTGCAAAAACTTGAACTTGATTACTCTTGATCCAGAAGAACAAGGACAGAACAAAGCCCAGTGAAATCAATAGAAGTTTTTCGAGTTTTTTGAATAAGTGGAGTGGTTTGGGGCATAATTCTTCTGGGTTAAACTCTTTTGGATTAATCCTACAAGGCATATAATTACATTAATTTGTGTTGCAAGCTGAAGCCCAGTGTAATAACCCAATACGTATAGTCAAAAATTTTTAAGTTTTTTTTATACACGTAGGTGATATGTCTTGCCTGGATAATCATTGCAGGTTTCCAGTCTGTTTAAAGATGGAACAATTGGAAGCGACATAAACATTATCGTTGTGAGCCTTCTTCTTTTGGAACAAGAGCCTGTAAGTTGTCATAATTCTTATGTAGTACACTTTATTTGACACTGTTCACAGGGAGCATTAGAGGTGTCCATGTTATGTACATGAACTTTCTTTGGAAGTTGCTTATGACATAAAGCACAAGAGGAAGAGTGAAATCACCAAAACCTGCAAAGTCACGTTTACTACATTTCACTGCTTCTCCTTTTTTGATATTAAACCATGATTTTGATTGAAATGTTCTTGAGAAATTTTGAAATGCTTCCACTAACAATTCCCCACCTGTTCTTGAAGAGAGAGGGCTGGAATGAGAAGTCTGTTTAAGAAATATATAAATAAATATAAAGATTTTGAAGTGGACTTAGGTAAGAATGGCTTTCCAGGGTGTGATCAGAAGGAGGAAGGAGTCAAAAGTCCCAAACTGAAGACAGCATGTAAACAAAAGTGAGAGATAAACCTATTCTTTGGGCAATGATGGTGAAAGAGAAGAAGATAAAATCTACCTTGCTAAAAATGAATATGAATTTGTGGTGGGCCAACCTAGCTGGATAATACTGTTCCTCTACAGAAATCTACAAACATTTTAAACAAAGGGCTGAAAATGTTTTAGCTTTCAGCTTTGACAACAACCAAATATATTTGTACACAGTAAGAAACTGATGAAACTCTTTCATTTTCAACTGTAATTCCAACCACTACCTTTGAAAGTAACAGCATGTCTAGAGAGGGGTTCAGTTTTACTTTATAATTGTGATTTATTGATCAACAGAATTGGTCATCACAGTTAACATGAGAATGCGTAAGTTCATTGCAGCAAATATGAAAAAAATAACTCCCTTTTCCCTACCCATCTCTTCTTCCTTCATTTACCTTCCTCAAGTACTGGTGGAAGCACCTTATTTCTGTGTCTGTGAAATATCTACAGGGTGGATTATT
Organism: Struthio camelus; assembly: GCF_040807025.1. NCBI lineage: Eukaryota > Metazoa > Chordata > Aves > Struthioniformes > Struthionidae > Struthio > Struthio camelus. Next base: position 8,164,131 of record NC_090951.1, read on the forward strand.
GATTAACCACCATGCGGACCAGTCACTGAACAGCTTTTGTCAATGGCAATCTGCTCTGATTGGGAAGAATGGAAAGCGTCATGACCATGCCATCTTGCTTACGGGTTTTGATATCTGCTCTTGGAAGAATGAGCCCTGTGACACTTTAGGTATGGTATGTAAATGTGTTCTGAGAAACTCATGGATGCCGACAGCAACATCTTGATTAATAAAGACTGAACTGTTTTAGAATAAAGGAAGGCCAGTTTTGCATATAACCATAATCTTCTTGAAGATGACAGAGCAGAATTAACAATACATATTTTTCTTTGAGGTACCTAGAAGAAAATGAGAATTATTGGCATCTTTGCCCCAGAAAAAATGGCAAAATAAGCTTTCAGAAGACGTCCTTCTGGATTGTCACCTTTTCAAGCAATATCCATGATTTGGAAAATATTTCTGGGCCGCTCTGATTTTTGTTTTACTGTGACTACTTGACTCTTTGTGAATGGGATTCCTTCCTAATTTGGGAGCAGTAGAGGCATGAATGGGGAAAGAATTATGTTTACTGGAAAAATTCATTTATTTTGGGTTAGGTTTGATTTGCATATACTTCTTATACAGGAATCCTTTTATTGTCAAATAGAAAACGGCTGAAATTCTTTCATGATAAAACTGATCAAGTAGAAAACTATCTTCATGCATCACAACAGAAAAATACTGACCTATTAGGACCAGTGCAAATAATATATGTATTTTACATTCTGTAGAAGAACAACCTCTTTTTATGCTTCCTTCCTCCAGGATTTGCCCCTATCAGTGGTATGTGCAGTAAATACCGTAGCTGCACCATCAATGAAGATACAGGCCTTGGATTGGCTTTTACAATTGCTCATGAATCTGGACATAAGTAAGTTATTTTCCATGAATCTTGCATTCTCTTTCTATAAATAAATATGTAAATGAATGGAAACATAATATCAGTTAATATAAATCAGTTAATATAAATCAGCTAATTATAGATCATTTACAGAGCAATATAACTGTTAGAATACATAGAGCTCCCTATTAATGTGTTGGCCTTTATTAAATATCATCTCTTCAGCAATTATAAAAATAACGACTATAGAATTTTCATCCAATTTGCTGCTGTAGGGGGAGAGACCCTATTCTGACGCAGGTACACCACTATTGTTCCTACTTTGTCAGGAAGCTATAGGAAATTTCAGGCCAAATGGAAATCAAGGCTCTTCACTCAGAGATGTATCCTGTAGCATTAAGTGGTGAACTGGCTGCCCGTGGCTCTTACCTTTTTATTTTTTGCCATTGTGCATATTGCACTAGATAACGAGAGCAAACAGTAAGAGCTGACAATAATAATCTGCAGTGTTCTTACACTCATATCATGTGCCAGTAGACGAATTGCTCTAGTAGTAGTGTGGTTGCTCCAGAAAGAGAAGGGGCACAGCAGCTTACTGTGCGGAGACGCAAACTCTCTGAGTGTCTTAAAGGTCTCTTTCCCAGAAGACACTGTAATTCATAGGATCTGGGAGCCATTAATTTCATTCAACCCCTCCTTCTTTGTTCTCTGTATCAGTTTAAGGGATGCTTTGGTTCCAAACAACCTTTCTTGGGGTTTCGGCCTTTCTGCATATATGTCCATTGGCTTTCCATTTGATTTCTGTGGTAGTAAGACTATTTTTCTAAGAACTGCTGTCTCAAAAAAAATCAGTAAGAGTCTTCCATGGAGCTTCAGCTACTCTCTGAGTGTTTCTCTGTGTGGTACAGATTACATACCTGAAATCAAGGGATAGAGAAAACATGGGTATAGGATTGTTATTTTCTGCAGCAACTTTTCCATACAGAATATCTTTCTGAAAGGCATTGCTACTGTATTCTGCTCTTTGGTCGAGGCATGAATCCTTCAGATTGTGCATGACTGAATCAGGACTATTTAGTTTTCATTGCACAAATATGCTCTACAGTATATACTATGACCTAATGTCTACATGAGTGACCCTTTCACAGGTTTCTGTACATCTGAAGGGAAAAAAGGAATTAAAGAATAATCCAGCTACCAGTGAAGTCCATGGGAACTGTGCCAATGCTTTCAATGAGACCAAATAAGTAAAATACCTATGGCTTGATGCTCATGTCATACTAATGCAATTTCACTGACCTCAGTAAATTTTTTTAGTGCCCTTCCATCAGCGTTAGGAGAGATTCAGGTCCATAGATTATTTTTCAAGAATTATCCCCCTTAGTCTTTTAGTTGCCTTCCTTCCTTTTTATTTTCTTCTTATTCTCTTTGAGACAATTATACATTAATTATATATTTTATGCTTGGAATTTTTTTATTGGATTTTTTTCTTCTTCACCACTGCCATTTTATTCAGCCTGTCTTTGTTTTACTTCCATGCTCCTGCATCGTACTCCTGCATCTTGTCTAATAGAATATATTTCATCTCCTAGAAAAAAAAAAAACTGCCACAGATACAAAATGTCTTTGTTAACACTTGTTCATGCTCATGTTCCTGAGATTACTTAGTATGAACTGGAAGAAGACTGGACTTGATCTCTGTGATACTCAGACTCCTGGAAGAAAAATGTCCAGAGATTTTGTCTCTTGCAATATTGCTAGTAATCAGAGAGTAGGTGGGAATGCAGCTTTGAAAACAGTACATCACTATGTAAAGGATGTGAGATAGTTCAGAATGATTTTGAAACTTCAAGATTTCTCTCTATTGATCATCACAGCTTAAATAACAGCTTCATGAGAGCTCTGAAAAGTGGTGCCTTGAGGGAGTTAATGAAGGCTTAGGCCACGGTAAAAAGTATTTCTCACCTGACAGGACGATATATGTTTCCTGGAGTTTTCTCTTTCCAGTCCTTAGATGTCCATTGTCCGTCTTTGAAAGTCACACATTTCACAGAGTTCCACCCTGATCTCAGTATTTAAGACATTGAGAACAAACTTTTAAATTGAAACGTAGGATTGGTTCCATTCTTCACTTCTTTAGCAAACTGAGTGCTCAGATATTGCACATATTTAAATATATATTTGGGATGAATGGTTTGACTGTTTTGGATTGATCTTGTACCAATACATAGCCATTGAAACAAAGAGTGCTCTTGTATGGAAAATTGTGACGGCTCTGGAGGTGATGAAGTCCTCTGTGAAAATATTATGCTAAGGATTTCATAATAGGAGAATACTGTACACTGCATAGATCACACCTGGAGTGGCTTCAATTGTTACATATTTTTATGGTTTTCTTAAAATAGTTTGTATTTTTACCTAAAAGCTTAATAGTTTGTTTAAGAGTTCAGAGCCTATTGTATCACTGGGTATTAAATCTGTGGATTCTTTGGCTGCAATGCATGTGAACAAAGTTACTATTTTCCAACGCATTATGAAATATTAGCTCAGTTAGGAGTTTTTTGTCCTTTTTTAGAAGGAGCAATATTTTTAGCAAGTTTACATCCTCAGCTTGTGGCAACACATGCAGTAACTCTGATGGGCCTGCAATGATTTATAACACTAGAGGATCAAGCCCAGTAAATGAGATATTCCCTGCACATGCACACGTTATATTCATAAAGTCACCAGTGCACTACAACATCGAAGTAACAGATTATGAAATTTCTATTCAAAACACATTGAAATTCACAGATGTCCTGTACAGAGAGTAAATATAAAACACTGAAAGAAAAAAACTGAAAATTAGCTTTGTTATAACCATAAATTCCACATCATTTATAGTTTTTAATGTGGCTTTTATTATTGCTTATTATTCATTATATTATGGTAGCACCTCTGCTACCGAATGATGCTACAGACTGTGCAAAGCACCCAATAAGAGGCAATATTCCCACTGAAGAGCTTGCAGTCTAGACAAAGTAAGTGAGAGAGGAAATCACAGGCTTGGAAAAGAGAGTGATTTGACTGAGATAATGTAGCAATTTAATGGCTAAAATAAGGAATGGAATCACATGTTTATGCTCATACCTGGTACTCTAGTCATTCAGTCACACTTCTTTTGCTACACAGATCGAGTGTAGCTATGTAGTTCTTCCTTCAGATCAGAACAGTTTTATTCTATTCCTACAAAGATATTTTGCTGGGGTTCAAGATTCCATGCCATTCAGGCTAATGGGAGTTGTCACTATCTTTCAGAAAGGCTCAGACCGCATGCATGTTTTACATTGATATATTTATAGGTAGTTAACAACTGTGAGTGAAAATAAGATCCACTAGCGCTTTACCTCCATCCGTCTCGGGGGATTCTCTTTGTACGTGCCCTAAACGTGCATCCCCTTTTGCAAGGATCAATAACAATTAGCAAGGTCTTTCTTGATTAGAATGGCAGAAGTGGTGCTATTATCTTTCTCTTCATTGTGCACGGATATCGACAAGAGCTACGTACTCAAGCATACCTGAATATTGTGTTTCCAGTTGTTCCAAAAACATTTAGAAAATTACATAAAAACATGATATAGAAAACCTGCTTGAAATAATTACAGAGAAAACTGGGTTGTCATGTACTCTGACAGACTCAATTTTAGCATTAATCCACTAATAAAAAGGTTTCTGTGTTTATGAACTGGTGGATGAAAAGGTAAAAAATACTACCATTGTGGATATTACTGTAAATGATGCAGAGAAATTCTTTACCCCTCCCTAACTGTGGCATCAGCACAATGTACAAAATGACCCGATACAAAAATCCAGTCAAATTGCAGACTGTTCAGTTATTACTGTGATACATGAGGCAATGGAAGAAACTTTAATTCTTTGTGGTACTTTATGATGGTTATTTAGTCCATCATGGGGCTATTGTCAGATTTGATTCATTTAGTGGCAGAGAACAAAAATTCTAGTGGTAGCACGAAGCCAAGTCCTGCGCAAGATTAGGAGATGGAAGGGCACTTGGAGTAAAAACGGCTTCAAGGTAATTTTTCTATTGCAATTATCTGCACAAGTCATTAATCACAGGGGTTTTTTTGTTTGTTTTGTTTTTTTGATAAGGTACTTCAGATATTAGAGATGGGAAAATATGATACCTAGAGGATAACCTGATTTTGGCATTGATTTATATATTATTGTCACATTTGACTAATGCTGCAAAGACAAAGAGCTATAGTTTTGACTTAATCCCTTTATAATACGCCTGTTTTACAATGATATTGCAAGGAACTTGGCATCTGTTTATCTGTAGGGCAGGCCTGTTATAGACAGTGGCATGTTAGTTTTTTTTCCCCAATTACCCCAAGCTGTTCCTTCCAAGAGCAATCTCATTAGTAGTGAGGAAGATGACTCCAAGTAACCTCAGTTCTTGGCTTGTTCTGTGATGACCAGCAAGGCAGCCAAGTACAATAGTGATTTTTATAATGTGAGGTGGAACACTTTGATGACTGAATGCATCCACTCATTTCAGAGGCACCACAAAATAGCTCCCAGATAGTAAGTTTAATTGGCAATGCATGATACAATAGACAGGCAGAATTTCAGGAAAGAGAAATTGTTTAACTGTGAAACTTCTCTCACAGCCTGCAGCTCTGGTATCTCTGTGCCAGTGTCTTGTCATTAACTCACACTGCAGAGCTCCTGTGCATCACCAGTATGGGTCTCTCTGGAAATTCGACGACCTTTCTCTAATCACATAAGTGTATGATGTCAGCAACGTTTGAATGCTACTTACTGGACCTTTTTTCATACTAGTAGTCATTTGTGTGTTAGTTTGTGCATATGTTTTCATCTCTTTGTGGAATTTAAGCATAGAGATGTTGCCCCAAAACAGTTTCTTCTGCTCCAAATTGTGTCTTGCTTCTGATGAATCTAGATTTCCACTCTCATGTATGGTTCTCTTTTCAGCTTTGGTATGATTCATGATGGAGAAGGAAATCCTTGTAGAAAAGCTGAGGGTAATATTATGTCTCCCACACTCACAGGAAACAATGGAGTGTTTTCTTGGTCTGTGTGCAGCAGGCAGTATCTCAACAAATTTCTCAGGTAGGTCAGATATAAATCTGGGCCAGTGCCAGGGAATATATCTTAGTAGCTGGGCATGAACTCTTGAACAGACATAAAAATTACTAAAGTATGAAATTCACTTCTTTTAAAATGTGCTCAAACCAATGTACTGTTTGAGCCCACACACTTGGACTTATGAGGCATATACGTGGTATGCTATGTATGCAAAGTGTCTTTGTCCTGCCTCTTTTTAGAAGAATGAATCTCACCCTCCATGAATATCCGGCAGTAATGACTGGCATGCCATTCCTTCCCAGGCATTCCTGTCCGTAGCTAGGTTTATTCGAGAGTTAGTAGGAAGCGAACACAAAAGAGGGCAGACACAGTGGTACCAAATCCATTATAAAATGTAAATTAACTCTAGTGGCCTTTCTCCCTGAATTTTCTCTTCTGATCTAGTTCATGCTATGAGTAAGCACATTTTCCATATACTGCTTCTGGGAAGTTAAAAAAGAAGAGAAAGAGAGAGAGATGTCAATTGTTTCTCCAGCATGTTGGCATTACTCAGTGATACTTTTAAAGGAGCTGTCTTTTGATGCATATTTAATATCATGAGAACTGCAGTCCTTTCCTGTGCAGCTTTTATTTTATTTTGTTAGTCCTACATGGGCATAATGTGCATCATTCCAAAAAATGTGCAGGTGGTACTAAGTCACAGGTCCTAAAAAGGTGTTTTAGATGTTAATTCTGTAATGACAGTCAGAATCAAGAACCTAGATACTTTTGTGGATCTGGTCCTTACATTCCAAATTAGTATCTTAGACCAGTGACAGGAAAGATGACAGAGTTCTCTTGATTTTGGCTGCTACGATGATCAAAGATATTTTAAGTACACAAGCAAATTGCAAATTAAAAAGTCATATAAGCCCTCCAGCATGCCGTATGGTCCAACAGACATACATTCGGAAGATGTAAATCCAGCAGAGACTGACCTTCTATATATGTGGATCCTCAAGCATATACGAAGGAAAGAAGTAGACCACAGCGCCCCTTTGCTCTAAAGCTGGACTCAGCCAACCCAAAGCACACAACACAGCCACAGCAGCCTTTGGCTGGTCAATCCACATGAAGCGAATACTGAAATGGGTCAGGGCTTACATCTTATATCCGGATTTTGGGAATCCATTTAAGGTAAAGAAGAAGGCCAGATCACCTTGTTCTTGGTTACACAGAAATAAGGAGAGAAAAAGGATTTGATAGCATTCTTTCTTGTCACAATAATGCCAAAGCCTGGACATTCCTGCATCCTGAAACTTTGCAGGTCAGGCTACCAATAAGATGACAAGATCTTTTGGCTTCTGCAGCAGATTCTCTCATTCCAGGACATGCCTATAAAGCTAGTTAAAGGTACTGTATACCGTACTATGTGTTTTTGCTGTTCTGTAGCAAATTAAATATTCTGATAGAAAGATGATAGTCATGATTAATATACGTTCTCATTATAGCACAGCTCAAGCTGCTTGTCTGATTGATGAACCTAAGCAAACAGGACAGTATAAATACCCTGACAAACTACCAGGGCAGATCTATGATGCTGATACCCAGTGCAAATGGCAATTTGGAATGAAAGCAAAACTATGCAACCTCAGCTTTGTAAAGGTACCTATTGATATACTTTTGAAAAGTTAAAATTACATTAGAGAACTGCAGTGCATTTATAAATAAATACAAGTAATACGGTGTTCTCCAGAGGGCTGGACTATTTCTCAACCTTATCTTGTTTGGCAATTTACTTCGAAGGCATTGGCCTCCCTTGACGAATGTCACCATCCCAGGGGAGTTTCAGTAAAAAATGTGCTATTTACAGGAGGTATAAGTTTGAATTCATAAAGATCCATCAGGCATTGCCTGCTATGCTAAGGGAAATTAGCAGGCAGTGCGGTTTTGATCAAAACTTGCACAGAGTGTTGCAGGGGGGAGGGAGTTCATTGTGTTTTGTTTTACTCTTATGCATTGACATGGAAGTCTGGAACAGATCTATCGGGTTATTTTAGAACAGTAAAATGTAACTTACATTCTTGCTTTTTGATTGGGGATTAACCTAGTTTAACCTGTTATTTTAGTGACTATAACACCCTTTGCTGATCTCTTTAGAGAAAATGTTTTATTAAATAATCCAGAGTGCTCATTCTGAAAAGAAGTGTTGTCATTTCTTATACCCCTATTATTATCCTGCAGTATTTTGATTTATTTTATACTAACCACATTTATCAGGTGATGGCAGCTGTTTTTCCTCTACAGCTAATAAACAAAGAAGTGAGAGTGAACAGCACTGCGAAGAGACTGTGTTTCCAGACATCTCCTGTGTTTTAGAAAACCTAGTCTCTTAGGAATTTCATAACCCCTGTAGATTTGTTTTAATTTTGACCCTGAACTTTTAAACACAGTTTTTGTTCTCTTGTAGTCTCACACTCAAAAAAGTAAAAAAAAAAAAAATGCAGTGAAATGGTACATGAAAACAAAGGCAATATACAGACTGTTGCTGTGCTAAGAATATTAAACCCTAGATTTTCTAAGTTCAGAAGAAGGTTTGACTCATACAGCTTTTACGGTAGCAAAGGCATACATCACTTATTACTATTTCTAAATACCAGGAAATAATGGGAAATTATATGAGTGCAATTTCTTTTTTCTTTTCAGGATATATGCAAGTCTCTCTGGTGTCACAAAGTCGGTCACAGATGTGAGACAAAGTTCATGCCAGCAGCAGAAGGAACAGCTTGTGGCATAAGTATGGTATGTATTTTATTAATAGGACTACGTCATCCTAACTGTTAGACTGTATTGGGTCAAATACTAACTCCTGTCAAAACCAGTTTTATCCAGATCCCTCCAGGTTTCATATTATGGACTGCTGGATTGCTCAGTAAAAGACTGCATTGCAAAAGACTGCTCCTTGAAGTGACACATAAATGATAGCAGGGAGTGATGCCCCTCCCATCAAACTATGGAATAAGATACTTCTGGCAAATCTAAGTCATTAAGAAATTCCACTCATTATAACAAGAATTAGATCAAGACTTCAAATTCCACTCTGCAATAAGCATTCTTTAAGTCAGAAAATTTGCTATACAAACTAAGGTCGTCATGGGTACTATCATCAGTGATCACTACGGAAAGAACATGGTTATTTGTTTTAATTGAACCCTGTAATTTACTCAAGGCTATAGTTACATGAAATATTTTATTTTGCTGCAGCATGTTTCTTCCAATAGAATATTGTTTTCATTTTCATGTTACTGACATCATGTTCTATCTCTCTTTTTCTCCTTTTGCAATGTTTAATAAGTGAATGATAAAGGGAAGAAATTTTAACATAATTTTAGCAGTGTATTTGTAAATGACGTGGGCAATTTTGAGGTTCTGAGAGCCAAGAGCATGAATTAACATGGAATAAGCTGAGTACAGTTTTAAAAATTTGTACTTCAGAGATCTTAAACCCAGAGCCTGGGCAAATTTAGGACATTACTTGTATATATCATTGTGTTGACCAGTGTCCTGCTTTTGAGTCCTTGTTCTACTGTAATCTTATTGAGTCCAATGAAAGACCTCTTTTTTTACAGGGTTAAGCACTTGCTTTGGGCCTTTAAAGGTGGATCTTTTCTTTTTTGCACTTAGTAGTTACCACAAACTCTGATGGGAAATTTTTTGGCATTCTTTTGGCAGTGGTGTCGAAGAGGACAGTGTGTCAAATACGGTGATCACGGACCCAAGCCAGTCAATGGCCAATGGTCTGCCTGGTCTGAGTGGTCAGAGTGTTCTCGGACTTGTGGAGGTGGGGTCACATATCAAGAAAGACACTGCAACAATCCAAAGTAAGACATAGATATGAAAAGGTATTATTTTTATACTAATTATTTATGTTATTAAAACAAAAAAGGAATAGAGTCCATTTTTGCAAGGAAATAATATGTGTGGAAATCATTCTAAGACTTTTCTTCATCTCCAATATGACCAACCAGCAGTTAGGAAACACTGAAAGACAGAATATGTTCTGATACTAGAATGTAGAGGTTTGCTCAAGACTGCTAGAACATAAGGCAAGTCTTCACATGATTAGGACTTAATGATTCCTACAGAGAGCTCATCAAAGAAGGCAAAAGGGAAAACGCTCTGACAAAAAGAATTTTTCACGCTTATTGCATTGCATTTTAACTTAGATGAATCTCCCAGTTCTGAAGTTCATATTCAGTATTTGTACCATGTCATATCTATATTAGAGGTATGTTCTGCATTAAAAAGCTTACCATCTACAGACCACTTTTCTAATGCACCTTTGGAAGAAATGTGCAAGCAATGCAATTTATTTTGTGCAACTGCACATGCTTGCAGAAATAGAGAAATGCCACACAAAAATAATCACACCTAATAATTTAAGAGGAACTGAAAAAAGTCTTAGAAGCAATTAAAGACTTCTGATTACATCATACTATCCAGGAGAGTAAACCAAAAATGTTTGAAGTCAATTTCCAGATAGTTGTAGATGGATGTCTTTGTATGTCTGTCATGTTCTTTGCATTATTTTGTGTTTCACAGGTCAGAATAAAGTTACTGACTGCTAGAATTGTATGTTAACTGGCAAAACATTTCTAGTATTTTCCTTTAGTGAATGTCTTACCACCATAAATACCATTATTCCTTACAATACTATTTCAAAGGAGAGGTAAAGTTTATTAGACCAGCATCTTTCCCAAATAGTTAATTCACTTTAACTTGCAAGAAAAAAATTATTTCCCTATTTTATTTCATAAATATCTTTAACAAGCATAGACATATGTATTCTTCATTGTACACAATAAAAAGAATATTTAAACTGCGGTAATAAAAAGCAGAAAAAATATGACATAGTTTATATGAGGCTGTAAAGAAGCCTCACACCTACTATACAGTGTTTCAGTAATAATATCCATGCTTCGCATACTATGTTATGGGAAAATGTGAGTTAGTTAAAATAGTCTTTATTACGCTCTGTCAGTTGAGCCAGTCTTTACAGATCTGTAGCAGAGCATTTTCTCCAGCGTTTCTGTTGTTTCTCAGTGTATTTTGATGAACAAAATTATTTGGATAGTTTATTAACATATCTAGCAAGAGAACACAGGGTCTCAATTGCATGTCGTACATGTGTTTTCATTTTCCTGTTTTGGTGCCTGCTAAATTTGCATGCAGGTGTATTGTTCTCTGCATTTATTCTGAAATCTTTGATGACTCTCCCTATGCCACAGCAGCATGTCTAGGAGTTGGAATGTCTCAGTTTAGTTCAGTATTAAAACTGATTATGATTTCAAATGATGTTAAAACTAAAAGCTGTTTAGCATGAAATGTGTCTGTTACTGCAGCAATATGTATTTAAAACTCACCTTAAGAGTGTTCTGTCTGTTTCAACTTCAGTGTGAATTCATATAAGATTTGATGCGAGAACTGGATCATGTACAGCACTGAACAAGTATTCAGGTAGCTGAATTTCACATCACTGACCAACAGTACTTTCATATAAATATGGTTTCATTAGAAAAATGATCCTATCCATTTTCAATGTTAAACTACATGGACAGATTAATAACCTGCTCACTGGTCATTGTTAACCTCTATAACTACACATAGACTGTAAATAGTGATTCCTTTTTTAATTTTGTAAATATATTTCAGACATGTATATATTTCAGTATATTTATTACTTCATACGTTAATATATTTATTTCAGTGTCTCTAATCCAGATTTGTGTAGGAGCTAATGTTTATTTTGTTCAAAAGCTTGTTAGCAGATTTTGGATAGCAGAATTCTGAAGATGACAAAGAATAAAATATATTTCTGTAAGAGATCAGGACAAGGGCTGTGGATCTGTGAAGACTGACTGAATTCTAAAATAGGGTTTTCAAATAAGTAGTCTTTTCAAAATGATGGACTCCTTATGGACATTGAGGGAGATTTCTAGGTTTCCAGTGATTTGAAAGATGACACTTCTTATTTAGGAGCTTAAGCACCAGTGAGGAATGTAAATTCCGGCTGCGGCTTTTGAAAACTTGTCATCTGTGGTGTGTGAAATTCTCCTCTTGAAAATAAAAGCCAACTGGTTCAGTTCTCTTTTTCTTGACAGTTATAGGACAGACCTTGTATTTGTGCCCGGAGAGCTCTGGATATGGCTTCTGAATTACCACCTGAGTTATGTACAAATCATGCTAACAAACACCTATGGAGGTCATCTGTAGTACACATAACTATGCAGATTTGCTAAAATCATTACGTTTCTATAAATTGCCACAGTGTAATCTCATGGATCTGGTTTTCATACTTCGCAGCATTTTACAATTGAGATACTTTTCCAAGAAAGAAATAGTTTACATAATCTAATGGCTCAGCTGGTAAAGAACCTCAAGAGTGCCCCAGAGATTTAAATTAATACCTAAGTCATATCTGTGGGGCTGCATCCTACCCACTTCACAATAGTGCATTGTTCACAAAAAGAGTAGAATGCAGTTTTAGGCATATATGTAATCAAAAGACAAAAATCAATAACATGGCTTCAACACATGTTCTCTTTTAATCTTTTGTGTACGATGACTGCAAGAGTGATTGCAGACACTGCAGATGTAAACTGATGTAAACTAATGATGCTGTTTAAAATATTAAATTAAAAACGAAAATTGTGAAAGACCTTATAAGACCTTTGAATTCATGCAGGAAAAATAGTCTAACTTTGTAATGTTATGGTCATTTGTAATAATATGGTCATAATACGAGCAGAAGTGTTCACACTTGAATTTTAATGATCATAAACCATGAAAAAATAGGGGTCTAGAATCTCAGGGTCTAATTCTCTGTTTAATGCATGAAATAGTATTTTCCTTGATCAGATTACTATAAATATCGTTCCATGATTTCTCACTCTCTGTATTGCATTCCAGTGAATATTCATCTCAGTTTCTTTCATTCTTGCAGCATTATATGAAGTGCTGTATTGACATTTTTGCAGTAACACTCCTTAAGGGTTTTTACAAATCATTCTTTGGAGACTGTGTCTCACAAAATTTCTTCCTTGCCAATTATCCTCAGTAAGGCCTCAGCTTTAGCAGCATCTACTCATGCAAGGATGTTTACCTCTGTGCTCCAAAGCTGGCGATGAACACAGCTAGACAGAAAGCGTAGGCTATGTCTGCATTAGCAGCAGTGTTGTACCGCTACAGAAGTATTGGCATACCCTCTGTGCAGAGCTTTCCATTGCAAGTACTGTTGTACTAACAAGAGCTTCTGTGGACGGTTGAACCAAACGCTATTAGTAGTATAAATGTCATGACTTTATCATTGTAGATAATAGCCTTTGCTCAGATATTCAGTTTTGTAGATCTAAATGTAGTTTCCTGTGGCTAACTCTTACTGACAACTTGTTGGTAAAAAATGGAAGATGGCGAAAATCAATTCTCTGGCCAGCAGTTTCAGTGAGGGGAGCATGCTGTATTATTAAAGTGCTGTAACAGAGCCGGGAACCAGAACACCTCTTCCAGTACACCCTTAGTTTGGTGAGATTTTACATCATCCTCAAACACAAGACTGTGGCTAGAAGTCATGATCTAGCCATAAAATCTGATTACATTGTTTGTTTGGTGGCATTTAGAGTTGAGCAGTTTTGTCCCCTGGGGATGTAGGAAGTTAAAAAAAAAAAATCATAAATGTGTGGAAGCTGTAAAGAAAGCTGGTAGAGAATTGAGTGTGGACCCAACAGCTTGGCTGCCTTAACTCAAAGCTCCTACTAATTGCACAAAGTCAATATAAATATTCCCTGAAATACTTCTCTGATAGCTATTTAAACACACATCCTCCCTGCCTTTCAAAGACTGAGTTTCCACCAATTAGGACAGAATATTTGCCTTTTAAAGACCGTTGCTGTTGGACCTAGCGTCAGCATAGCTAGTAGATGACCTCAGGAAAGGTCAATGGAAGGTGTTTCCTATAGCACATGTCCCTGGTGCTTTACCCAGCTTTAAATGGGCTGGCAGAGGGGTTTCCACCCCTTCCTTTGCTGGACTGTTCTGCAGCCTGGAATTCTGGCAAAGCCAGCTATTCCTTCAGCCAGCAGTACCTTCAAAACTGAGGCAAAACATGAAAACCAAGCCCCAGCTTGTTTTCACAAAAGTGAAAAAAGTTAGAATTTACAATAAGCAAACAGCATACAAATAAAATGAACCTGGATTTTCTCATCCGTGTTGTACCAAGCTGCTCCCATGTTACTCCACAGTAGGATGCATGTTAAGAGAAGTTGCATGATACACTTCATGGGGGGGGGGGGTTCAGTTATCAAAAACTGTTTAAGGATCTAGACAAACAACTCCATTATACTTGTTGTAACTGTATAAATCCTTTATCTTTTAAATTATTCTAACTTTTTTCCTTAATGTGTGTGTAACATGGCCAAGCCATCCGCTGAAAGATCACAGATTGTCTTCCAAGTGCGTATGTTCCCTTAAGTTTTAAAAAATCACGATATGAATGTATGCAGGTGCAGAATTGTTACATTTTTTTCACTTGATGCAAAAAGTAGTACAATATCATAAACATTCCTATAGTTTGGGGTTTTGAAGACTTGGCACAGTACTTGCAGATGTATATCTGATTGCGAAACTGCAACAATAACATCAGTGGATTCCAATGTAGATCCATAAGGAATACAAATGTGAGTGAATACATTCATTGCTCAGCAGCATATGAGATCTCTCTGTCACTTTGAAAAGACTAAGCCTTATGTTTAAAATTGGTTTATAGTCATGTACATAGACCCAATAGTTAAAAAAATATTATTCTGATAATGTAAGATACTAGCAAAGTAACAGAGTATTTTCTTTTCATACTGGCCAGAATTAAGGAAAATGCCCAGGTAAGGTCTGCTGAAGTGGATGCAACGTGTTTAAAGTTAACCAAGAACTTCAACATTTTCACAAAGCAGGGAAACTATGCACAGTCCCTGTTTCCTTGACTCTTTAAAAGCACATTTTTTTACAGTGATTTACAAAACAAACAACTAGAATGTAATTACTCATTCTGTTCATGTTTGATCAGTGTTGTTATCCCTTATTAACTCTTATTGGAATAGGTAATTCTTTGCACAAGTTCATTCCTGGATTACAGCAAAGTAAAAATAGCTATATAACATGATTGAAACCAACCAGTACAAAATATCTCTATACATTTAAATCTAGATTAACCTCTAGATGGTTGCATCTTTGCTGCGTTTGCAGTGATCCAAATAGGTAATGCGTGGTGACTGCTTTGCTTGGTTTTAGCAACCATGAAAATTAATGGCCATATTAGAAATAGTGATCTTTTAAGACGCTCAGTCCTCTCATTTTGTCAACGCACATGTAGTATCATACACATTGTAGGTTGTGCAAAAGATTTTTTTTCTTTTTTAGGCCACAGTACGGTGGCAAATTCTGTCAAGGCTCCAGTCGTGTTTATCAGCTTTGCAATTATCAGCCATGTCCACCAAATAGTCTGGACTTCCGTGCCCAGCAGTGTGCAGAATACAACAGCAAGCCCTTCCGGGGATGGTACTACAAATGGAAGCCATACACAAAAGTGGAAGGTAATTATAGCACCGCTCTGATGGACAAAGTCAGTTGCAGGAAGCAAGCTATAAATCTGTAATTCATCTATATTCTTTGGGCAAATATCACCCTGATGTAAGCAAACAGAAATTCAGGTGGCTTATTTGGAGATGTGTTTGCTTTCCAGCGTACCTGAATCTCACCTTCTGTGTGATACTGCCTGTATGAACACGCGGAGTTGATTTTGATTGTGAATTTAGATCTTTGTCCTTGGCATGACTCCCTGGCTGTTGCTACCCTCTCTTTTACTTTATTTTACATATGTTTTAGTGTAAAACAAAACAAAACAACAAAAAAATTTCCATGGATTTTTCAGCATGGGAAATATGAGCTCCCACAATAGCACTACCAGACTCTTCCTTCATTTGGAATGTTCTCAGATTTCTAAATGTAACAATAAATCAACCTTTTGACTTTTCTACTGGTATAGTCCCATGAGAACTGGAAAAACAAACAGTGTGCCGACATAAATTTTTAAAGACATCTTTCACCACTAAATCTTTATAAAGTTCAGGTCTCAATAACTATTTTTTGTCTTTTGTAGAAGTTAAGTTCATTTTTCCTTTAAACATCTTTATTTTGTAATTACTTAGAATCAGTATTCATTTTTATCATATATAACCAACAGTTTCTGCAGTTTGAAAGCACAGTTTATAGGTGCAATTGTTACTACTTAAATAAAAGTGGCTAGTATATATCACATTGTAGCTGCTCTGTTGAGACCTGTACAAATTTGCTTTGAAGGATATTATGTGCATAATTTTATACATGCACACATATAACTTTTATTTATAGCCTGTTTATATTTCCTCCAAAAGCTTTTGGAGGCACTTTGATTGATATTTAGAAATCTCTGTTGTAACAGCCATTACGAATAGAGGAAACAGAAAATATGGTTTCACAGTATGTTACAATGGATGCTGTATTATAGGTAGAATGATCCATCTTGTTGAACAGCAATTAAGTTGGCCAGCATTAATTTTAAAGGTAAGGGGTACGTTTAGCAAAAGAAATAGAGCTTAAAATCAGGGACAAAGGACATAATTTTCAAAAGTAATTTCAAGTAACTCTGAAATTAAAAGTGCCTCAATGTCCTAACTCTCCGAACTGCTTTTCAGAATCAACCCCAAGACCTGTATTTGTGCTCCTAAAACCATGGTCCGGTTTTCCAAATTGCTAGACATGTTTTACCTCTGTAGAAAGAGTTGAGTGCTAAGGTACTATCCAAAATCCAGCTGTGTATGTAAGAGCAAAAAGATACTATTTTCAATCTAATTGCATGCCCCTGAAAATTTTGTTATGTTGCTTTATTTAGTCATTTACTTGCGTTAAAATTGTGTGCTTCAGTAACTGTTACAATATTTCAATAGCATCACTAGATTTTCCTATGTAGAATTTATTAGCCCTTCATAAGCATAATAAACCATCCATGTAGAAGAAGAAATCTGATTGACAATAGTGTGAATTTTTAGAGAAAAAGTGCTTTTATTAAAAGAAAATCTGGCCCCAGTCCAAGCTTCCAGGTGAACTTATCATTTGTGTCATCTATTTCTTTTTCAATTTTTACTTAAAAATTAATGAAAATATTACAAATCCCCCATTCTCTTAATAAAAAATGAAACTTGAAACTGTGGGCAAATGCTGCTGAAGTTTAGGGCCACATCAGCAGCAGAGCTAATGGAATATGCACGTTTTCACACTGGTGTTGAATTTTAAACTATGTGAGTGTCTGGATTGTCAAATCTACATGTTATTTTAAAACAGCATAATATAAGCTACTGTATTTGGCTGTATTTCTGCCTATCTTGGGGTCTCAATATGTGACCAACCGCAAATAATCCTTGTAGCTTCCAAGTGTCACCTAGGATATGGGAAGAAATAATAGGAGGGTTTGGGGTTTTTTTTTTCATCTGTTAACACTTTCTTGTCTTGTTTTTTCCCAGAGGAAGATAGATGTAAATTGTACTGCACAGCTGAAGACTTTGACTTTTTCTTTGCAATGTCCAGCAAAGTGAAGGATGGAACCCCATGTTCTCCAAATAATTATGATATTTGCATTGATGGAATTTGTGAAGTAAGATAAAATTAAGTTTCTTACAATCCTAATGTCTCTCTTTTTTTTGTGGGCAATTGACTCCTTTATCAGAAATGCAGCTGTTTCTTCAAATTCCCTTGTGTATGAGTCCTTCACTTCTGCCTTTTGGTTGCAGCAAGTAGGGTGTGATCATGGACTTGGTTCCAAAGCTGTATTGGATGCTTGTGGAGTTTGTAAAGGAGATAATTCAACATGCAAGTTCTTTAAAGGCCAATACTTGATCCAGCACAAAGCTAATGGTAAGGAAAGCTGTTCCACATGATCATCAACTCATTGCTCTGCTGTATCCCCATGTAATATATATGACTTCTTGCTCATTAGGGCAGTGGCTGAAAGTCCAGATGTGAACTGAAAATCACAGGGAGAGTGAGAGGAGAGTTCACGTTTCTACTGTTTCTTGGTAACAAGAAAACTATGAACCTAAGTCTTGGTTAGTTAATTTGCAGGCATTCCTCTTGTTTCCTCAGCCACTTTTTTCCCTTAACATGTGAATTTTCTTTTAAAAAAGATATTAGGATTCAGGCAAGTGAAAAAAGAGCTGTAAATAATTCTGTCTGGAATGACCTTGTGGGAGATATGAACAGTGGTACACAGCCTAATGCCAAACATGACAGCCCTTCCATGTCCATTTTCAAATTAAATTGATTGGAGGCTGTCCAGCTGATTCAATGAATGACCCAGTCACTGGGATGCGGACTTTTCTTCACTGGACTGTCACAGGCTTCTTGGGAAATAACTGCACTCTGCCTCAGTTTCCCAGGCATAAATTGCAGATAATAAATCTTTCTTTACCCTCAGGGGTATTTTGAGGATCCATTTACTGACAATCGTAAGACATGTAAATACTACAGTGATATAGGCCAGGAAAGTATTTAGGATATAGTTATACAGAGATAAAACACAGTGCTAGGAAAATAATCTGAACCAAATGCTCTGCAAAATTAGCCATGTGCAGTGCATCTTGGAGGCTGTCGGTGATGTCTGATCAGACTGTACAATGACTGAGGTTTCTAAATGCTCAGGGTGTAGCTGGTCACAGCAGGGAGATCCAGTGGTATATAGGGCTCTGTGAAAGCTCTCTGCATCCGAGTGCATCTCACCCCAAAAGCTTGTCTGTGATTGAAATAATACCTTCCAACTACTCGAGGGAACTACATGGAAAACATGGTAAAACCATTTCAGTGAAACCACTGTTCGTCTGATATGCATTTTTCTAAGGTGAACTTGCTTTTTCTTGTCTTCAGTCACAAAGAAAAATTCCAGGAATTGAAACACCTCTGAGTTATTCTGATTACAGGCTGCATAGGAGTTTTAAAATCAGAACTGGTTTGTCCTTGTGAAAATGGAGTAACTTTTGATAGATCAGAACAACTGTCTGTCTTCCGTATCATTCAAACTATTGGCTCAGAAGGGATAAAGTGCCTCTATCTGTATGACAATTGCAAAAATGTTGCTTGCTTCTTTCTTTTCAGACTATTATGCAGTGGTCACTGTTCCTGCAGGAGCACGCAGTATACTGCTCCACGAAATGCAAATCTCAACCAGCTACCTTGCAGTGCGCAACCTCAGTAAAAAGTATTATCTAACGGGAGACTGGACAATTGACTGGCCAGGAAAGTTCTCTTTTGCTGGAACAATTTTTGATTATCAACGCTCTTTTAACCATCCGGAGAGTCTATATGCAGCAGGACCGACTAATGAGACGCTGGTCTTTGAAGTAAGCTTTCTGCTGTTTATTCTTTCCTTGATGACTATTACAGAATTAGTAACGACAGCTTTAGCTCTGTGCTGTCACTCTCAGTGAGATTAAAGAATAGCATTGAGTCACGATAGTGTTCAGACCTAATTGTGTAGTCATGCTAGATTGAAAGGCCTTTTCCCAGTTTATCAGACTCTGAAGTTTGGTAAAGTGTCACAAGTTCTGAGAAAAGAAAAATGTGTAAAACACACCATGTACCATTATTTTTCAGTTGAAGCACAACAGTATAAACTATAAACCCATCCCATAAGTGGTATACAATAAAATTCAGTGATGTAAAAATTAAGTCTAACATCACGTTTAAGCTTCAGAGTAACAGTTTCAAATAATGCTTCTGAAACTTTAGGCACATGTAGCCATTATTACATCTACCTTGGGAAAGAGATGTCTGAGTGCTGCACATAGGCTCCTATGTAATTTCTCCTGATTCAGTTTTATTGCTGATAGCATCTAGAATAATAAATTATATATATATTTATCTCCTAATGAAATTTATATCACCTGCTCCAGCTACCAGGTGCCCTATGTTGAAACTATATTTAGCAGAGAATAAATTTGGTGCTTATGTGGTTTGCTCCAGTGTTCAAATTTTGAAACTGGTTATAAGTACTTTTGTTCTGAGAAAAATCTCTTTCCGCATTAGGTCGCTTTACGAGATTCTCTTTGAAAATGCATCAGAATAGCTGATGGTCAGTTGCTGGCTGAATCACAAAAGTCTTTAGCGACTGTTAGCTACATTACTTGGCCTGCTTTGTTAGAAAGCTCTAGCAAATCCCAGGAGTTGTAGCTCATCTGTTATGTCCTTTTGGATCAGTCCTTCCGTGCGAGAAGGCAGGAGCCCTCCCCAGAAGGGTTCAGTTTCTCCCCACACCTGCTAGCAATACTCTGGTCGGCTCCGTACCAAACCCATGGTTTTCTGGGGAGTGCCCTTGGGGAGCAGGAGACTGAGGGCCGTACCCGATCTCCGAGGCAGCCATTCGTGGTTCCTCACCCCAGCCTGTAACACCACAATTAAAAACTGCTCTCTGCCTCTGCAGAAGTTCAGCAGCAATGGTTACGCGAGAGAGAGCTCTGCATCCTCCCTTACACATCTTTGTTCCACTGAACGAAGAAACACAGTAAATATAGACTGTGATATGAAATATATTCTTCAAGGATTATTTGAACTTTTACAACTATTCAGTAAAGGTTTTGTTTGGAATGCTTAGAGCCTTACTGATATTCATATTGATTGAGTAGTGTACTTAAACATACCTTTAAGAGCCATTGAAGTTCATGGACTTTGAACATGTTTAAGTGTTTTGCTTAAGGATGGACAACTTGTCATGGACTAACAGTGAGTATTTTCACGAATGATTATCATGATTTGCAATGCCTTTTTAAAACACTTTTTTCTCAGTTGAAGAATTTTCATTCTGGGTGTGTATGTTAATAAGGATATTTTAGTCCAAAGAAGAGTTTGGTCTACACGTTACAGACATGCTTCCCTGTCTGCAAATCATTTCCAAAATAACCTTACACCAAGGCAGCAAGCACACTTAGAAATACTATGAAAAGTTAAACTGAACTCTCGGGAATCTTATTTGTCATAATACAAAGTAAATTGAACTACATTATTATAGAACTAAAGTATGAATAATAAACTGCCTACAAGATGACTTACTTGGCTGCATATTGTGCAAATACTTTGCAGGATAGAGATTAAAGGAAAAAAAAACGATCTTGTTTTAATGCCAAATAATACTTCTATTTTCATCCTATCAAATTATGCTAAACAATTTTATTAAGATTTAACATTTAACTTGAGGCTATTGCTCCTATGAGAGTTTATTTAAACTTCCCTTGTATTTTTATTGAAATACCTACACCACTAGCATTGGTAACTAGGGATTCTAACAACTACACGTGTTGTAGTTATGTATTCCACAATTACGTATATCTATAAGTGATAGTTAGTATTTTTTCTTTCAATAATAAGCAACATTCAGCAAACTGAATTCTTAAAAAAATGCAAAATCTTGTGTGGTCAAAGATCTTCATTATTTTTGCTTTTTCAGTAACTCTAAGCAGCAAAAATGCCAATGAAAGCTAAAGAAAAAGCTAAAGAAATAGCCTTTTATGCTAAAACACACATATTGCTGAACATCTTTTTGCAGCAGTAATAATTAAACAAATCCTGCTTCAACTATAAATACTAGCAATTGATAGAAGGCTGAATAGAAGGAACATCTGAGCATGCTACATTTTAGCTTTGTTTTTATTTTTCTTTCTTTTGTAGTTTTCAGAGAAGCATACAAAACAAGTCTTGCCAGCAATTTTTTTATCCAAATAAGCTGGTCTTCAATCAGATAAGACTTTCTAGGAGTAAGCCCTCAGCTTCTTCTTGTGATGTTTAGGTATTTTTTCTTTAATCATGTTGTATTCAACAGCAATTTAATAATTGTTTTCTAGATTAGTTTTTTTTCCCCAGAAGAATTCAATGGGAGCCCATGCAGAAACTTACACTGCAGGTAGTGAGAAACTGAATAAATTGCATGCATAAATGCAGGAACTTTTCTTATTCAGGTGGGCACAAAATACAAATTTATGTAGGTGTATTTGTTGCTGTTCCACTGTGCTCTTCTGTATGAACAGAATACTGCTTGTGATTGTTTAATTTTGTAGTCATAGTTTTGCTAGACATTTGTGTGGTGACCCAAACAGTCTAGGTATTTGACTGAGTTCTGGATGCAAACCAGACTGCATGGATTCAGCAAGTTCAGGCTATGCCGGTCCTCTGAGCGCTCGCAGGAGAGGACAGGACCCGTGCTCTCCAGGTATGGGTCCAGACAGGTCTGGCAAGTCAGTGCTCAAGGCTATCACTCCCTTTGAAATGCAGTCATTCTCCAAACTATTTGCTTGAAAGAGACATCTGAAGCATGTATTAAGCGAGAAGGATGAAGGCCAAATAAGAAAAAAATCTCAAAATTCCCTGTTTTCTTGCATGCCACAAAAATAGCAATAGTCTGGCCTTGCAGTCACACTAAATGTTTCCTATTTGTGATATCTTATTGTACAGTATATTGCTATGCATCTGTGTTTTTCTATCAGGTTTTTCAATGGTTCAGTTTAGCATGTATCATTTAATTAGACTTTGCAGTCCTAAAACATTATTCAAAAATGGATAAGAAACAATAAAAAGAATGATACAGTTTTCCATATTTATATTGGAATTTCAGAAAAAATGAATGTATGTATTATATATATATATACACTTATATATAATATATGTTTATAATTATGGGAGCCAGTCATACCAAAGAAGACAAAGGGTCACATCTGCCTGACTCTGTAATTTAACTAGCTTGTAGGAGAAAAAATACAAACTTCACTGGCCAAATAATGGAATGTGTAGGACTAGTATTTCTGGAGCGCAGCTACTGGAAGTGTAAATGTATGGCCGGATTAGGAGTTCATCAGAGTTTTTCCTGGATCGTTCAAGAAGTAAGTTCACATATGGAGGGAAGGCAACGCAGTGAAGCCAGTGAATCGGTGCCCTTTAGAATTTGTGCTGAAGTCGTTCGGAAGTTGCAGTTGGTATTACTGAGGGCTGTAGAAACCAGTAAAAGCTGAAATGAAAAACCTTTATGGGTTCAGAAAGCGGTTCCCAAAATGGCCACATTCAGGCTAGATGAAACAAAAGACAAAACTCAAAGTGGTAGAAATATGATAGTTAAATGATAAGCTAGGATCAGGAATTAATACCAGGTTTTTAAAATACAGGTTTTGTAATGTAATTGTCATCTTAAATGGAAATGTACTGGATTTTTTTTTTTAATGTAGCTGAATATATCCAGCCTATTTATTTATCTGTCATTTGGTCAGAGGTAATCTAAGGTCAACACTTTTAATTTAAAGACCTTGACAGTGTTTTTCTGTTAATTGAAAAAGTTGTAACCTGAGGAAGAATATACTGTAATTCAGCATTCATTTATCTAGCTTGGAAATCGGGGCTGACAGTGGGCCACCAAATGCTGAAAATGTTTTCCATAATATGCCAGCCACAGCTAGCAGAGCACCAGGGACGCGGCCATCGTAAGGCTCTACTCATACAGCGCTCCTGGCGGTCGCCTCTGCCTTCCGTTTGCTCCAATCTTCAGTCGCTCTCCCCGACTGTGGGCAAGGCTTTGAAAGGGCAAAACAAGCTGAACTGTTATGCGGGCATGAAAAATATTTTATGAGTGTGGATTAGTAAACTAACTTGAAATCAAAGGAATCTGACAATTTGGTCTTCCGTTTTATCAATGAGCTGATGAAGAATGGGTGACTTCAGACTCAAATCTGATTTGAGAAAGCACAGTGAAGTTTTCAGGATGAGACAGAACCAATATCCTCAGTGAAGTCTACCTCACACTTGGAGAAATACTGAATCAGGGAATTATGACATCTTGGTGAAAAAAAATGGTTTAACTTGACAGCAATAAGTAACAGATGGAAAGGATGCTTTACAAAGAGGCAAACATTCACAGGAAGGGAAGGTGAATGGACCTTCAAAGCAGAAAAATGTCTAATTAAAACCAGTAAATCACTTCCTCCTTGTCGATAGGGAATAAAGAGAAAGGAAGCCAGGTGGAATGACTTTACTGATGATCTAGCTGCCACTGGGAGAAAGCCAAGCTGCAGTTATAAAGCATTACATTTATTATTAGCTACTAGATGATAAATTTGTACTGATTTCCCCTAAAGAGAAAGTAAGTTAAAGAGAGCTAAGATGTGCTTATAAGATACAGATGTTGATGCAATATAATGGATAAAAGGGTTCTCCCTTAGTGAAGAGAGATTAGCTGGACAGTATCCCTGAAGGTTGTACATTTAGCATGTGAACAGTAAAAAGATGGAGACACAATAACAACAGAGGATAAATTTGAAACAGCTGAAGTAGAAATGAGATCATACAGGCCCTTTCAAGGATACTCTTTTTTCTTCTTTTTCCCCTCTTAATGACCTTAGTGGACTTTCTTGAAAAACAATAGTTTTTCATAAGTTTTTAGTTAAGATTGTTTTTAAAGTGACTCTAGAAATATGGAAGGGACAAAAATGCTTTTGTTTTAACGTTTGGCTAGCTAACTAATGGGTAATTTTTCCTTTACTGTCATTTTTCCCTACAGGTTCTCTCACTTCCCTTTGAAGCTTCTGCTATTAGCCACTGTCACGGATAACATTCAATAAGTCTCCATTCTAGACAAGGGTGCTGTGTTTTTAAATTGGCTTAACAGTTTCCCCCGCAGCGTCATACACTCCATGCTTAGATTTGCACTACTGCAAGCAAAGTAAATTCATGAAACTCAGTGGAATAAATCTTGATTAATTAGAGAAATCAGAATCTGGCTCAGGATGTTGTCTGTTACAGTATTTGTTAAATATATGTAGGTTCATAGTAGATGAAAATGCAGGATTCAAAAGCATCTTTTGGAAAATAGCAATACAACCCCCAGATACCACTCTTCCACACACACAGATTTCTCAGTCTGCCCTCATAGAGTAAGCTACACTCTTTTATACCTGCCTGAACAAATTATCAAAGACTTAGAACATGGAGAGACCAAGGAAATGGAGATGCAGTTTGAACACTCAGAGCAAAGCTACCATATACGTTGGCATTCACAGTTTGGGTTGATGCCCATTTTGTACGTTATGCAAATGCAGAATGAGTAAAGCTGAAAATTAATGAAGCACACGTGGGTAAACAGTAGCTATTCCTTTATCTTGCTCTTTTTTTAAAGCTCAGCTTCACTCCATAAGTGATAAATGTCTGTTTGTCCTTCACAGAGATAAGGATTCATTTTTCCAACTTGTAACATGCCAGGCACTTTTATGTTTTCCTGTACATTAGACAGACTATTATGGAGGAAAAAGGACTTTATCTTGTCTAAGTTAATCTATCTTAATTCAGTGTATTTGCAAGTAACTTCACTTGCACAGCTTACAATGAAACATACCTTAAAAGCACAAATCAATCATAAAAAAGACATCTTGATAGGTGCTTTAAAAATTTGCCCCCCAAAATTGAGTATTTTATTGGAGACTTAAGATAGCCATGGAAAGAATAAAAGAAGAAGAAAAAAAAGAATCTTAGACAAAGGAGCAGATGCACAGCTAGTTTAGAAAATTTATTAGTTTAGCTTTGAAATCAAAATTAGCTGTAAAAGGAAAAGGTTCTTTACTCAGGAGAATTCAATTTATCCATTGTTTTAACATTTTATGCCCTAAGCAAAAGCCACAGTTCTTTCTCTTCAGGATAGATCTGGCAGATTCCAGCCATAGAGTCTGTGGTTTTCGAACTCAAGAAGCTGTAAATTTTATAACTCTGCGCCCTGCGGTCAGAGCTGCTGAGTGTTGTGTCTGAAGTCAGGTGGTTGGTGTGTTAAAGGTAGACATTAAACAGTTCTATTGAGGAACTGGAAATGTTTAAGGAGGTTGTTTGCCAGCTGTAAATTTGGGAGCAAATGCCAGCTGGCTGAAAAGATGCTGGAATGCATCCAGTTAAGTAGACTAGCATTGGAGGTCTTTCCAAATTTGTGGGTCTGATAACTTGGCTGTATATGCAGACTTCAGTTATTAGGTTGTTAAGGAAGGGCTTTATAACGAATGTTTGAAAGTATGATAGAAAACTTTTTATATGCTCATTACTTTGGCAAAATTGCAACTTTGCAATAGTATTGCATTCTTGATGAAAACTTGGTTGAACACTATACATTGTATAACATTTTTCAGCTGAGTGCAAGGGACTTTAAATTATATGCTTTTGTACCCTGCAATATTTGGTCACCAATACTTTCCCTGACTTAGCTGAAATGGGATGATACAGGAGATAGGAGACATAAGTACAATACAGCTCTTGCTTTCTGAACATTCCCTCTTGTGATCTAATGGGTGGGAAGGGGCTCTAGCTTTGTCTGCTGCCTAGGAACAAGAGGGGAAGTGATAGACTTTGTCTGTCTTAATTGTGTCTACTGTCCAGTGCACAAGAAGGGGATGCAGCCCAACGTTTTAAAAACGTGGATGGGCCAGCTGGCGTGGTGAGCAGGATTTACCCCACAGGCACTCACTCAGTTGGAGGTTGCTGGTTTCTTAGGTCATTGTGTGGTTGTTCTCTGAAGCGATAGATACTAACATGTCTTGTTCAAACTTGTGAGTGATCATTTGCGCTCTTTCCTTCTCCTGTGTTGAAGCACCAAGAGAATATTGCTCTAACAGGAATAAAACTGATTGCCTTATTTCTTCTCATCCTCCCTCTTTTGGGTTCCCAATCCTGTTGCTCAGGTGCATTTGTTTGTTTCTTGCCTCTATTATTACAGAGTAAAGAGCACTTCGGACTGTTATTTCCGAAGACTATTTTGGCCACTGATCTAGCAGTTTTATGACAGTTCTCAGAATCCAGAGACAAGGGCTGACCCTGACACATGGTCCTGAGGTATAGACAGTGGGAATAAACATCCTCCTCTTTGCTACCTGACTTACTAAAAGGCCAGACAGGATTTCAGCCTCAGTACTTGAAGGAAGACAGAGCATGTACTGAAATGGGAGAACGTGCATCCTCAGAGGACCGTGAAAGAGAGAGCTTTTCTGACTTTGACCATTCATACATTAGCCAGACCTTTTCCATCACAAGAAGAATACAAAGTTACTCTTCAAACTTGTTTACTTCTCTGTATTTGGATAGGCCCAATAAATATTCTCTTTTCTGAAGAGTGGCTTTATGCCACCCATTACTGTGAATAAAGTGCGCTGAGGAAGAGTGACACCCAGATAATAACACTGAAAGCACAGGAGCTACGCTGACACTTGATTTCATGCCTTATTCTTGTTTTATTTCATTGACCTTTGACAATTGGTTAAGATCAACATAATCACACTAAAAATATATTTCCAAGGTATGTTGCTTAATTTCAACATATGTATCTCTTCAAAGGCCACATATCTTAGATCTGGGATGTCTTTAAAATTATACATTTCTTGTGGTTCAGGCTTGTTCCCTGTTTACCCAGCTCTGGTCACTAAATCAGCCTCCTTTCATGTATTAAATGAATTCTTTTTCCTAAAGCCATAGCACCAAGGTAGAACAAGGTTTCTCATTAAGATAAAGCAGAGGGAAAAAAAGCATTGAGCATGTAAAAGCAAATGAATAAATAAAATGTAACAATCAGTGCCCAAAGGCTGCAATTATTATCAGGGTCCTACTTTTGTTGGTGTGGTGGAATATCAAAGGATACTGTCCTAGTCCTGTCATCACTGTGTGTCACTGGCACCTTTTCTGCTCTGAGAAGTTTGGAAAAGGTTAAGCAGTTTCACAAAAGGGAAAGTAAAACCTTCATAACTCAGTTACCACTTCACAAGGCAGCAGTTGGTCAACAAAACATGTTCACTGAAAATGGACTAACTATAGCTTTTTCTAATGATTGAATGAACATATGATGTTCTTCTTACTAATAATAGTTTGAGGTACAGTTTTCTGGCTGCCTCGGACACTGAGATCTGTGCTAATACCTTGGACTTCTAGGACCTTCCAGTGATAAAAGACAAGTCAAGCATTTTGAAGTCTGTTCTAAAAGAAGAAACAGAAAAGGTGCTAGTTTCTTAAAGAATGGTTTTTCAGGGCTCAGTACTTACTAGGGTTGACACACACCGTTTTTACTCAAGCATGTGTTCCGAAACTTCACACATTAGATGTTTGTCTTAAAGGACACAAGAGCGAACACGTATTGTTACTTGTTTTAAAATAAAATCTTGCAGCCTTTTTTTTCTGAAAATGCTAATACCAATGATCTTTTAAGTTCAAGAATCAAAGTGATTGTGGAGCAGCTGCTGTAACAGAGTTGGACTTTTAGCCATCACTTTAAGAATCTGCCCAGGTGTGGCCAGTGACAGAGACTGCAGCACTGCTTGTATAAATCCCCGAGTGTAGGAGGACAAAGGATCAATACATAGTTGTACTGCCTCCTTAAAATAAAAATTCATATGGAAGAGGCATCTTCCTTTTACCTGAAGGAGCTGTTAAATCTTACAAAGCACTTGCATCACATAGCGATTAATGGCCAAGGGAAAAAGAAAGCCCTGAAAAAATTAAGCATTTGAACAGAGCATAACAAATAAGGCATGACACTGCATATCAAAGAATGAACATAAAACAAACTACGGGAAACTCTGTAATATGCTTGTTAGTGAGCACCATGTGCTGTGAGCACAGAACATGGTAGAGGCTTTCTGGATATAATGTGATCCAAAGATTCAGAGTGCGTTTGTGCAGGGCAGCTTGAAGTTGAACAGCAGTCTCAATTCCAATGTTTTCTAATTGCAAAGTGCTTGACTTTAATCCTGTTCTTGTAAAATTGGTGCGATCTACTTATATGACTCTTCCATAAAGCAGACAGAGTAACATTATTTCTACCAAGAATATTCACTAGAAATAGGGACAGGTATTTTAAGGTGTTCATAAATCAAGCATGGGAGTGGGGGAGATGAAAAGTTTCCCATGAAATACTTCGATTTACCTATGCTTAGGAGGTTTTCTAATCTGAATCTTTCCATGAGAAGGCACATACTCTCCTTTTCTTTTGAATGTATTTTGCGTTTTACACTTCTAAATTCCTATAGTCTCAGTTTGGCTCATTATCAAGAGTCACTGACTGAAATAAAATATTTGGCTAAGAATGGAATATATAGCATCCGTTTTTCTTTCTTCTTGAAAAGTAAACAGTGTGCAGTCCAGATCCTTCACGTGTTCAACATTATTGAGCTGGAGTTCATGTAAATTAGGTCTAAATTTTCACTGTCATGGGTAATTTCTCTTTTCCAATATGTGCATTTTTTGAATACTTTAAAACACTTGGCCACATATTAAAATGTTATTAAACTTCTTGATCGTAAAAGACATATAAATGTAAGTTTGTCGATGTTTTTTGAAACCTGTCTATACAGTGGTCAATTCTACCTACATGGATGTGCTTAACCACTCAGGTTAGATATCATGTGACATTAATTCATACTGTCTGCCATACTTTATTAGTATCTTGAATGGTAACCCTTAACATAGAGTGGAATCATACTTGAAATGCTAGTGCTTATCAAAAAGCATGTTTAGGAAGTGAGCTTAACTGCACCTGCTCTTTGTGTTAGTATGACCAGACCCATATGGGTGAAGAAATAAAACTTAACAGAGCTCTATAATTGTAAAGTCTTGTACTCTAGAAAAGCATGAATATAAATGTACTTAGCTGCCAAAAATACTTTCTAAAATAAATGTTGTTAAAATGAAAAATTTCCCCAAATTTAGATATGTGTCAGATGGTCATACATCTTGCATTGATTTTAATTCAGACTTTGGTGGAATGAATACAGTGAACTGTAGAAAGTTGTTTACATGAAAGCTGCAATACAGTTTACCACTAAAATGTTAAATTGTGGAGCAGACACTGGGAAACACCTCCAAGAGCTAGGGTCCCTGAGTTAGGGGACAAAGATTGGTACTGCAGCCAGTAATCACACTTTCTGTAAGATTTCTATTATGGGCAACATCCTGCTAAAATCAGAAATAAAAGATTTTTCCAGTCCCTTTCCCATTGTAAGGGACAGGTCCTTTCCTCGAATAACTTTCGACAGCTTTATCAGTTTCAATAATCATGACAAAAACACCAGCTGAAGGTCTTTCGAAGAAAATTTTATCATCCATCTGCATTTGTTGTGAGTTCCCTGTTGCAAGACATTTACAGGAACACTTTTTATTTACAAGAAGAAAATTCTGTGTTTCGCCCTTAGCCTCAGGAAGCCACCTCTAACTACATCTCTTCCCCCTCCTCACACAGCTAGACTACTGCTTTCCTCAAACTCCTTGCAGCAAAGCATTTTAGTCTTGTTTATTCGAATGGGCAAACGCTTCTGAAAGCGTAGAAGGTGTTGTGAGTGGCTCAGCTACACTAGTCTTTGCTTAGTACGAGAAAGAAAATTTCTCCCAGCACCAAATCCTTACTCCGTCCTCACCACTGCCACAAGCAAACTCCACTACCTGCAAGTGAGCCCCCGAAGGGTGGGATCCACTTGTCCAGGGCTGTTCCAGGATGCAGCACTGACCATGAGGGGCATGGACAGTGACATACACTGCGCTGTGATAAGTCTTTGGAGGATAGTTCACACCAGCTGAAGGCATTTCTACTCCACCAATCCAGTCAAATTTCTTCTGACTTAAAGGAGTGTTGTACTGAATCCTGTATTTCTGCACTCTTCTGTTATATACTCTGCAGGTGCTGGTCCTTGCAAAAACTTTGCTGTTTAGGAATTACCTTTGTGGTTTTAGTTTAACAAAGAATTAGGTGCCCTGAAAATTCTTTCAGAAACATGATGTGTATAGCTATATTATGTATGTATTATGTGGTGTTCAGCTTCCTTCAGAATCACAGAACTTTTTTCCCCCCCACCCCCTTTCTAAACAAAACCCAAATACCCCTCTCTAGATCCTGTTACAAGGCAAAAATCCTGGGATTGCTTGGGAATATACATTTTCCAAAATCAGCAATGAGAACAAGACAGCTGTCAAAAGACATAGCCACTCTTGGGTGACGGTGCAGTCAGCGTGCTCAGCTACCTGTGGCGGGGGTAGGTAACTTTCCAGTTTCCATTCCTCCCCTTTTTCACTTGTAAGACATCTCAAACATTTCAGCACCTTTAAATTTTACAAGAGTCTGTATCAGTAGATAAAGGGGATTACACTAAATGCCTGGTCCTTCTTTTTTATGTGACAACGAATTACATAGGTGAAGTACCTTCACACTTTCTTTATAGTGCAAAAATCTCATCCTCATCTCAATTCATGTCAGATAAGGTGCCTCAGTCTTTCTTCTTCAGGTCAGTTGTAGCCATATAATATCTTGCTGCTGAAGTGATGTGGGAATTTAATATGTGTTTTGATGTAGTAGTAATTTGGGAACATAGAAAGATAACTAATAATAAGAGGTAAAATATACCTCTCTAATAGAGAATAATTGAAGACCAAAATATTATTGAGACCTTTACTGACAGTTCCACCCTGATCATCTCGTTGTTTAATTACAAATATTTGAGTTCAGCCAGGTCAAACTCTAAAATTCTATATAAGCTAAAGATTTCTTATTACCATATTCTTCTGGGTATTTGCTCTGTTCACATCATGTATTTATTTTTCTAAATCCTGAATGTTCTATCACTGAGAGTAATTCTAAGATTTAATGAAAGCAGAAAACTGGCATGTGGGAAGTCTTACAAAAAGAATTGAGAATTAAAAATTTAATGGCTTTTCAATTGGAGCTGAGTCATATAAACAAGAGTATATGATGCAGTTGTCTTTAAGAGCAAAGAATTGGACTGGATGATGAAGGAAATGCTAGGCTATGCTCCTGTATTGGCAAAAAAAATCCAGGTGACATTTAGGAATAGCTTGCTGGTATGTTGTCAGGCTTCCTAGCATATCAGTAGACTACCTGTGGGAACACGTGCCACAGGAGTACTGTAGGTATAAAATATGACAACTGTATTTTTCTTGCTCCCCTTTAAAACAAATGAACGTTACAGCATACATATAAAGACAATGGAAACAAAGGTGTTCCAGATTTCACTTGCTGTGCCCAGTGAACCATGTGTGAAGTAAATGACCCATCTCAATTAAAGGATAAATATATAAAAATCACTTAATCTCTTAAGGCATTTGTAGCCTTCTCTAATCTGTCCTGCTGCTGAAACTAGACAGACATGAGGTACAGGAGCTTCCAGAATTCTGAAGTCCATAAAGACACAGGGAAAGAATTGCAAAATGTTTCTGCAAACCCATGAAGACAGCTCTAAAAAAGTACTGCTTGTTTCTGCAGGAAATTAGGATTTGAAGTATTACTAATTTCTGCTGGGGAAAGATTCTCCAAATATGTTGTTTATAACTAAAATTTTTCATGTGACTTCAATAGTACCTGAGTTGCAGAGAAGAAATTTAGTGCTAAAAACATGTTGCCAAATTAAATCCTATTTTATTTAGTTCTAGTCAGTGGAATTGTGCCAAGGATGAGCTTTGACTTGTTCGGTTAAAATTCTTCCCTACTACATTTTCTCCTGCATTTTGGGTAATCATTTATTTTACTGTATTTCTTTCTGTTACTTCCCTAGGACACATTACAGCAAAAGCAATTTGTTTAGAAGATCATCGTACGCAAGTTAATTCCTCTTTTTGTGGCCCAAGGATGAAGCCTTTAACTGAAACAAAACTATGCAATACTAATCCCTGCCCAGCATAGTAAGTGCTCTTTATTTTTGTACCTTTTCCCTGTGCCTTATGTCTGACTTTGCCAGGAAAGAAGTCCTCCCTGATAGGCACACAGAATTGTATAGCCTGCTAGATGAACCCACTTTTATTCTGTAACTTAAAACAGTAATTGTTGTAAAATGTTACTTGTGTAGGCTTTTGCCCAATGATAATAGTAGAGGCAGTGTTTCTAACGTTGCTAAGCAAGACCTCCTGAGGATTGCTTGCAGCTCTGTCACCATGCTGGGGTTAGCTATGTGACACTGAGTAAATCTAAGTTACTTAGAGGCCTGTTCTGCCACCTTTACTCACCTTGAATCAATAAGACCATTTCCTGAGTAAAGTGCTACTCCCCATGTGGAAGCATGGCCCTGTGACTCAGATTCCACATATTAGATTAAGTTAAAAGAATCTTGTGAAGTGTAATTATTGATTTTTGGACAAAATGTACCATAGAGTATTACGATACCGGTAAGAGGATTATCTAAGCCAAATAAATTGTCAGCAATGCTCCTAGTGCCCACAAAAATAAATATGGAGACATTTCCTATGTTAACAATCTTATTGTCTAGAAGACATAAGAAAGGTGAGATGCGAAGGAAGACAATGACATATAGATAAGTATTTAGAAGCCAGCTGGCATAAATCAATAGCGCTCCTTTAAAAACAAGGGAGTCACACTGATTTATAGTAGCTGTGGTAGGGGTCCTTTGGAAAAAAAATGTTATGTGTTCATATAATTAAGCACAATAGCACGTGGCTTAGAATATAAATGGATAGATTTAAGAATACATAGGCAGTCTTTCTTCTGCTGGTTTTTTTCAGTTTTACATGCCTGACTTTGCAACCTTAGCATCATTTTAATTTTACATTAAAGCTATATTATGTTGGCCAAGATATTTGACTTCTGGAGCAGGAGATTTTCTTAAGAGATATGTGGAAGAATTGAGTGGTTTGATGAGAAATTGAAGTGAAGATAGCTGAAGATGCAGCAGTGGTGCACTGCAGCAGAAGGCAGAAGAAATGGAGGAAAGCTCTTGTCCTGTTATCAGCTTCTGTTTTTACTCTGCAGTGATAATACTAATAGGTGGTAAAAACAATTGGCCAAATCCACTCCCATACTTGCATAGAAATAGCACATTTAATAGTTTAATAGGCTTTTCTTCTCTCTCCCAATCCAGGAAAGGATGATGGGGTAAAATGAAAAGACGTATATGCTGTGTAGTGGCTTTGTTTTTTCTTAAAAATCCATAGTTTGCAATATGTTTAACATACTCAAAAATGGTCCAGTAATAGTTTGGAATTTCCTGCAAAATTTAAAGATTACAGCAGAGAACACAAAATCCAAATGGCAAATTATACAGTATGACCACAAAAGGATAGAGATAAGGTTTAAATAATGGCAGCATGTCACATGAGAACTCCATGGTCCTGCCTCAGCAGTTTCTTTAGATTGCTTTTACCCACATGATTTTCTGAATACTAATTTTAAGTAATCTTTGTAGCCAAACACAATCTGTTTGTATATGACTTATCTTCTGCCAGAAGTATTTTTATCCAGTGGACTCAATATCATGTAGACAGAAATGTAGTTTCTGTGATGTTTCCGGGAGACCTTTGAAGCTGTTTGAGCTCACCTTCATTTTATGTGGAGTTGTGTTGGTATAAAGTTTCACAAACATGATCTTCATTTTCATTTGGTCCGTTTAGACCACACACAAAATCTCCATTTCTATTAACTGGAGGTCCCCATATATTTTGAAGATCCACTGACATATATGTATCACTGGAAACGCTGAATATCCGTTTGGACATGCAATGTAATGTTTTTATGCTGAATTGCTCTAATAGTCTTGTACTTTACAGTACAATTAATGACTTGAACCCTGAAAAAGTACAAAAAGAAAAACCACAAAAATCCCAGTGCCCCAAAACTGCAGAGAAAGGATTCAAGTCACTAATTAATTATTTTTTAAATCCTAAAAATATATTAAATGTATAAAGGATCTACATGTGGGACTATGTCATAAATCAACAGATTGCCATTGAACCGAATGGAACTAAACCAGATTATCTCTGCTGAGGAATCTGCCAGAAACTTATGGCATGCAGTGTCCCCCGTAAAACTGTGACTGCCAAACATCAAAAGAATTAGTATTAATAAATACCATGGGGGAAACAAAGCATGCTTAATAACCAGCAAATAAAGAAGAAACAAATGTGGTAGGCATAACAGGCAGGGGAAGGAGGTGACTAGTAGATGGAGATACAAGTGTGTCAGTCTTGTGACATAAAAGAGAAAACTCCAGACTTGTAAAGTCTGGAATAATTACTGCATAAGAACAAAGACTTATTAATCTGAGGAGCAACAAAGTTACTATCCTAACAGTAAGAACATAGAAAGGCACCAGAACTGTGCGCTGTTATTGTTGGATTTCGGAGCTGCCAAATCTGGTCATAATTATTTAGTTATTTGAGCTAATGAAAGATACTGTTGGATCACAGCCCAGATAATCTTGGAAAATGGCAGTTTACTAGAGGACATTGAAGCAGGTTTATTGGTCACTCCTCTGTGAAGAGGGAGACTTTTTTTATAGTTATGGTGAGTAAACTCTTAAATGCTCACTTTCGGTTACTCTACCAATCACAGTCATCAGAAACATCACGGCAAAGTAATTGTAAATGGTAGCACAGATTAAGACTATACCTTCTTTCCAGAAGTTTGTATTGCAATATTCCAAATATTTACAAATCAGACAAAAAGAGAACTTCTGAAGTATTCTGGAATTACATAACTACTGATCTTTTTCACGCTAACATTTCTTTGTCCTAGTTAGGGTCCTTTATATTTCCCCAGCACTTTTGGCAGGTACTGGAGTTACTAGATTGTGAGTCAAGTTTTCTTTTTTCCCAAAGGAGTTCTTCCAAGATAGGCTTTTTTATACATCTTTACAAATTAAAATTAGGTTTGATTTCAGACAGATGTGAAAAAACAGGCAAATGGGATGCTTTTCATCTCTCACACAGTGAGAAGAAAAAAGCCTTTTCTGTCATTAAAATTCTATATAGGCAGCTATTCCAGTTGTCACAGGGCTTATGCTGTGAAAAAAGCACTATGTAGGATAGGCCAAGCAGTTGGATTTGGGACAAGAACCTTTTCTGTGATATAAATTATGAAAAGTTCATAAAACTACTATTTTAAAATTCTGACCTTAAATTCAGTGCTGGGTATTTGAATAAGAGTTCTTATCTTGAGTAATCATTTAGTCATTTATAATTTCCTTTGCTTTCTTCACTTCTATTTTCCTATCCAGTTGTTATTTATGGTCTTACACTTACATTATAAGCCTGTGAGGGCAAAGACACTTTGCTGTATGTTTGCACAGCCTTACACACAGGTTGGGGACACACCCAGTGCTTCAATAATACCAATACTGAGCAGCTTTTAAGGTTTCCAAACTGAACTTAGCCTAAGCAATTGGCAATAATTCTTCAGCCTTCAGGTACTTTTAGTGATGATCATGCACGACTGAAACTTGCCTGTGACTCAAGTACAGATTTGCCCAATAGCTTTTGGCTAGTTAAATTCATATTGTTTTTTTTTTAGATTCTGCATCATCTGACTGCCAAATATATTTGTCTGAAGACGTTTAAATCCTGCAAACACTAATGACAGGGCTGCTGATTTTAGCAACCTAATTCCTTTTTTGTAAAGAGAAGAAGGCTAAGGCATGACATAAATATCACTGGACAGCACTATGCTGACATTTCGAGTCATATACAAATGTTTCTCTGTACAAATGCATTCGGTGGTACATACTGAGTAAACGGACCCTATTCTTTGCCTGCCCTGCCGGCTTTTTCCTTAGCATCTTCATAGGTGAATCCCTCTTCTCCTCCTTCTGAGAGAAACTGTAACAAGATAAAAATGTAACAAAGGACAGAACGTCACAATAACCCAATCTCCTCTGTTTACAGAACTCTGATCATCTCCTTCTCTATATATCTATCTGATTTCTTCCTCTGGTGAATGAGCTCATTTGGATGTCTCTTCAGCAACTAAAGTGACAGAACAGATCATCCTATCATATCGTTAAAGATGTTTTCTTCTCCTGTTTTAGAGCTCGTGTTTTCAATTAAAAACACAGACATGGTTAGGAAGGAATGGTGATTTGTTATCCAGATCCTTAGATTTTCTAGGTATTCTACCACACTCAGGGGCAGTATCACTCTTGATCCGCATGGAATGCCAAATTCCAAGTCAGATTCATAGACAAGTTTGTTCTGGTAGATGAGAACCATAAATAAGTGATAGTAGTTTTGCCATTTGTATGATTTATACTTCATCCCTACTAAAACGATCTATGCTTTGAAGATAGACTATGTAACTCAGGCTTTCTGATTGCTTGAAAAGCTATCAGTGCATCAGTAGAGCTAACTAAGCAGAATCACTTAATAATTCACATTTGATAGGTGGCTCACATGCACTGATTTTATGAAATTAATTGGATTCCTAGTTTCTAATGTATATTTTCTCCTTTAAGCTGGTCGGCAGGAGAATGGAGCGTGTGCAGCAAATCTTGTGGAGGAGGGCAGCAAAGTCGTCTCATTCAGTGTGTCCAGAAAAAGGCTTTCCAAAGAGAGGAGGTGGTAGCCCATTCCCTGTGTCCTGTCAGCACCCCTACACAAGTGCAGATGTGCAATAATCAAGACTGCCCACCTGAATGGAGCCCTGGACTGTGGTCTCAGGTAATGTGGAGAAAAACTTACTTTCCCTTTTGCTAGCATAATGAAAATATTGCCAAAATTTTGCTAAAAGAGAGGGAACAGTACAAACTTTGTGAGGGCTAATACTTTGCAAGTGGCTCTGTTCATGAAAATAATATGTAAACGATGTATATATTTTAACTAGCCTTTATATGTGATCAGACAGCAGGGCTTGCCAGAAGTGGAAGCATCCGTTCCTTTTTGGTACATACAAACAGACTGATAATTTTTTGCTGGTTTCATAACTTAAGGTTCTATGGATTCTTTAAAGCCATGAATCCCTCCCTGAGATTAATTGGCACAGCAATATTAACTTTGCTTAGAGATGATAGGCAGTCAAGGAATGAAGACTCGTTTGGGGTTAATTTGCGTATTAATGTACACACATTTTTGAATTATGGGCTGATAAAGTTATGATTTACATGTACAATAATCACTTTTGTATTTTTGCCTTTGTTAAGAGTGTAACTATTCTCCTAGAAGTAGAATAGGGCTGCAGGTAATTGCCATGAGGCGCGTAAGGCAGAAGCAGTGGGCCTCTAGGCAGATTCCTGCATGCTCCTGCAGGTATGCACCCTCCTTCACAAGCATATGAAAGGCCTGACAGTCAGTATATCTGAGTATATCAAAAGGAGCTACATAATTTTTGATTTTTTCCATCTTCATTTAATGACATTCAAGGTGGATTTAAATGCACTGCAAAATCTATTACTTCTGTGCACACTTTTTGGTAGTTACTCTCTTTAAGTGTTCAAGAAGAGCTTGACTAAAGCATTCCCAACTGAGAAGTGCAGACTGCCTCTTGAGGGGAGTACCCTGCCATGTACAGACAAGCAACTACTCAATAGTCCATCATAACAGAATTGTAATACTCAAAAAGGATTTGTTTCTTCAGTGTATGTGAAGGAGTTCTTACCATGGAATGAGATTATAAAAAAACAGAGATGGTTAGATATTTAAAAGGGAAGAACACAGTCTTCAAACATATTCATACTTTCAGACCTGCCTTTACAACACTAAATATGCATTTTCCTCCTCTTTAGGAGATAGGTGCCTCAAGTTGGGCTTTTCAAAGGAGGCCTATGAAAGTAGGTCCCCAAGTCTGGCCGAAATGCAGTGACAGGCCTACTGAACAATTTAGCAGAGCTTTTAAGATTTCAGCTGATAGCTGCTATATCAAAGACTCAAAGGAGTTAAAAGAAAAAAAATGCAAAATACATACCCAGTCTCTCTTCACAAATCATTTTTTTTTAACTGTAAAGGTTTTTTTTTGTTTGTTTAGGGGAAAGATTATAAATCATAGATTTTCAGCAAGCAGATATTTCTGTTGCATCCCTAGTACAACTCTGCTTTCATGAAACCTCTTTAAAACACTTACTTATAGTTTAATATGTATAGTGCTGACATAGGATTCCGCGTTGCAACGTGCCTATTAATTATTATTAAAAAGAACAATTGAAAGAGGGTACAACAAGGTAAAAAGCCAGCAGCATTTTCGCAGGGCCGTTCATTTCCCTGTTTCACCAGAAATGACTCATTAATGCATTTCGTTGCTTGCTAAGGCAATGACAAATATAGAATGTGTTTTAAAATGAAACAAAGTTCGACAATGCCTATTTATTCACTGGTGACTTGTCCTAAGCTTCAGCTGTAACCTCGGCAATTAACATATCTTTGGTCAAACATCTTAACTGTTGTCTGTATCAAAGTCTGTCTTGTAGTGGGATTCATTTGGTGAAGGAGTCATGTATAGCTTCCCTGGGCAGTTTTCTCTGCCTCTATCTCTTTCCTCTAGGCCAAGGTGAAGAAAAATAACAAATAGCTCAGAACATCTTGTTGTGAGAAATTTTTAAGATGGGAGGTTAGGACCAGCTTTCAAGTATGCTGTCCAGGGAAAAAAGCATTTTGCTCACAACTCCAGCTTCCCTCATCTACCGAAGAAAGACGTTACTTATGTGTCCTACGTGTTGGCTGTAAAAGTTCAGAGTCTACATAAAGAAAGCACTTAGAACAATGTTTGAAAAGTGGCATATAAATGTTATTTTATTCCATATTTACCAATAGAATTTCAGGTTTACTTGTATTATAATAGCAGCTACATAGCACATTAACTTTGTTTTCTATGCTCTGCTGTAAAATACAAATAATGCCAATTTTCCTTCCCTATAGCTCAAATGAATATTTTTTTCCATCACAGTGCTCCAAGACTTGTGGGAGAGGTATTAAGAAACGGGATGTCTACTGCAAAAGTACCAGTCCTCTTAAGCAGAAAATCTTGCCTGAGAGTATGTGCAGCAGAGCCCAGAAACCTGAATCCCAGCAGACCTGCGTGCTAGGACGATGCCCCAAAAATGACCGGCTCCAGTGGGTGGTTTCTTCCTGGAGTGAGGTAAAATGGTGCAGTTACATGGTTGGCTCTGTTCCTTTGCTAGTCTTGTTTGAGAACATTGACTCAGGGTCATGCACAAACCACATGGAACAAAAAAAAGTTGAGCTTCGTTTGAAAATC
Organism: Struthio camelus; assembly: GCF_040807025.1. Lineage (NCBI taxonomy): Eukaryota > Metazoa > Chordata > Aves > Struthioniformes > Struthionidae > Struthio > Struthio camelus. The sequence continues at coordinate 8,204,168 of NC_090951.1, forward strand.
AGATGTTTTAGGCAAGCCCCTATAAAAAACATAGGTCTATACATCAAGATGTAGTTAGATGTACCCTGATGTCTTTGTTTTTCTGGCTTCCGCTGGCTTGGATCTGTATTTCATTTTACAAATTATGGGCTGGAACATGGTCTTTGTGTTTTCAGTTGTATAATGCTTTTGTAATTTCTCATAATTCGGGTTGTCGTGAACAAAGCACATTCTCATTTACCTGAATGTATTTCCATACATTTCAAGGGCGTACGTTGTTTTTGCAGTGCTCAGCCTCCTGTGGCCCAGGTGTGCAAAAGCGAGAACTGAAATGTGGTGAGAAAAGCATCCAAGGGAAATTGATCACCTTTCCTCAGAGAAGATGTAGAAACATCAAAAAACCAAATATAGACCTGGAAGAAGCTTGCAACAATGGGCCCTGTCCATCGCACACATTGTATAACATGGTGTCTGGCTGGTATTCCTCACCCTGGCAGCAGGTAGGAATGAGGAACTTTCTTGCCTCTACCTCCTTGCCCTGACTGACACTATCGCCAGCAGTAATTGCGTATCTTGACTTGAGGAGTTTATAAAAGGTGCAAGTTTCTTCTACACAGTCATTCAAACAGCATCCCCTAGTGCTTCTCATTACAGAGCGCTGAAGAACGAAACAACTGCAATGGGACTGTTGACTCTCAGACAAGTCTATTCACCATAATGAGAAGGTGGGGTTGCAGTTTTGGTCTTGGAGAGCACCAAACCTAGAGGAGCTATGTATGATATGCCAAAGAATGGACACTAGCTGGTTTGGCATAAACAGCTGGAGTGGCATAAACTGAAGCTGCTGTGACTTTAGGGCCACATGAGTCCGAGCTACCTAGATTAAAGCTAGCTCCAGTCTATCTAAATGTGCTGCAATCAAATGTCTGATTGTACTGAGGAGATATCCGCAAGGATAACAGTCCACAGGTGTCTCCTGCACATAGCCATTCCCTAAGGAAGGTCACACCACTCAGACATTGAAGCATGATGCAGCTGGCCCATATTCATCAGGCATTTTGGTACAGTCCATTTCTTTGTCCTGAAACTGAAGAATGTCACCTATAAATGTTATTTGTGCTTCAGAGGCACTACATTCCATGTTCATTTCCCAACTCTTCCTTCTCAGACTTCTTCAAACTGCACTGTAGTTGAACTATTACATATCTATATACACAGTATATTTGAGCATCTGCACAGATTGCCTGGAATTCCCTAAATACTATGATTAATTATGGGATCAGTCTGTATTTGTTTCTACATTCTTGCAAACAAGCTTCTGTATTTCTGGAACTTGTCTACTTTATGAGTCACATATCAATGAGACACACACTCATTTAGTAACATTTACATGAAACAATGTATGCCTGACAATTGTAATCAGATGAAAATGATCACATTTATCTTAAAGATAACTTTTCATGAAACGCATACAAGTAAAAGGCTTATTCATTTTAAAATACTTCATAGATCTTCCTGTAAATGCATAGTGTTTTTCCCCAGATACTGTCATTATTATGCTTCTCACAGGAGTTTTATCTCTGTTCAGACAGCAAGATTTGGCCCAGAGGCTCTGAGTTCAAAAGAAATTAATGCAGACAATCGGGAATAGGTTTTCTAAAATGTTCAGTTCATGTCTAGGTATCAGAGTAAGGAACCATATTTTCAGCGGAGTCCTTAAATAACCAAGCTTTCTGAAGAGTTCAACATGGGGAACAGATGCACAGATCTTTGAAAAGCTGGTCCTCATGGGGATTGCTGAGCATCAGCACATCTGATCCTGACCTCCCTTTCTTTGAAAGTCTCATCCAAAGCCCTTGAACGTTTCTCCTTTGGATTTTGTGAGCTCTGAGAGAATCTCTATAATGAATCACAGCTTTTCATTTTCTTCTCTCGGCAGTGTACAGTAACGTGTGGCGGGGGAGTGCAAACCCGGAGTGTACAGTGCCTGCGCCAAGGGAGACCAGCTTCCGGGTGCTTGCCCCATCAAAAACCAGCAATCCTGAGAGCCTGCAATACAAACTTCTGCCCAGCCCCTGTCAAAAGAGGTAAAATCCAGCTCTACATGCTGCAGGAGGGTTCGTTACTCAGAATTCTGTATCCAGCAAAAATCACTTTTTTCAGTTGCACCCACTGGAGATTAATATTTGGCATGCCACCCGAATCTTCCCCAAACTTTCTAGCTTTACTGTTACTGCTACTAAAGCATCTCTGTTCTCAAAGTGAACCCTCTTAAAGCATGCATGAGAGTATAACTGAGACAGACAGGCAGGAGAAGATTTTAAAAACAGCGTTATGTGCAAAAAAAAAGAAAAAGGGTATGTTAAAGGAAGTTTTGCCTTCTGGGTTTCACCTGCATCTGACCTATATCTTTAGACTATCTTGTTGAATCACATCGAAACATCCTATCCTGGTACTGATAAATGATTAAAAATAGTGACTTTTGAAGTGAGCAATGAGAACATGCCGTTTATTTTTAGTGTTTTGAAGTCCACTCAAGGTTCAGATTGCACCCATTTCCTGGGTGTCCAAAAATGCTTTGTCTAGGATGTGCTTGCTCTTCTCTCTGCTCCTTATCAAGTGTATAACATGTACAATCAGGGAACATGGAATTAAGCTCTACCCGCACCTATATATCTCTAGCACCCCTCTCCATTTCTTTAGTGTTTTTTGCAATTCTATAGGAGCTGGAAGAGCAAAAGGCTCTGTGCCCCTCTGGATGGCAGAATGGGAATTCTCTGAACCACCACAGAAAAAGGGCATTTGCCCTCCCATATATTTGCTTATAGGCTGGGTACAATCTGTGCTTCCTTTTTAACTGAGGAAAAAAGTTCATGAAGGCCCAGGTTAGTCCCATATAACGCCAGTTACCCAAGCATGCTGAAGCACTTCACACATTATTAACTTTCGTATATACATACATAACCTTACACTAACTGTCTTGTTCCCATTTTTACAACAGGGAGCTGAAACTTAACATTTATAACTCTCAGGCTGGATTGCAAGAGAAAAGGGATCAAAGGTCAAGCTCTGGACCTAGATCTTATAATTTAAAATCAGCCAGCCTCCCCTCTCATCTGTACTGATTCAAGACATTCACTGTGCCTAGAAACCCTGTAAAACCCAGTAATATCTTAACAGACCACTCTACTGCATCAACTCGAGACATGTATAGAATCAAACTTTTATCTGGGGACCTGAATCCAAACTGCTCCTCTCAGTCAGCTGAAACTCAGCTAGACTGAATACACAGATGAAGTGATCCTAAAAGGGATAAACAGTGTTGCTGTTTTTGTAAGCAATTAAACTGTCCTCATAATTAAAATGCTAAATAACTTTCTTTAAAAGTTCTGCTGTACGTCAGAATTTCTGTACTGAATCCTTTTTTGTCATGATATAGCAAACACTGTTCTTTCACCACAGCCTCCCTCTGCCATATTTCATGTCTGGAGTAATGTCTGTTATTAATTTTGGCCTTGGCCTGTTTCTCTCACTCCTCGCATCTGCAGGAGCCCTTTCCCCTTTATTATAACTGGGTTGTCAGGCTCTAGAGATCAATTATTTCTTCATTGCTCTCTAACTTTCTGTCTAAACCCGCAAAAAGAGAGGGAACCAGCTGTGCTGGAATCAGGTTGAAGCAAATCAGTCTCTGTTATCACCATGCAGCTCCAGTTCAGTGATCACAGTCAAGAAAGTAATGTTTCAGGGAGAGTTTACACACTTCCCTAGACAAGCTGGGTCATTTCCACCCCTCTCTCTTAGATGCAGTTATGGTCACCATAACCCCTAGCCAGCAAATCTAATGGCTTAAAATGCATCACAATTAAAACGGCATAAAAATAATTGAATAAATGCAAATAGGCAACTGACAGCCTGATCCACATCCATTGAAGTCAGTGGGTCTTTCTGTTGATTTCAATGGCTTTTGGATTAGGTCCCAAGAGTAAAGTTTTCGGCCATACCTCTGCAATGTTAGTATTGCACTCCAATCTTCAAAAGGGACATAAAGAGTGATTAACATAAACCCTTCAGTGCTTATATAATTTGTAAAAATAGGTCATAGGTAACTTTTAAATTTACCCTCAAATGGCAAGAAATCTTGTGCCTGACTTAATGGGAACACAGGCTTTCCTCCCCTTGTGCTTTGCATGTTTTCCATCTGCTGTCTGCTTTGGGGCCTCCCCATGGCAAAATCTGTGCTGGACAGTAGGTCAAGTAACGTTAAACGTGGTGCTAAACTACCAGTTTCACCCTAACTGACACTCAAGTAAGAATAGAAATGTCACACTGTTGAGTGGGAAGGCTGCAGTATGGTACTGAGCCTCCTAGTTTCTGGAGAACTGTTTAAGGACAGATTTTTCTTTATATAACATTAGTATTTACAGGGAGGAGTATGTTTTAAAGAATGAGGAATAAAATAGCATCTCTTTTCTGATTTTTGTATTCATACAACTACCTATGAGGGTGATAAAGGTACCAAAAGATCACCTTTGCCATCTTAAAAAAGGGAATTGAAAAAGCAAAGGGATGAATGATCAAACGAACTTCATATTAGAAAGACTGAGATGACTCCTGGACTGCAGAATACGAAGAAGTTGTCTGTGCTGTGTGAGGCAGCATTTATCTTCTGTGTCTCAGCGTGGCTGATCTGAGAACGCAGACAACAGTGGCTCCATGTAAATTCCTTTCATTGACCATGCAAACAGTAGTTCTCAGGGCTGAATGGAATCTTTTCCCATGCTCATAGGAGATTTCAGTCTAGCTATAAATTTTGCTAAAGCTCATTTAAATGTCTTACTGCTCTCTCAGACATTGTGAATTTGTTTATAAATCATCCATATGAATCATCACTTTGCTCTTTTAAAGAAACATAAAGCATCCACTACAAAACTGTAGAAAGGAGCAGCTATGAAATATTTTTAAACCTACTGAGCTGTAAGCATAAATGATCTGTACATAAAAATAAGTGAAATAAAATCTTAATTGAAAAGTCTGATTTATTTATTTTTGTAATTAAAAGCTGTGCTTTTCAGAAGTAAACACTGTCAGCCTGTCTCTTTTCCCATTAGAATTGATTAAGATTTCACCAACATGGCATATCCGAGTCCTAAAAGCCGGATTCATGACACCTAACTGAAGTGTCTGAGTTAGAAGAGAGATTTCTTCGGTTCCCTGTAGAGTCAAATGGAGGGAAACAAGAGCCTCTGGAAAGTGCTGGAATACAAACACCTAGCAAAGCATTTTGTGCACATGTGTGTACAGAGTGGGTCCATTCAGGTTTCTGTACATATGCTTAAAGCTGACACTTGTCTGAGGCTCCACGCAGTGTTTACATTGGCACACACTAGGGCACTGGAGCAGGTTCATTTGTGCAAGTACTTGGCTTTAGAACAACATTTATAATCAGCAGTGAGAACAAGGATGATGACCTCCTTTATCCACTCACTAGTGGTTTAATCCCCACTTTTTCCTATTTTCCTGAACTTTAAAGTGTTGTGCCCTCAGTTCTTTGATTTCTTTAGTCTCTGATATTATTATATTAGGTCTATTATCTCTATTGTATCAACTTTATCAATATAACCCAAGAAATTAAAGCAAAACTAGTAATGCTGATGAAGCCTAGTTCATGGTGCCTCGTCTTTGAATTGAATATTTTTAACATTACTAAATGCATACAAGTACGTGGAAGTATTACCTGATTTGCAGAACTGCTAAAACACTATCTTAACATATTGCTTGGATTTCTCTTCTTCAGATGCTCCTTCCTGTGTGGACTTCTTCACTTGGTGTCATTTGGTACCCCAGCATGGTGTCTGTAACCACAAATTTTATGGCAAGCAATGCTGTAAATCATGCACAAAGAAGAACTGATAGCAAAATGTTATATGAGCCCTCCGGTGATAGGACTCTCCAAATTATGCTGGAATTAACTTTACTTTGAGGCAGGACATGGGGCTGCATAAACCACTGATAGAAGAGATATATTTTCCAAGGGAATGTCTGAGGTACAGTAAATGGATAAATGTTGAAAAAGGAATGTTTCTTGTTTTTTCTTTACTTGCTGACCTCACTAAAGTACAGGGTACTATGGATCACTTGAACACTGAGACTCAAGGGGCAGTTCTTCTTTCTTTAAAAGTGTCATTTTGCACTGTCATATGTTATGAGGAAGAAATTAAGGCAAGGAAGGCTGGCTAATATGTAAGAACGCAAAACAAAGGAGATTGGGAGTTCCAGGAGTAAAGTTACAGCGTGGCAGCATGACAGATGGCACTACCAAAAGTGTTTCCTTTCATATTTTTTATGATAATATCCTTTCAGAGTAAGGAAGCTGTTTACTACCACTTTTACAGGAAAGACATTCAAATGGCTGTTGTTTGGAGAACACAGTGTCACATGTGTGACCACAAGAAGTAAAAGGTGCACTATGACGATATATGGTGCTTCTCTATTATACTTGCTGCTGGAAAAGCAAGTTTTGCATCATGCTAATGCTTTTATTGTTTTGAAGAATTCACTTTCTGCTTTGTGTACAAACTCAGAGGTGGTTAACTAGCAACTTGAAATGTATTCCTAGAAATATTCAGCATTAGAACATTGGGACTTTTAATATTTCTGTGTGTTACAAACAAAATAGAATTTCACATTTCAACTAACTCAAGGAACTCAGATTTATTGAGCTCAGCAGTTATGTTTTCAACTTTCTAAGCTCATTAGATATAACTTTAAAATTTAAACTTGATATTTTAAAGTAGTTTTTTCTCAGAAGGTAGGTTGTTTGAATGCCAAGTTGCTGAAGAATGTCTTCTTTTTAATCTCAAATCTCTCTGCAAATTTTGATTCATCACTTACCCAAAGGAAATGCCAAGAATATGACAGTATATTAATTCATGACAAACTTGTCTAAATAGTTATTTATTCATACAGGTGATATGAAAAAAATTCAAAAAAAAGATTTACTCTCACCAAATATAAGTCAATTTTTATACATTCTCATAATACTTCACTTCAGAATCCACCAGCAAACAAAATAAATGTTGTAAACACAATGATATTTGTAATCATTTAGTATCAAGATGTTAGGTGACACTAGATATCAAATGGTACAAGTTAAAAAGTTTCTTCATTGAAAAAAAACCAACAACCTATTTGCCAAAACCATTCTGAGACAGAGCTGTGTCCTACTGTAATTTTCTGGGGAGTGGCTATGAGGGACATATTTATCTAATTCCACCAAATCCTACAATTTCTTTTGATGAATGTAGCCCAGTTTTACTGCTTTTTAACGTATTATTTCAGTGTAAGATTAGCCAGCTCAGCACTAATGCCAGACAGTGGTCAGTTAAAATTAGCAGTTCCTTTTGGAACAATTTAAATGAAAAACATACAGTCTCTGATACTTCTAAGAAATGATGATTGGAAACATATCTCAACCTAACAAGCTCTGTCTTGATACTGGACATTGTATAACGATAACCTTTTTCTAGGAAAACTACAAGGATTTTTTTGTTTTGTTTTTATAATTGTGTCCTTTTTATTATTATTTGATGTAAAATAATTAATTTATTAATGCATAGCTTTTCCTTTATATTTCTTCGCTCACTTAAGTGGCAACAACTGAGAAGATAAAATGGTAGTGTCACAAAGTATGAATTATGGTGTAAAAAAAAAAACAAAAAATATAAGTGTAATATTTAATTATTTTATAAGCTTTGTAATAAAATACTCTAACGGTTTCATTATATTTGGAATTGTAAAATTCATGAATAAAATATGGAGATTATAAGTAAATATCAAGTAATGTAAGTGGTATATGCATTTATTTGCATATGGGTTGATATCCATAATATCTTTAAGTAAAACATTATTCTATCCTATTTTCTTCTGCTATGTAACTGTCAAATGGCTGTGACTCTGAACCTACCCGAATTCTGTGGAGTGGTAGCAACAAAGGCTGCCCACAAAAAAGGCTGCCTTTGGGGCAATGGAAATACAGATACCACAGCTAAGTGTGATCTCTCTGCCCAACCATGCCCTTACCATTCAAGTTTTGTAATGGGTTAATATGGGTGGGGAGCCCTCACAACAGTGGATTTGAGTGTTAACAAGCCACTAGGATGAATGGGGTGGAGGTCATTCCTTAAAGGCGCTCCAAGCCAGGCATATGTACTAAGGTCATGTGAAACTTCTCTACTTTGGAAGGTCCCATTATACTGGTAAGTGTGGAATGCGCTGCTGGTTATTCAACAGAATAAATATACTGTAGTTGCTTTTTAAGAGCAGAAGATGTTTCTCATTTGAATGACTACCCTACCATTAAGCTGGTTTGGGCTGTGTCCATTTCAGGCACAAAAAGACAAAATGGCCATAACTTACAGTTTTATTTTCATAATAACACAAAAACTAAAATACAGTTGCCCCCCCCCCCCCATTTCTGCAAGACAAAACTGACATAACTAACCGGTCTCTCCAAAGACACTGGGAAGCTCTGTGTCACAGAACCAGCACAACTGCCCCCTGCATGTATTTATCTGTAAGGTGCTTTGCAAGTTAAGAAGCCTCTTTCAACCAAGCACTATGTTTTACAACCTCTCCAGTCTGCCCAGGGATACTTAATTTTTTTTAAAATGACTCAGATTAGAAGTTTCCAAGCCATTCCCTCGTACAGACTGGTAGGGACTACATCGCATCGCTGGATCATTTTGTATATATGCTCTCTAACATACTGGCAACTTGTCCATTCATTCACCATCAGGCGGTTCCCTAACAGCAAGCTACATGGAGTATGGCTGATAGGCAGTACTGAGTGTACTTCCGACTTCCAGTATAATCTAGTAAGCAGTAGCAAATAATAGATTAGTCTGCTCCTGAATGACTCCCAGTAAGTGTTCTGTTGAGCATGAGCTGGACTAGTGATTTAAATAATTAATATGCCTGTACAAGAATTCAGGCTATAAACTGCTTGGTGTTCTGGGCTAGAATTTTGGAATTAAAATGAACTGACAGTTGTCAGTGAATCAGAGTGTTGGAGATGGTTGTTGAAAGAAGAAATACTGCATAAAAGTGTGCTATTGTGCGGTTGGATCAATCCCAAGTCTGCAACTATTTTTTTGCTGAGCCCTCACAACGATATTTGGTATACAAAGCTTGGCAGTTTCCAAGAAGTATATTGCTGCAAGGCTGACTTTATAAAGCAGAATGGGGTCTTTTCACAAAGGAATATCTCTGTTTCCTGTAGTCAGATTTCATCACTAGATAAAGGATGTATCTGCCTAAAACTCAAACAGATATTTAATGAATGGCTTGATTGTGTAAATCAAACTCAACTACCTTGGATGCCCAGAAGACATGAAACGTTGGAGACAGATGAACATTTCGCTGCATGTGGTTTTATGGTAACATGATCCACATCCATACTTTATTTTTCAACAAATCCATTTCAAAAGCATCAATAAAATAAATTTTAACATTTAGAACATTTAACTTCTATTATTTAACTTGTATTATTAACATTTAGAACATTTAACTTATAGAAGGCCAATCCTACTCAAATGATTGTGGTCTCATTGTGTACAACACTGTATACACGTCATGAAAGGCTTACAGTCCCAAGTGTGTAACAAGAAACAATAGGAAAATAACATGTTAACAGTGAGATCACAGTGATTAGGAGAAAAAAAGTGTTGCTCATGGCTCACTGTCTGTCTGGATATTGCAGAACATTTCAAAGGAATCTCCATGCAGATAAGAATTGAAAGAGTGAAATATTGAGGAACTTTATCATGACTCTTTTTTGAAAGCAAATGTTCAGCATTACTGGTCTGAGAGGACAGTAGAGGGGAAAGGCAGCAGGGAAGCTGGGATACAAGTGGAATGAATCAAAAATGAGGTGTGTTCAATGCTGAGTCCTAACAGAAGATAGTGACTATCGCTAGAAGAAAGCAATAAATATGAACCATTCAAACGGTTAGCCTGGCAGTTATCAAGAACTGCAGGACTGTGAGTTTTTGGCAAGACAGTAAGTCCTCTTTCCATCAAAAAAGTTCTGAAATAAGGAGATACAGCTGCTAGAAAATATCTTGAATTCCTCCCTAGCCAATCTTATATGAACATCAGCCAAATCAAGCTGACCTTCCTGTCTACTTCCTGCACATTGTGCACCACTGTCATAGATAGTCTCAGTTCCCTGTTCCTCAGAGGCACTCATGGCTAGGGCTGGAAATCGTGTACTTTGGGATTTATCTCCTGTCCAAGTTCTTCAGCTTGTAACTTACAAATAGTCCTTGATTCCCATGAGCACAGGCAGTGACAGACTGATAATGGGGCCACATGCATTTGCAGGCACTTCAGATCGTACAGATGCTGGTTAGTATTTACAGCATTCCTATTGCATTTTCCATGGAAAGTCACTGTATTTGCCTTGGCTAGGGAGAATCAGAAACACGCTCTGCCCAAAGAGCTTGCCTTCTGACCAGCCAACACACACTTAGCAGGGCTAAATGAAGTTGTTGCACATTCTTTTTCCAAAATGTCTGAATATCAGAGATGGGCAGAACTAGAGCTGGAACCTGAATTTCCTCATGTTCCCTGAAGAAAAACATCTATTATAGGACCTATACTTCAAATGAATAAATATTTTATATACTTTGTGCTCAATGATAAAAACTATTCAGTCACGAAGAGACTCTGTTTTAATTTCTGGATTCTACCTATGGAGGCACATAGCTAAACCCTAACTTTCGAACTTATTTTCTAAATCAAGCCATTGTCAACAGACGTCACCCTTAACTCTGCATTGTGTACTCACCAGGATTTAAGACAGTCCCTTATCATCCCTTACATGACCTGGGTTGCCAAGCATTAATTTGTTATGGTCTTTTGTGATAATGCTCACTAATCCTTTCATAAAACCATAGGAAAGCTAACACAAAAGCTCATTCAAAAAAAATATGAAAGGGTTTATGATAGAGGTGTTTACTCATGGAATTCTTACCCTTGGAAAGCAAACAGGTTTCAGAGGAAAACATGCACAAGAACCCCCGCTTTGGGATCTTCCCATTCTGCACTTCCCCTTCTAACTACACCATGTTATCTGAATTAGGTTTGTCTAGTATGAAAAACTAATAATGCAGACATGCCCCCTAAAGCAGGGCTCTCCTGCTCACGCTCATGTGCTTCCACCAGAAATTTGGACCTCTACTAGGTCTATTTAGATTACGATTCAAGATGACTGCAGGATTCAGCAATTGCTCTTGTACAAAGTACTTAATGCCTCTCTATAATGCCCGTTCTGACTAACTTCCATCGGGCTTTTAGCATAGTAATGTATTCCAGCCACCCTGGTTCCTCATCTCAAGCACTGCAGGAAACTGGAAAGAGACCCAGGATTCCCGTAGGGTTCAAATGGGGGGGGGGAGGGGGAGACACGGGACACGAGACACCCTGAAAACAGTAAATTTTCCTTCCATGAAGAAAGATGAGAGAAAATTCCATTATTATTTTCCCTGGATAAAGATATAACCAGGTCTCACAGGAAAATGTCATTCCAGTGCCATGTGTTCCCCAGAGCATTAAAACTCACATTTCCACATTGTAGATTCAGTGTAACTGTTGAGCAAGGAAAAAGTAAATCAGCTCTCTGTGTATCCCTACAATGCACCACCAAAAATTTTCTAAGTTTATATAACAAAATGCTTTATGGTTTTCATTCTGGGGGGCTTTCCACAGCTGAAAAATAATTTTTTATTTAAAAAGTCAGAAGTTTTCTACGTTATATTTTTACTACCCGAACAGATGACCTCACAGATTTTTCCCCAAATGATACAAATAGATGAATCCTGCAGAAAAGACAGTGCTTCTAGATTATTAATAGTGTTAATGATATGTCAGTATTTATCCACAGGAATTGGAAGCAGATTAAATTTACACATCATTATTCCACTCTCCAAAAAGATACTCTATTTCTAAGCTCATTAAAGGAAGTTTAACTTTCAGATAACTTAATTTAACCGTACAGCACTCTCCATTGATAGATAATATTTTAATGGATCAGAACACATCATTTCTAGACACTGACATTGCCTGTGAGCAGAAAGGCTATTAGCTCTTTTTTAAAAATATACTGTGAACGCTAAGTTGCACATTAGTACCATGACTTATTATTGTCTCTGCTGGTGTATGGGGAAAAGTCAACCAACACAGACAGACAATAACAGGCTGGAAACACAGCTCTCCAATTGAATATAGCATATACTTCAAAATGTATCATTTACCACAATTTAATTTTGAGGGTTTTGGTGTCCACTTCTAAAACACTAGTTGCAAAACCAAAATTGCATATCAACAAACTGGGACAGCTCCTTTGAAAAGCATTCAGTTATTGTGTGAGATTTTAAACTGGTATATGGGCTACCGCGATATGCATCTACATTACATGTTCTGAACTTGAATTGTAGTTGTGTTTTGTGGCCAGTTAACATCTAATGCTGACATTTTTTCAATTGCAATGGAAGTCATAGTGAAAATTGTGGACTTGTAGCTAGTTTGTTGTTGAGAAAACAGTACAGTTGTTTGATCAAACGTTGTAAACAGTCTACTAATCTGTAGCTAGACTAGACCTATGCTACACTATCCAAGAGTATACTACTGCGGCTCTCAGGAAGCTGATATAAAACACACAGCTCACTAAGACACGTTTAACATCTGGCACATTCATCAGCCATTTTATTTATTCCTTAGCACAGTGATTCTACACTCAGACTTACACACTTCTGAGAATCCTGTTCAGTTTCACCAGTCATCTTGCTGGAGCTAAACAGAGACCTGGTGTCCATGGCACAAGGCAGTGCAATAGTCTACTTCTCAGCAGCAGTAAGAACTTCATGGGGTAAGCAGCCAAGAAGCCAGAACTGCTTATATAACAGGAGCAGCTTGATGCCAGAGCTATACATTAAAGTTTGAGATTACAAGGTTTCTGAGCTTTGACCTGTTGTGATCAACAACTGGAAGGCTGAAGGGAGGCCAAACTGATTGTTTGCTACATGCTACACGCATTGCATTGCACTGAATTTGAGCCATGCTTCACTGCTCCTGCTGGTCTTCAGCAGGGGTCAAGAATGGGTTTTTCATCTTGATGCATAACTTGGAAACACAAAATGGAAGGGAAGCTATCTTCTGACCGACAAAAGGCAGATATGAGATATGCTGATAGACTTTTGTTCTTGGCTAGGGTGATTTGCTCACTCTTTTTACACCCACTGCTAAATGTACAGTCAAGAAGAACAACGCTTTCCCAACCAGTTAAGATCATCTGGACATTTTCAAATACACTCTTAGTATTGTTGCACATATTCTAACCTCTCCAATAATCTTCCTGCGAATTACTAGGTTTTAAGTCTTTGACCCTTCATATCAAAATTACTATAAGGTGGTAGGCAGTGTTTTGTGGCTTCTGGTACCTGGCTGGGGAAGGAAGAGGGAAAGAGAACTCAACAGGAGACACTTTTGGTTCATCCTGGACTTTACACCCGTGACATGATAGCCCCTGTGGTCAGAAACTGGATTTGATACACCAAGTGATACAGCCCTTTGACCATCTCTCTAGTTCAGTATATCTCTGTCCCCTCCTTGATTAGTGTGGTTAAAAGGTTAATTTTATTTGGGGCAGGCATCAGCTCTCACCTCATGTCTGCATAGAGTCTAGTACAATGGGGCCCTCTTATTCACCGATACTGGCAACAGCATTGATCTGCTGACAGATGGTGACTTAAAGGGATGTTACAACTCTTACTCTTCTTTTAGGTCAAAAGAGTTATTCCTCCATCAAGGCACATGCTAGAAGTATCCCAAACTGTTCTTATCCGCATAAATAAATAGAGGACTTAGATCTTCAAGGCTGTTAATCTAGCTCTTTTTTTTAATATGAGCAACTTAATTAAGCTGAAAAAAAAGATATTTCATGCTATAGTTAGAGCAATACATTTTTATTCAGAAAACAGCCAGAGTGAAGTAGTTTCACCAGCTTCCTAGATGACACAATCACACTTTGCTCAAGTTAATGATGGAGTGCTTCAAGAACTGGGTTATTCTTGGTGCTGGCATTTGTAAATGCTCTTCCCTGATCTCATTAACCTTCTGAACCTCATGCCTACTGGATACCAGCCAGCATCTTTCAACTACCAAAGGACTCATTGAAACGAGAGCTTACACCTTAATTTCCAGATTGTGTAACTGTAATTCACTAACTATATGAAAGAGGGATGCAAGTAGTGAATTTGTCCTTTTAAAAAATGTGGGTGATTAAAAAATAAAGTTCCAATAATGTGAGACTCATGCTGTCCTGAAGCCTTCAGACATTTTGGCACATAGCTCTGTCTCTCTCAGACAATTGCATCCCCTTTTTCACTGCTTCTCTCCTCCTGCTCCAAAGCTCCACCCCGAAGCCATTGGGGGATGGGGAATAGAGTCTGTTGTGAAGTGTCTTGGGGTAATCCACTCTGACAGGGATCTATGTTGATTAAAAGTTATGGCTTTGGAACAGTAAAGCTCCCACTGCTGTCCATGTATAAGTTGCTGCTTTCCATTTAAACTTTAACAGTCACATCTAATCAAGAGAAAATAAGGACATTTTTATGAATTCCATGAGAAAAATTCCCCTCAGGTGTAGGTTGCATGGTTTGATCAGCTCCAGTATCATGTTTTAGCATTTCATATTAATCCCACAGATTCTGAGCCAAGAATGCTAGCTTTCATACTCTTCTGATGGCCAGGCAAAAACATTTTTGTTATTACTCCAGCTAAATTTGCAATATGCAAATTAAGATTTATGGCAAATGAAGGCCTGAAACCATGCATTTATCTTCATGTGGAAAAAAAATCATGTACTTGCAAGACGCCAAAAAATACCAGAGCTGGGCAGAGAACAAGCAAATTACAACTCCCAGGAGGCACTAGAGAGCTGTACATCAGCATTTTGTGTCCTGATGACAGGAAACAAACTATTTCACAGTCTAAGATTTTCTGGAAGAAACTGGCTTGACCTAGCCCCTAGACCGAAGTATCCCATTTCAGTGTTTCCAATAGAAAATTGTTGAACTGTCAGGTAATTCTAAGTTTTTCAACAAAACTAAACTAAAAGAAAAATTACTGTTTTATGGAATGTAAGTATCCTGTTGAAAACACAGTGATGGGAAAAAACTGATCTAGTACAGATAACATTTATATTCCTTGTTATTCACCCATCCTCCCCCTTGCTTCTCAACATACGAGCAATTAATATCATTTCCAGCCCTGTGCTGATTCAGCTTTCCTGCAATTACATTAAGACAAAGAGATGAGATGCTGCATATTCCCTACCTCATGCTTCTGGGGTAGTACAGAGTAACACAAACCATGGGATTAAGCTTCAGAGGTGCTCTACAGAGATGCATTCCTGTGTGGTCTTATTCCCTGCTTTATATTCAGCGTTACTGAAGACAATGGGATGACACAGGATGAGAGAGAGATCCATGCACACTTTCCTTCATAAGTCAGGGTTTCCAGTGAAAAGCATTGGAAAACCTATTTACATGCCTAAAGCTCAGCTCAGCCTGAGCCTTGGGGTCCCAGTTTTATCCCAGTGAGAAGTGATTTCCCTAAAGCTAATGGAGTCATAACCATACAAAATCAGCAAGTACAAGCCAAACTCAAATCATATCTGGTAGTAAGGACGATAACAACGTGAAGGATGAACGGCATCAATTTTTTCTGGATCTATCCTCTCACACACAAACCGCAATTTCCAGTTTCTGGAGTCTGCTTTGCCTCACTCCTTTAGCTTACTGGAAGAACAAACCAGCCTTAGTTACAAACAGACAGTCTATCCTATTCCCCGTTTTTACCTATCATATATAAATATCCCATAGAATCTGAAAAACTGGTGACACAGGGACACAGGATTCAAGAAAGACTTGGACTTAATCAACATAAATACTTAATTCTGCTCCTTAGACTTTCCCACAGTCCTGGAGACAAAGGGGACTTCACGTCTGGTACCTGTGACTGGGTTCTCTGAACTGAGACCTTGCAGCCGGCACCTGTATCTGCTCTGGCTGATGACAGAGTGCTCTCCAGCGTGAAATCAGGGTATGGCACAGCAGTGAACGAGCTGCCTTTCAGCAAGTGGAGAGATATGTGTGTTCTTAGACAGCCACCTAGTGAGCATGATGAGGAAGCAGAGCTGCAAGAAAATTTACTGAACTCTTAAGGGAGACAGGAGTTACACTGCAAATATAGTGCTACAATTAGTAACGCATTTTCAATGCATTAGCAATGATTTTTCTACTCCAAGCAAATGCAGCAGCACACCAGAAATACTTTTGAATTACTTAGCAGTTGTGAATCAAGATTCCTCATTACTTTTCGATTCTAAAAATGAACATTTGGGAGGGAGTTTAAGACTATTAAAGAAGACGTATCTGAGCATCAAACGGATTTCAAAATTATGCTTAAGAACATGTATATGTGTATGTGTGTATGTATATCTATAGATATAGAAATATACATCTTCATCTCACCTGTTTCTTAGGTACCAATTTCTGCATCTAAGCTCTACTGTTAATTAAAAATTCTTACACCGTGCAATACAAAAAAAATGGTCAAAGCCCAAAGGGAGAGATCCTCAGAAATGCCCCTGGGAATTCGCATAAATAGTCTATTTCACTGGCATATTTATATCCTAACATTTCTGCAAACTTCAACTTGAAAGTGACTGTGAAAAAAATATCAAGCCTTGTAAGTAAATTAAGAGAACCTGGGCCCTGGTTCATGTAAGGAATAGTCCTTGCATTTACTTTGTGTGTATGTACTAAATTCTAGGGCTGTGAAATCAAAAAAAAAAAACCCACAAGTGTGCTTAGGTATGATTTTTGAGTTTGTCTTTGCAAAGTTATTCCAGGGAGACCTCCAACCAAGTTACACAGTTACGGTTTCATACCCATGTTAGTGTTCTGAATACCACTCCTGGATGTTCATAGAGCCACAGCACGCAACTTTATCCTCATGAATGTGCAGAATTATAACGAAATGGCCAGAGTTTGCACCTCGTAAGTCCAACGGTTACAGATGAACCAGTGCTCGCTAAATTGCTTTTGCTGTGAAAACCACTTATAAGACGAAAGCTGCCAGATGGTCTCTTTTTACAACAATGATCACTGAAAAGAAAATTTAAAAAAAAGATCAGCTGAAATGAAAAACTTAAAGACTTGTGGAAAATATTATCAGAACCACATTTAGACATTGTCCAAAGTTTCACCTAATATTAATATTCCGTAAATTTACTGCAGGGAGGAGAGTAAGTCGAAGAAAAAATATTAAACCAGCTGATGACAATCTGTATGGGATGCTGTAGAATTGCTAGGCAGAATTTACTGCCTTCCAAAAATCAGGTACAGAGAACTGTCACAGCTGCAGATCATGTCAATCCTAAACCACTGCTGCAGCCTTTGATTCATAGTTTCTTTGTTTTTATAGACTTATGTTTGTAATCCCAAAGTCCAACAATATAATAATATGCCAAAAATAGCTGTGTTTGCTTTTAATTCCTCTTAGAAACATCAGCTCTACATGCCTAATTAAATATCCTCAACACACACACATACACAAAAATTGCAAGGAAAAAGACATCTCCCTCATGAAGGCCAGATGATTTTAATTAGGTCTCACTCTAACCTTCTTACTGTCACATGGCACAGCTTGCTAGAAAACATTCAGTCACGCTGAGATTGCATACTGTGGTCCAGGCCTCTCCTTCCCCTTTCATACAGGCTTCCCCATTTTTGTCCTGATTTCTTTCCATTAGCTAGGAATTTACTATTATCCAGTCCTCAGAACTCAGGTTTTGAAACTCCCCAGACATGTCAGGGACTGGTGCTATTTGCTATTTTTTTTTTCTTTTACACCTCAGGAAGAGATAGCCCATGCATAGGGCACGCTTTTGCATAGAAGAAATTCAGTATATACACAAAGGTTTCACACAAACCTGTGGAAGAGAAATAGTATTTATTTGCAGAATGACAGAATGGTTGAGGTTGGAAGGGACCTCCGGAGATCATCTCATCCAACTCCCCTGCTCAAGCAGGGTCCTCGAGAGCACATGGCCCAGGACTGTGTCCAGATGGCTTTTGAATATCTCCAGGGAAGGAGACTCCACTACCTCTCTGGGCAACCTCTTCCAGGGCTCTGTCACCCTCACAGGAAAGAAGTTTTTCCTCAGGTTCAGATGGAACTGCCTATGTCTCTGTTTGTGCCCGTCGCCTCTCGTCCTATCACTGGGCACCACCAAAATGAGTCTGGCCCCATCCTCTCAACACCCTCCCTTCCGATACTTGCACACATTGATGAGATCGCCTCTCAGTCTTCTCTTCTCCAGGCTGAACAGGCCCAGCCCTCTCAGCCTTTCTTCAGAGGAGAGATGCTCCAGTCCCCTCACCATCTTTGTAGCCCTCCGCTGGACTCTCTGCAGCAGTGCCACGTCTCTCTTGTCCTGGGGAGCCCAGCACTAGACACAGTACTCCAGGTGAGGCCTCACCAGAGCTGAGGAGAGGGGCAGGATCACCTCCCTCCACCTGCTGGCAACACTCTGCCTCATGCACCCCAGGATCCCATTGGCCTCCTTGGCCACAAGGGCACATTGCTGGCTCATGGTCAACTTGTGGTCCACCAGCACTCCCAAGTCCTTCTCGGCAGAGCTGCTTTCCAGCAGGTCAACCTCCAGCCTGTGCTGGTGCATGGGGTGATTCCTCCCCAGGTGCAGGACCCTGCACTTGCCTTTGTGGAACTTCAGGAGGTTCCTCTCCGCCCAGCTCTCCAGCCTCTCCTGGTCCCTCTGAATGGCAGCACAGCCTTCTGGTGTGTCAGCCACTCCCCCCAGTTTAGTATCATCAGCAGACTTGCTGAGAGTGCACTCTGTCCCTTCCTCCAGGTCATTGATGAATACACTGAACAAGATTGGGCCCAGGACTGACCCCTGGGGGACACTGCTAGCCGCAGGCCTCCAACTAGACTCTGCGCCACTGACTACAACCCTCTGAGCTCGGCCATCCAGCCACTTCTCAATCCACCTCACTGTCCACTCACCCAACCCACACCTCCTGAGTTTCCCTATGAGAATGTGATGGGAGACAGTGTCCAAAGCCTTGCTGAAGTCCAGGGAGACAACATCCACTGCTCTGCCCTCATCTACCCAGCCAGGCATTCCACCAGAGAAGGCTATCCGATTGGTCAAGCATGATTTCCCTTGGGTGAATCCATGCTGACCACTCCTGATCCCCTTCTTGTCTCCATATGCTTAGTGATGACCTCCAGGATGAGCTGTTCCATCACCTTTCCAGGGATGGAGGTGAGGCTGACAGGCCCGTAGTTTCCTGACTCCTCCTTCTTGCCCTTTTGGAAGACTGGCATGACACTGGCTTTCTTCCAGTCCTCAGGCACCTCTCCTGATCTCCAGGACCTTCTCAGGATGACGGAGAGTGGCCTAGCAGTTTATTCTGAATAGAGTTACAACCCCCTTATCCTCCCACAAACACAACCAGATCTGCTCCCAGCCTAGCACAAGAATACAAACACACATCTCACTGCCCATCTCACAGGGCACTTCAGATTAAATCCTCATGGCCGCTGACCATAAAGCAGTTTGCTCCTTCCTGAAGGGATATCAGCAGAGGGAAAGGGGGCACCACCACTGAGAGAACACATCCTGGCAAGTTCAACACTTCTGCTGTCTTCCACCACTAACCCCAGTTTTCCTCTCTCTTGCCTCTGGGGAGGAATTTGTGCCATAGCGCTGTGGCGTTCTGGGCCACTGCAGAGACGTGTGAGATAGGCACCTTTCAGCATCTCAGTTCCAACTCAGATGTTCAACAGGAGACTTTGGCATTAAATAATTGGGGAACTTCTAAAGTACAGTCCTGACCATCCCCTCCCCCACCCAGCCATACTTACCAACAAGTACTAAACTTTATACTGCATGAGAATGATATAGATATCCAGTTTGCTCTAAGTAGGTATTTAGAAATGTTTCCGAAATAATACAATAATTTCATCTGCTTCAATACGACAGATATTGGTTATCACAATTGTCAAGGTCCCTTAATCTGTTCTTGTGTGATTTCTCCTTTCTTGGCCTTGAATGTTTTTAGGCACAGGGTTTTCTTTTGGGGTTTCTGGTGCATTATGGGTTCAAACATGTCCAGTGCCTAAATGTCACAAGCCTCATACTGGGCTGAACAACTGCTGTTTACTAGGAAACTTTATCTGCCATGTCAAGGGTTCATTCTAGATCTTGCAGTGACTTTTGAATTGGTGTGTGTGTGTGTGTTTTTTTTTTTTTAATGCCAAACCAGGGAGTCTGGTAAATTAAAACATAAGAATTTTTGTGCCAGGACTTCTGTTCATTTGTTTGATAATTTGTTTAATGCTGTTGTTCTGCCATATAGAGTGAAAAAAGTAGGCAGGAACTGAAAGATCTTTGGCTCAGTCATCAGGAGACCAACTATTTGTGGCCCCTAGAGAAATATCTGACTTCCCATATGAATGACTATTAAGCTGTGTCCCTCTTTTTTTGGTTTGAAAATAGGGTAGAACTTGATTGAAGATCTTTGTGATCGTGGGTTTAACCTATAATAATTCTGGGTAAATATCTCTCTGCAGTTTTCTAAATTAGAAAGAAATTCTACCATTCCCTCTGGTGAACTATCCCTGTAAATGTAAGTATGGTATCCCCCAAAGCTTCTGGAAAATACTCTAAGAAGTAGACTAGCAAAATGAGAATTATGAATTCTCTTGTCGAGGACAGCTTGGTGGATGTTTATTGCTTCAAGACTATTAACTACAGAAACATTCATTTTAAAACTTTCTAGATCTGTTGTAAAACAGAGCTTGGATTATTATGTTGTTTCTATCCTTGATGTATTAATTGGAGTTATTCTGTTTAAGTTTTCAAGGCATGCAAGAACATGAAGTTACAGCTGAAGCTGGCGAGAATTTCAAGAATGGAACTACTAAAAAGTCACCTCTGATGTCACATCAAAGTCATTTTATGGGAATAACATCGTAGATCAACATACAAAACACTCTCAAGCATGCAAAATTAGACATGTACTGGAAATGATTTCACTCTACTTTTACATTTTCAAAACTGATATGCTGGCATAGAATGGGACAGAGTAACCCATAGTACCAGGAAAGCATATGTTTAGATCTTTAGTATATTTATGTGAATGTTTGTGTTATCCTGTGAAAATTAGACAGGCAAGAACACAAATTTCACTATTAATATTTGCTTGAAACTTCTGACAAATTCACCTGAGCCACAACCAACCAACATTCTGCAGTGTGTGCTTGCAAAAGATGCTGTGCAGATATGACTGCCTGAGAATCTTTGCAGAAAGCAAAGTTTCAAAGACATCTCAAGAATAAAAGATACCCCCCCACACACACACAAAAACACGTCTGTTGGATGATTTCCTTGCAAAGACTCATTTGTTCCACTTTAGTGAAAACAACTTTGGGGAGATAAAGCTGTTAGACTCTTTTGTGGAATGGGAGAAATGTTGACCCATCTGAGAAACGGAGATATACTTACTGGTTTAATAATGTGACATGGATTAACAGTATGCTTGCACTGATGTTTCCACAGAGCTCAGATGAGAGAGCCAACAGAAATATGCTATTGAGCTTGGGGATAGCTTTTCTCTCTTCTTGTCAGTGTTGCTCCATGCTTCTGAGCCTATCTGAGTATGGAGAGAAAGTCTCGTATTTTGGATCTGAAAGAAAAAAAACCTCTTTGTTTTCACAGATTTATGGGATTTAAATTCAGGCAGTCTGTGAAAATTCGTAAAAGCAAAAACTTCCCACAGCTCATCTAGAATTAGAAGAGGTGTTTGCTCATGCTATTTGATGTTTTACACTCTTCGTGTGAGACAATCCCTTCCATTGATCTCCCCTAGTGGTCTTAATTTCAGAATAGAAGTGTTGCATCACAGAAGTAGACTGCATGGTGAGATGGTAGAATAAACTGTAGAGAAACTCTTAGGCCATATGGGAAAACTTTAAAAGCAAGTTACAGGTGTTTAGATTATTAAGAAATGAATTACAAAACCTTCCTCTTTATTCTTTAAGGACATTATGATAAGAAAAGCTAAAACAACCATCCCCAAAAGTGCGCTATTCTTGCTGTTCAGCATCAGTGAGATGTGAAAACTTTTCATTTTCTCCTCTTGTTCTTGAATCTACACATGAAAAGGTCTGTGGAACATAACTGCAGCATGGCTACTATTAACAGGCTCTGAAAACATGGGAAGGAGAAGCTTGCAGAGGTCTTCCCAACTACAGTTCATTGCTATGTAAACATAAGAGGAAGCTGGCGGTTGGTGCTAGAATAGGAAGAGAATGGGGAAGGGATGGAGCAACAAGCCCTGGTAGACCTGGCTGGCCTGACATGAGTTGCTACATTCAAGTCATGTGTCCACATTACACCTGAACTGTAAAAACTCTTGGTTACATTGTTCTCAGCACAGTGCCAAGGTTGCTTCCTCACAGATACAGTTGCAGGTTTGGAGAGCAGATGGCCTAGCTCCAGCCAGACAGATCTGGTGAGTCTTTGTTCAAGGGTATCACCACCTTTGAGGCACAGACTAGAAGTAGCTTTGGCTGAATTCAGATCATTGTAAAATCACCATGATGGCACACAGGGGAAACTTTGCATGAAGAATGGCAAAATTCTTATTTAATAGTACTAGTCATGACTTCCTATTTCTTCCTGTGATTTGAGTGCAGCTCTTCTCTCTAGTCTTTTGAAAGCACTGTATAGAAGCACATGGCAAAATAGCTGCACTGCTACAAAGAAGCAGAGTCCTTATTTTCTTCCAGCAGGTGACAAAACTCATCAAGGCACCTCTTAACTCTACCTTTTTTCACGTTATATCCACCTCTTTCTGAGCTCCTTTGCCAGTAGCATCCCCTCCAAGTTGATTAAAATTGAAGCAATTTTATTAATGTTACACCTGTTCCTTTGATACATACCTCCAGAAAAAGGTGTTTAAAGGGAGAGACTTTCACAGAGTGTAACTGAGCTATCGAACCCTCACCTCAAAATACTCCATTGAACCAGGCACTAAATACAATGTATAATGAGTAATTGCATTCATATAATTTGCCTGAAGGTTTTGCACCTATGCGAATTCACTTGTAGGCTTTAAGGAAAAGAACAGTCCTGCAAGTAAAAACAGGAATGTATCCTTAAAATTGCCCTTCTGAAAATAGCTCAGTCTATTTGTAAGAATTCCTGCAACTTAGCACATGCTTCATCTATAGCTCAGAGTGTTAGCCAAGTAATAATCAGCACTCAGCAAGAATTAGAAAGCTAGTTTGTCACAGTGAGGTCATGGGGAAGATTATTCCTGCTTTATGTCTCCATTTATAATAAATATTCCATAGGCTGTCATGGAAAGGATGTACAGCATATTTATACTTCCAACCTCCCTTTTCATATACAATTCATCAGTTTGTTCTGGTAAATTCAATAGGAGTCTATTCCCTCTTCTCATTCTTTATGTGCCTCCTGCCTCAGAAGAACCAATAATCTACCTTAGAGTGCAACAGAGACACTGTCTACCTTTGAATGTTAATGTAGTACACAGATCTAGATTAGAAAATGTATTTCCTTTTAAGGTAGAACATAACTGTACAAACCTTCTCCTCAGAGTCATGTCCCACATATGATGTACTCACTCTCCTATCTGTTCAGATATCGTGATTCAACTTCACAACTTCATCTTTCTTCTATCCAAGTACTTACTGCCAGATAACCATAGGGTTGGAAAGATTGTAGCAGCTATCTCTTCCTCTTTCATAAACACTTAAAAGAGAATGTAGTTCATATAGTATCTTTCTCCAAACAGAAAAGATTCTCTTACCTGAAAAAATGGCATCAGGAAATGCAAGTAGTGTCTCACTATGCCATGATGAGCTACTGGAATAACTGGTGACAGTTTTAAGGGAATTAGTACTACCCTAAAGGAGCTCATAAGAACATCCTAGATAGTGCAGTTCTCTCTGCATCTGCACACAGTTCCAAAGAAAATGCCAAAGTGCCAAAGAAAATGGTGATGAAGTTGGCTGTGGCAGAGCTTGATGGGAGTGCCACATGAAAACTTTTTCTGCAGATGGGATTGACTATGTCAGGGAAATTATAAACCCGTTTATAATATCTTAATAGTCAGGCAAGTCAGAGCAATTAGTCTTAATCTACACTGGGTGGTTTCCAATATGACATCTCCCATATGCAGATAGTTAGAGTTCAGCATGCATTAGACACCTTTTTCCTATGTCCTCAGCTTCTCTAAGGGAATATGACAGAGGAGCTGGTTGTTGTACTTTTTTATACAGACCGGAGACTCCTCAGACCAGGAAATTCACATGAGAGTACGCAGAGAATAGTTTATACCATGGTGTTGCCAGGTTTGTAAAACAGAGATTGAAGAAAACAAACTCCAGGTTCTCCTCTTTTTCACTCTGAACATCTTAGCAGCACACAAAACGTCAGTTAAGGTTTCAACAGGATGGTTTCAGAAAGGTTTATAACATGGAATTGGCCAGCAAACAAAAAAACCACCACTTATTGCTATAGTTTGGTCTCATAAGACATGATAAGATACACGTCGTATCTGCCTCCATCATAAATATATAATGAATATTTTGAATGTATATCATTCAGGTACATTGAGTACAGATAGCTATTTCTCTTCTTACAAAACATACGGTAATCATCACCATGATGAAATTATTTCTTTCAGAAATTCAGATGTGGAGTTCTGGGGAAGTTCCAGTTGTTCTCCAAGAAAATAACTGTATAGAGAGAAAGCAACAATTTACCTGTGCAGGAAGTTCCTAATCCTACATTTCTTAATCCTGTAATTCTTACTTATACGGCTTGCACTGAAGTCTACTGAATAAAGAAGTATTCTCAGGTGAGTGAAAAATAATAACGAAACAGCTAGTAACGTATTTAAGCTTGATAACAAAACAGATGCTTGTCAAACTTGAGAAGTAAGATGCATATCTTGTTTTTTTTTTTCCACAACGGCAAAGCAATTGCAGATAGGGGTCTGTAGCATATTATGGCTGAGCTGATTATTAAGCAAGGAAATATCTAAGTATTTTACAAATAGAGCTGACAGGAAGTCAGGGCACTAGTTCTTAAGATAAGGAGGGAGGACAAGAATCCTAAAAATACGGAGAAGAAGGATTTTTTTTCCCTAAGGCTGAGAATCTGTCAAAACCTTAAGTAACTTTAAGACATTTTTCAGTCAATTCACACAATCATTATTTCAGGACAAGAAAGCAGAGAAACGATGAATGAACGAACAGTTAAAAGAGAAGCACGCTGAGAACAAAGCAGTCACTACCACTAGGTGTTCAAAGGTGTCAGAGTTTGTATTTTTAAATCGCTGAAATTATCACCTTGCTCTGTTGACCTGATGGTAAGTACCCTTACCTCCAGCTCCTGATCTTTTCTTGAATACGTACATCCCCTCTCAGTAGCAGATCTGACCTGGGTCAGTTCCCATGTCCTTTCTCTAAAAGCTCTTCTAACCTGACATCACTGCCTGGCCATTAGCTCTCGCTGTCTAACCTTACTGTACTCAAAGCTTATTTTCTGTATCCTGGAATTGTTAACATTGCATCATTCAGTTCATTGCACATTTCTATTGTTATTCCAAGCAGGATTCTGTGACATTTTAGTGGTTTTGCTTCAGGTCACTGCAGTCCTCTGACCTGAAGCTGGTAGTAATCACACAACTACTAACACAACAGACTTTGCATGCTGGTATATGCATAGATTTTCATGTTACATGTAAAACACTGGTGTTTATCTGAACAACATTTGCAAAATTTGTATCTGTTTCACAGTATCAGGTTTTGTGAGACTATTTCAGAGCCTGCAGCACTTCACAACCCTCAGGATGTTGTATAAAACAGTCAATAGTTAATAATTTTGTTTAACTACCCTTTTCAACCAGCCACTTGCAGCTGAGAGAATAGCATTAACATCTCCATGCTCCACCTGGGGAGACAGAGGCAGGAAGTTTATATCCCTTCTACAGCAACACTTACACACTTAGCATCAGGATTAGCCCCTTGCTTAGAACTCAGGGAAGTCCTCTTAAATCCTGAATACAGTCCCACCTACCTTACTGAATCCTTTTGTTTCCCATGCTAACAAAAAAGTATTTTGCTGAAAAATCTTTAAAAAATATAAAAGGTAACAAGAGTCAAGCCACCTGAAGAGCGAGGATCAGGATTTAAAACTCGCAAGGCAAATAAAGATAGGAGCACTGAAGAAAAGAAAAACCTTCAAGCATGTGTGCTATGCTGTGGGTAAGATATCTTCAATAAAGATGGGCTACACAATAAAACTGTCACAAGAGCCTTCTGCAGACACATGAACAAATACATTTTAAAAATTCTGTAAAAAACCCTCTGAACTCAAAACCATTTCAGTAGAACCAAATAGTATTTCTTCTTGCTGAAATAGCTAAAGTAGCACAAGCGTGGCACTCCATCAAATCTCTGGCACTTAACAGCACTTAAAGAAATACACAATGCAATCTTGAAAGCCAGGCAAGACAGAGAGATATGAACAATAAATGAACAGGTAGCTAGACAGACAGAAAATCTCACCCAGCATTTTATCTTCCATCTGCTTCTCCTTGTAACTGTAACTTTACGCAATCAATTCAAGCCCCAAGTCTCCCTTCCTGCCACTGAAAATGGGACAAGGAGTGTTTATGACAGAATGAAATGTCTTTAAACACTAAACAAACAACAAAATTAAAATCTGAAGGTAAGCATTTGAAAGCAGAGGCTCTTGAGAAAGGTTTCTTTAAAAAAAATACTTTTGCTATTTCCTTTGTTTTTCCATATTGTTCTTTAATCTTTCTCCTAGAGGGAGCCCTGAACAACAGCAAGAGATAAGTGGAGATGAGAGATGAAAGAAGGAAAGAGGCAGCTTTGAAAAAGTAAAATCTCCATTTCTTGTTTTCTAGCTCTCTGGTATCACCTGCAGCAATATGGAAAAGCAGTAGGAAATGTGCTGAGGTGGAAGTTTTGCTGCGAGCTTGTGTTACAAACAGTGCATTTTTGCCAGTACAGAATATAGTCTCTTTTCATCCCTCCCATCAGGTTTAATGATATTTGACACTTGCAAGTTAACGTCTGCCGAGTTATTTCAAAATATTGCAAATCTACTCTTTCATTTAAAGTTACATCGCTCTTGTGAAGCAGAGGGGAGGACAGAAAACCAAGTGGTTAGGAGTTAGATAGTTATTGAGCAAGTTTCTGGACTCAATAAATGGAAAAAATAAATGAAATACTCTTTGACATGTTTTATATAGGAGGATCATACTAGGTGGTCCCTTTTGACCTTAAAATCTGTGATGCTATGTATCATACCACTGTGGACACTTCAAAGCTACAAATGGTTAATATTTTCTGCAGTCATCAAGTGCGTAGAGATAGCATGAGACCAAAACTTTCCATTCGTTTGCACAGGAGAAAATAATTTGCCACCTAATATAAAGTTAGTTCTTCAAGAAATAAGCGATAAGCAAAGCATATGTTAGGGCTACAGGTAAACATATAATCTACTCCTAGATTAATTGCAAAAAAAAAAAAGAAAAAAAAGGGAAAGGAAAAAAACAAACTATGTGGTGCAGGACTTCAGGAATTCTAACTCAATATCTGTATCATACTGCACCTTTGTAACTATCATCTTCCATCCACATTCAGTAGACCCAGAGTGAACACAATAAAACCATTTTCAGCAGCATTAGTAAATTTAGAATCAATCAGTTTCTATGTAGCAAAAGAAAATGTATTGAAGCTTCCACTACTTTAGATTTCTTACTTACAAGCAGCAAAATACTATCTGAGTTATCTCCAGTGACCAGTTCCTGATGAGAATGGGGTTGGCATGGAGCACCAGATCAGTGTAATGAAGGACACTATTCTCTGGCACTGATGTAGTATTTTTATGTCAAAAATACCACACTGATTTCAGGAACATGCTGTACTCAAGCAGTTCAGAGTGCTGTAAAGACTTTGCAAGAGTTGCAGCACTGAATTTTATCAGTTTTGTCCGTTGATTGGGCTACATTATAGCTTCAGAGACGTCAGCTATACAGAAAAATTGTATTGTTTGTATCCTTGACAGAGACAGTATTATCATCTACCTCTAGAAATATGCTTAGCTGTAAATAAAAGGCTAAATTTTGTAGGACTAGGATTCCAAGTTGCTAATGGTAAGAGGGTTCATTCATGGTAGAACACTGTTTGCATTTTGTGACCCTTAATTGATATTACTACTATTTAGCAACTGCAAAATGAAGGAGAAAGAGCTAAAGTAACTTTGCCTTTAGCTCACAAGGAAGATCAATGCACAGGTTCAGAAAAAACCCTATATTTCCATCTACCTGTATTTTAGATCTGTATCTTAACAAATGTTATTTATTTGTTGCGCAAAGATAAAATTAGGGTTTATGACTAAATATCAAAATTATAAAGTACAGAATTAAAAGACTAATTCTGCTAGCAGAAGCCTTGCATAATGCACGTACTGGTTAGAGAGAGTGCTTCTGAGATGTACTAACTTGCATCTAGTACCTATCACTACCTTCCAGCTGATGACTTAGTTTGCAGAATTGCTTATGCGTTCAGTATCGCAGATGACAATACAAACTCAGCTAATGGAGAGTTTACTTTAGCTGACAAAGTGGAAAGCTCCTTTGAGAGCAAGAGCTGCAGAGTTTGCATCTCTGTGTCGTGCTGAACCTGATCCAACATCCATTCCAGCTGATGGAAGGACTCCTGTTGACTTCAGAACGCATTATATTAGGCCCTTGGTGCAGTCAGCTGTAGTGACAACGTTTTGAATGCTGGAGTTCCTGAGACCTTATGCTACATGGACATCTCACAACCTACTGTGCACATATAAGATAGAGCTGGAGAAACTTATTTTCCTTCTCTTTCTGTGCTCAGTTCATACCCTACCCCATAAATACCAGTTTCTCCAAATAGCCAAGCATCCTGCTTTACTTTTACATGCTCTTGTGTTTGAAAAAAAACAGACAAAAATATCAGCTGCATTGTCTCAATATTAAACAGCTACTTTAGAGCAATGACCCTTATTTCCATTATTCCAACATTTACCAGTTCAGAAGTTGTTGTGCTGGGGGTTTGACAATAATCAGCCATTTCATTTAGCTACTTACAAAATCCTGGATAAAACCTCCCTCCATAGCAGGCATGTACCTACATCACATAAGGACATGTGCTGCCTTGACCGGGAGAACCAGTTCTTCGTCAAGAGACTCAGCTGAACCCTTCTCAGGTATCAGCCTCAATGCCAGATACCCTAAAACCAGTTTCAGTAGTCTGATTTTTGTCCCCTCCTGCAAGGTCCAATAACTTACTGTTTTTAAAGTCTGCATGATACATGTAGAAAAGATTCCTTTCATAACTGTAGTCATCTGGTGGTTTCATTCTACTATTACTGTGATTAAATACATTAATTCTCAATAGGAATTTATACTAACAAATCATCAGAAAACTGGAAGCGCTTAGGAGAAGAGATGCTGTATATGTAACAAGAATTTTCCTCTTCTTCCATATTTTTTCTCTTCCTAAGTGCCTAAGTAATATCACCTATGAGGTATCCCAGCTGACAGAAGAAATTTAAGAAATGTAATGTCATACTCATCTTACACTGTATTCTTTGTCACTTTTAGTAGCCAACTGTTTTCCTCTACTCCTTAGCAGAACAACGCCTGTACTTGGTGACAGTACTGTGGCCAAGGCTTACTAGAGTTACAGACCTCTGAGATCTGAGGTCCAGCTACACTCCATTACTATGAGAATATGAGTTTTTTAAACTTCAACTAAGATGGCAACATCAGGAGGATGACATATCCTGGAAGACAGTTTCAAGAGAATGAGGATAACAGGATACCCATGGAAACAACCTACTTGAGGTATTTCCTAGAGCTCCTATCACTGTCATAGTAAAATTCCAATGTGTGAGGCAGATAAATATGGATAGCAACTGAGCTGCAAATTGACCTTGTAGGGTTGGGATAGATTTAGTCATTGCTGCCAAAAAAATTTTCAGGTACATCAGAGATTTGTGCCCAGGGGTCCTCTTGTTACCCAACTAACTTGTAATCACAACTGTCAGTTTCAGAACAGCTACGTGACCCTGTGGAGTGTAATGTGAGTCAACCGTCTGAATGTGAAATTTGTTAGACAACTGCAGCATGCACAGTGGGAGCAGATTGTGAGACCACGGAGATATATAAGACAAGATGAAGGAGCAGATTAAAGGGTTCCTGCAGTGGTTTTGCAGGTTTTGGAATAGGTGTGCAGATATTATGCCAACGTACTTTATTTCCAGACACTAAAAAGAGATTGTTTGAATGCCATGATACTTAAGCAGTAACAGAACTTGACATCTATTTTTACTAGTATCAGGATACAAAGTGATTGGACTACACAGTTCTGCTAGTCCTTATTTATCAAGGACATGCGGCTTTGAAAGTAGAATTTGCTAGATTTTAACACTGCTGTAAGAGGTGTGAGCAGCCATTCCCATACCACTCCATCCATTACCCACCGCACCTCTGAGCCTATGCCAGTCACACATCTCTAAATCCCTCCAGTTGTGTGAAGGGGTTTTGAACCCCACTAACTTGTGCCTGGTTCCAGCAAGGTTGATGATTGATTACTCCTCCCCCAGTTAAACTTACTTTAGCCTTCTGAAGTCCAAAAAGAACCTATTGACACAGTTAAGGGCTTTATGTACAGCTGAATCCTTAGGCAGTAAGAGACTACTTGGCAGGAACTGAGTTAGCAACCACATATTTTTTCTTTAATTCTAATTTTACTTTCCCCTTCTATTTTTCCCTGTAACTTCCTATTGCTGAGTTGGGCACTTACAGAGACAAGGAGTACTGCTATTAAAAGAATCAATAGTTACATTGCCTAGCCTTCATTCTGTTTGCATCCTGTGCCCTTCATCTGTGAGGAATAGCGATCAATTATGAAGATCTGTCAGGTTTGTTATTACATGAGATCATTTATTCTGTTAAGAGGATAGAGCAGAATCAGCAAGCCAGGAACATATCAAGTCAACTGCAGTTTCAGAGCCTGCAGATAAAGCCTGTTAGAAAAACAAATGTATTTCCTACACTCTAAACTGAAAGCTTAGGGACGAAGATACAATTCTCTTCAGCCTGATCACTAAAAAAATGTAATCAAAAGTCACTATATTCATCCTGAGAATTTCTGAAGAACGTTCTCTGCTACTGTTTTCCCCTAAAGATTTTCCCCCTGAAGATCTCCCCTCCATCATAACAACAGTCAACCAGAACAATACTGATCAGATCCTTTTTATACTGGACCAGGAGAACTACTTAACTATTCATAGCTGGACCAGTTCAGGTTCTTTGGAAGTGCAATTACGGCATGCAGCCACAGACTTCTCTTACCTAAGATAATGTCAACCTTAAATTTGCCAAAACTAGCAGATGCCCAAGTGCCCTGTAAGAGGCAGACAGAATAGCAGCAGGCATTAGCAAACATCAGTGTGCTACGCCTGAACATAGCTTTCAAATCTGTAAGAGCTTGTTATTAGTGTGATCAAGCTCTGCTATTGTGAGCGAGTAGGCTGGATACTTTTTCATAAAACTGAAACACATTCAGTTTATAACTTGCAAAGCCATTAGTTCCATATATTTGTATGCCCAAACCAGGCAAGGGATGGCTGGGGTAACGTCCAAAGACAGACTTGTTTCTTAAAGTTTTGTGGGTTTGCTCTTCTTCACAAGATAAAAGACAAAGACAAGAGCAGAACTTCTTATAGTGATTTTCAGCTGATGCTTTCCTGGGAAATTTCTGAATATTTAAAGATTTCTCCACAGTAGGAATTCTGATATTTGTAGCCACTGCCAAGGCAGGATCTTTTGCTACTAACTGGTTCAAACTGAAAGTGAGCATACTGCAGAGTCTGGGAGAGATGCCAGGAGTCCAAGTTCTCTGCTTAGTTAGAGAACAGGTACAGTGGAAGTACAATATGTTCAAGATATTTTCTCTCCCCGGCAAACATCTCATCCTAATGTGGAAAGGACGATAATAATGATAAAAAGTTTGCTCATTCTGCATGTCCCTTCTGCAGTGATTTAAGGAGCTAATTAGTGCCAACATTAATTCTGGAATTAGAGTGAGGCCCAGACCCTAAATATGCTTAAGCACCTATTATCTATTGCATCTCATGTCAGCTGAAAGCATCATACCTTGGAGGATCTGGATCCAAACTCCACAGTAAGCCTACCTATTGACTCCCTCTCTTATTCTCCAGTTAAAGAAACCTGGACATAGTGAAACTCACACACGTGCTCTGACCTTGCAGACAGAAGGAAGAGATATGACTCTGAGAACTCAAAGTGAGACTTGAGTGCAGGTACCAAAACCAGCACGGTTAAAGCTACTCGAATCTTCAAATCTCAAAATGAGCTGTCACTTAACCCCATGAACATTTAAAGTCTCAGATTAAATTCCTGCCATTAAAATGCCTTAAGTGCTAAATGTCTGCTTGGAGGTATGCATAACACAACTAACAGCCTCATGACATTGAACTCCTCAGCCCTCAGCCCAGGAAGGATGCTTAAAATAGGTCTCCCTCTATCATTCTGCCTATGGGACTCAAGGCAGAAACTGATCTCAAACCATGCAGATCCAATTCTCCATTCTCCTTAGAGCTCAGCATGCTCCTGGCCAGACCTACACAGCATGGTCCATGCTATCTCCATGGTCAAATTTTCTTCTCACTACAGATTTTAACTATACAGAATGCAGTGGATATTCTCCAGACATAATGACAGGAACGTGTATAAAGCTGAACTTTTCTGTTTTCTGTTATGCCCCCATTTATCCCACGCACAGCTTTCTTCATAAATGTGTACAATTTTAAAATATGTGTTTGTATATATAAAGCCAGAGTTTGCATCTTAGTCTGAACGAGGCCTAATGACATGTACGTTACTGTGCCTGTCCTGAGCCTGCTGATATGCTACACAAGCAGTGACAAGACGCAGAGAAACAACTTAGAACAAAAGAAATGCAATTCTAAATGTATTGTGCCTAACTGCATTTGTAATTCTGGTCATGGATGTCCTATCTGTTTGCAAATTTCAAAGCAAAATATCTCTGAACTTGCTACGTCAGTACAGATAGGCTCATCTTTTTCTTGCTGCATAAAATTAGACACATACCAGGCAACTGTGAACTGATTAAAAGAGTCTCTCCAGCAAAATAAAAGAAGATAGGTTTTGTTACGAACTTGGTTGCTGATTCTTGACAGAGGTAAGAATTTCAGGCATATTGAGATGCTTATGAGATTCCTACTGATTATTATGAGAACTTTGAGAAGTGGTTATATGCTGAAAAGTGATTCTGAATAAATAGCATTGTGAAGTTCCAAATTTATTTTCTCTGAAAGTCTTGGAGAATAAATTTGCCCACTTTACAGGTAAAGATACATTTCCCCTAGCTGACAGCCCTGCAAACTCTGAAAGTCACAGCTGTGTTCACCTTGACTTGTGCATTTCATTACTGCTCTTCTAAAGCGGTGTCTTAGCTAAAATTCTATTGTTAATGTAGGAGATAAAAAATAGTCCAAACTACTTCCCTACAGCTCTGTCGATTCTACGGACTAACAAGAATAAAGAGATACCAGAAATTGTTTTTGCTCTATAAAAGGAAGAAGACATGCAGTGATCAGATCTAATGGTATGAAGGGATCACTGTATGTAGCTGCATTTTTGACCAGAAGAGGAGAAAAACAGGGACAAAATTCTGCTGAGGCAATTGCAAGCAATGACTTGTGGGTTCTCTGAAGTCAGTGAATTTTTCTTACATTATTCTGCAGCTGACCTTCTGGTTCAGGTTGATTTATGGAGAAATTAAGGAGCAAGCCCCTTCCTCGAAATTGAAACAACCTCTATCATCTGACCATGAAAACTATCTCAGACGTAACCTTCCTAATACATATTACTACTCTGACTGGCTCAATAGTAATTCTAAAGTGTGACAAATCCAGTCACGGTCCAAAGGCAGCTATATCCCAGAGCCAGCAGATGAAGGTAGCTTATGCACCATGTTCACTTCCTTTGCTCAGAGACCAGAGCTGCAGTTTCAGTAGTATCAATTGGTACAGGTGTTCTGCTCAGAAGAAGCCAGAGCTTATTTCCACACTGTTTGTGTCTTTTGCTTGGATGTGTGGAGCTTCCTCTTATGCTGATACAAATGTTTTTAATGTAGTTGTAGAGCCTATGCCAGGTGCTTCTATGCTGTGCTCACCCCTGACAGATTCCTCCATGGAGACAAGTGTTTACAACTGAGATGGTTGCAGCTGCTGCGAGCTATGTAGTAAACCTTCAGACTTTTTTGCTGCTGCTCTGAAGTTTTCCCTGACTCTAGTAGAACTCCTCTGTGGGAAACTTCTCACTTAGGCTTCACACTTGAAGGCAATTGGCCTCATGGTCTACTAGGGAACTGTGCAATCTGCAGTACATTTACCCCATTTAGCTTCAGATGATATAAATCCTATAAGAGGCCTTGAACATAAAGAACAACTAGTGCACATCCTAAGATTACTACAAAGCTATAACCATAGCCAAGGGGGGACACAAATCACTCTGAGATTTGATTTGCCTGAATCATAAAGATTCACCATAAAATCTAGTTATGTTATGAGCATCATTTAAAAAATAAGCTTCAGTGCATGAAATGCTACAGACATTTGCAGTCTTTTGGAAAAATAGTGTCTTGTTCAAGATCAAATTTTAAATCATTCTTTCAAAGTTGTCTTAATGGAAATACGCTTCTGGCAGGCAGGTCAAGGAGATGTGTAAAAATATTCACAAAGCATGTTTTAAAAGTCTCGTATAATATATCCAGTATTGGGCTATCATGGTTTACGCTTCTCAGAAAGTGTTAGCCTAAGGGATTAAGGTCAGATTTTGAAAGACATTTCATTTCTAAAGATGTAGATAAAAGCCTTTTGAGAGTTTTGGAAATTTTTAGCATCTAACTCTAGTCAAAATCAATTAGATCAGTAAGTATCTCAGGTGTTTTGAAAATCTCAGGAGGTACTGAGCATGGCAATGGAGTACTCAGGAGGTACTGAGCATGCTTGAATGACTTTAAAAGTCTAGTCATTAGTGCCTTCAAATGACTGGCAGAAGAACATACAGAATGGACATCTTGCACATTTAAAGCAATAGATAAATAAATCGCAAAAGGTTGATGGGATATTTAACACTGATCTGACTCTGTTCCTTTTATTGATATAGGTCACACTATGGCACTGAAGTTAATTGCAGTACACAGGTGTAAAATCAGTGTGAGATGAAAATCTTGCCTAACATGAATATGCAAAAAAATTCAAACATTTCTTGCTTGTGAACAGCTAGGATTGAGTGTCATGACTCAGCTTATGTTGGGGATTTCAAGATTTTCACTGAGAAATGAGGAAAGAGTTCTTGGCTGGAATTCATCAGCACGTTCCCAGGAAAATCTTTGTCCAGTGGTGCACACACTGATAGAACCTGCTGGCCTTAAAAACATCTTAGTTACATGAGCTGCCGCACAAGCATAGGATGAAAGGCCCTGTGAGTCAACAGGCAGTTATACTTTGCATGGAGTCCTTTGGATTGGGTCTCTTGATTGGAATTCTCTAAATTTTTCCTTCAAACAAGACCCTAAATGGTAGCAAAACGAAAATGTTGCATGCTTTGAGGAAAGCGTGCTAATCTGCTGCTCTTGGATCAAAATTTTCATGAAAGCTAGAGAACTTTTCTAAACAACTACAATACATTTTAAGAGAATGAAAAAAATCTAATATTTCATCTTATTACGTTTAGAGATTTTAGAGGAAGTCCAGTTATTATTTAGTAATACCCAGCTCTAATAGACCACCTACAGATCACCTACAGATCTCAAAAGTATTCTACAAAAGACAATTATTTCATTAACCAATTTTCTACATGGGAAAAATGAAGCAGAGGAAAAGAACATGACCCACGAAATCCAGAATTCAAACTATGAGCATCCCACAGGTACCTTTATCCACTAAACCACATGATATACTCTCCAGCAGACCCTCCTCAAATGAGGAGAAAGACTGCTAAGACAAATAAATACACAGTATTTGCTGCCTGTCTGGTAATAGCACTGAACATGATGTAGAAATATCAGCTGACACATGATTTTAGGAGTCTGATTTTCAAAGAAGCTGAACAGTCCTGATGATTGCTTTTACTTGGAATTATAACTAGCCATCATGTCATTAGATCAGGTTTAATGAGTTATCCAAATACTGATTTTGGATCATAATTTTCAGCATCCCCTCTAGCAAACTGCTAGTAGCCTCTTCACTAAAATAAAATTTTTCTCTGGCAGAGCGGACAGTGGTTATTCTGCCCCACCTTCACAGAAAGGGCAAAACTGACTCCACGCTCCCTCACAGTGTGGGGCTGTTTGCATCAAGGATTTTGTTTTAGATAGAAAGATTGAATAGGGACTTAAACATTTTCTTCTCACTTCGATTCACGAATTTCCTTGGAACTGGAAAGCCTTGGAGTACTTCCACAGAAAATGATAATCAGTTGTTTTTTCCCCATTGTTTGGTCCACACCTAAGACTCATGAATCAAAAACAGTAGAGAGGTCACACTTCAATTTCTTCATGCTTCTTCAACTACAATGCTGTTCGAGCTTACACTGCCATGTTTATCCACTTTAATTATACTGACCAAAGTCAGTATAAACACTTGCTAAACCACGTATTTTAAACTCTCTGAGAAAATTTTGCCACAGGAAATCGAGCGGTAGATCAAAATTCTTGCATGACACCAGTGGCAGCCTCTTTGGGGCACGTGTAGAGACATACAGCCAAGATCCTTGTGCTCCCCCCGTCCCTAAGAAGTGTGGAAATGGATACTCGAAGTACTAATACTTCAAAGACCTTCAGATAACTGACCTAACCAAAGTGAAGGGATTGCCTCTTTCCACATAAACAGCCACTGCTCCTCAGGTTTACATCTGGTCCTCTCTCTTTGAAACATTCACTTCTTGAGCGCTTCTACAGATGGAATCTTTTACATACATTTTAAAGTAACACTAGAGGGCAACAACGCATGAGATATTCAGAATCTGTGAGCCTGAAAAGGTTTGAGATGGGTGATCTTCATTTGTTAACAGTTAAACAAAATTCAACAACTGTTTACTCCATGTGTTTGTTATAATTTGGAAAGAACTCGTGCTGGGATAGGAAAGGAGGAAGAACAGGCTTCACAGAAGAACAGAAAAAAAAAATGGCTTTCTTTCTTTCATATTTGTGTGCTACTCTTATTAAAAGGCAAGTTTGCTGGGGGAGGGATATCTGCATAAAGGGATGTCTGTCTCTTCCAAATGCAATAGTTTAAAACATTTAAATATCCTTGAAATTGTTTTGTATTTTAGTGAAATGCTGACAGAGAAAGATCTCGAAAAGGAAAAGGAAAAGGAAAAGGAAAAGGAAAAGGAAAAGGAAAAGGAAAAGGAAAAGGAAAAGGAAAAGGAAGGAGAGGGGAGGAGAGGAAAGATCATAGAGGTAGTCAGAAGTCATAAAATTTTTTCTCTCTTTATTAGAGGTATCTCGCCTGCACAGCCCAATGATGGTACTTACCTTTTATTGCCAACTCTCTCTACACATTTTAGCTTTAAAGCTAGTTGATCAGTAACCTGGAAGAATTTTGGTGGGGAGGGGAAAGAAAGGTTTGATTTGGTTCTCTTTTTTCCTGAATCTAATTTATCACCCTTTCATATAAAGTTTTGGGCCATATATTAAACAACTTTTGCTTGCTCAGATTGTTGCTGTTTAAGAAAGAATATTGTCTAAAGCTTGAATGTTGTTTAGTGCTGGAAAATAAAACAAAAATCCTCACATCCTACTGCTTTCAAGTCTCCATAAATTCAAGGTACCTGGGTGGATGTTTGTCTTGAATTTATGGCTCTGGTGATTAACATCTTCGGGTGCATTCAGACATCAAGAAAAGGTTTTGCTTCAAAAAAGCTCTCTTGTAGGAACGTCAAGTGCAAAATTAATGATTCAGGATTCAGTATGAAAAGAACAGTTGTAAGTGTGAAGTGAACCTTTAATGGGCTGTGAGAGGGAGTGACTGTTTAGAAGAATTTTTACTGCACTGTGCTTCCTGCTACTTCAATAATAACAGTAACAGTAATAATACTTACCTCTTATATTTCACTTCCCATCGGCAGAACTCGAGTAATTACGTTCATTTCTTATCTTACAGCAAGTATTACCAAAGAAAGGAATGTGATAATGTTGTATGTGTCTTCCACTACCTGTGCTTTGAAGCAATGCTGCAGGCCCAGTTTTGTTTCCCCTACTGAGGCAGGATGCAGAGAAGGACCAAATAGCAGAAAAAGCTCTTTTCAAGCACCCAAGCTTTAGAGATCACTATAATCTCCTTAAAGGTGAAGTGAGGATCATGGCGTGGCCACACAGGGATTCTGGCTCCTTTGGGTAGAAAATTTCTAACATTTGTCACATCTAAAAGCCTCACCATCTCTGCTTTCAAATACATTGCACAGGACCAGCATGATGCCACGTTAGTACGGTATGTTATTGACAGCTGATGCCACCTACAGGTTCAAGCCCAGCAATTAAAAAACTGAATATCATCTTCTTTTTAAGGAAAGAAATTATGGATAAGTCCTAACATGCTCATCAATCTGAGTGGGCTTCATTTTTAACTCCTACAGCCAAGAGAAAATTATCATGCCATATGAAATTAATACAGGTCATGACAGTGCAGCTGTAAAGCTAGAGGACAATTCATGGAGACTGCTCGGAACAGGCTCTCTGTTTTCATGTTGCGTTTAATGAGCCTTTGGTTGAAATATTTGTTATGATGTACTTGGTTTCCAGTATAAATGAATAGGGCTACTGTGTTTTTGAGCTTCTCCAAGATAATTACTGAGATTCAACTGTTTCTTCTTTATGCACCTATGTTCCATAGGTCTACATTCACTTCATCACTAGCACAGTACAAAAGGGAACAATAAGGATAATCACATAGGTCAGGTTTCCCTGAAGATATCTTGCCTCTTACACTGATGTTCTTCCTGCTAATCTAAACGTAAAGATGAATAGTAACAATTCATTTCAGCTATATATTATTAATTTTAAGCAGTCTATTTTTCCTTCAGCCACTTTATATTACCCATATGTAATGACCGTTGCCCACATAAATCAACCAGGAGGATTTCATTCGCTTACTGATGAACCCCGCTCTGTTCATTTCCAACCTCTTCTTGCAAAACTCTGAGCATAATGCACAGTTTTCCCTTGGTCTTCTTGTAGAAGTAATGCATAGCTAAACTCTTCAGTGAAACCTGGAAAATAGTCCTTCAGCTCCTAAATGCTGTCTACTGTTTGCAGGAATTTAAAGTGCTTAGCTCTATACTATACTGCATTATCCTTGATTTTTGCACTGTTCATTTTAGCTGAATGAGGTGATAATTAAACATATGCAGTCTATAAAACAGAAAGTGTTATTCAAAACTAACCAGTAAAGGTCACAGAATAAATACATTGACAACTCACTAAGAAAGGAGATTATCCAAAGTCTTGACTTGGTGTTAGTTCAAATCCCAAGACACAAGAGAGTTTGTATTCTCTCTCAATTCCTTTGTTGTTTTGGGATTTCTATGTATTGCTTAGCTTTAATTTCTGTCAAAGCCATCTCATCAACTCTGTTGACTGCCTGGTAAAATTCCCTTCTACACTTGGGTCAGTATGTACTGAAGAAGAAGGTTATCTGTGCTATTAAACCTTTGACTTCTTGTCTTTTGAAGAGATCATTTTACATTTTGCTATGCCAGAGGTGTAATTAGATCTGTTAATTAAGGACAGAATGAACTTTTTAAAAACTCTAAACCCCTTTGCATTTCTGATAAGTTTGCTTAGGTTGCTACTGACCTTTGTATGGGTTTGCCACTGCTTATTAATTGTTAAATTTTAATTAGGCATGCTGATGAATGTGCTAGACTTCGCAATAAATAAAAGGTAGCTTCATTTATAATCAGATATTTACCAGTCTAAAGTGAAATTATCTGCTTTCCTAGAACATGGTTCATTTAATATATTTTGATAAGAGTAATTGGTGGTATCTAACACCCAAACCCCAAAAGATATATATAATGACTCCCTGGTTAAGAGGTTGGATTACCAATGCAAACTCACCCAGGACATTGGAGCTTAAAAACATCCCATAGGATCTTGAACTAAATGACTTCAACAACTGGTCAGATATTCACAGCATTTCTACTTCAAAAATGTGTTTCCAAGAGAATGCACTCTTCTGACTGAAGAAATAGGCCAGACTGGTGATAAGGGGAGGCTGAGAGGTAAGGGGATGAAGAAGAGGACCATCTCTCATGCCTAAGGGAGATGAAATTTGCAACGCTAGCAAGCAACCGGTTTTTTTCTTTGTCAGTAATAAATATATGTCTTTGCCTGCATCACTCACCCAGGGATTCCTCAGACTAACCCACCAAAAAGGCTGTGAAGCAATATAATGGGAATCTGTCCCAAAGCCCATTGAAATTAAGGGGTGCCAGGTATTAAAATATTTTTTTCAGATTGATCAATAGCCCCATATCTGAAAGAAATGGCAACTATCTATCCTGTACAACCACTGTAGTAGAATTATTAACCAGTCTGTTTAAATAGAAACTCTCGCAACTCTCACCTTTTGTGTCTGTGAAGGACCATCAGAGAATCTTTTCATCGTGACTGGGATATTTAATTAGCCGCATCCCTTGCCAGGAAGAGAGACAGCAGTCACCGATGTCTGACACAGCATACTCATGTACATAACTTTATCCCCAATTTCAATGTCATAACTTCAAGCTGTGCAACAAACTGGAAAAATAGTAGAGACACTGACTGAAGTCTTGTTCAGGTAGAGGCAAGTGGCAGAAGGCATACTAACTTCACACACAGTCCTTGCCCAGCTTCAGAGATCAAGGGCCAAATGCTCTGCACTGCTCTTCTCAGGATCCACCACACATATAATGAAATGCTACTGCAGCTGGTGATGATTTTCCAGCTGTTTCACTGTTTGCCTTAAAGAAATAATTCACTGTTTACTGTGAAGTTTGTTAAGTATCTCCTTCCAAGGACTGGATACCTAGATAATTATCATGTTGTCTGTGTTATTGCTGATGAAATGCTATCTAAGTTTTATGAGGGATGGTCCAAACAGGTTTTGAAAGGATATGAAGCGCAGTGCTCAGAACTGCGTGTGTAGTGCCAGGAGTTCCCTGTCCTCTGACCATCTCAAAGCATGTGGTCACTGCTGTTTGGTTTGATTCCAGTCCTTCAAGTATCGAGTGAGGCTTTTAAGATTCAAACTGCAAGCAGCAGGGCTGATGATTGACTTGCCAGGGTGATTTCAGGCAGTCATGACAGTACTACTTTTCAAAGGCTGGTGCTTTGGGAGCATTCTGCCACACTGTGGGAATGTTTTGCTAGTGGTACACCTAACTGGACCTACAGTGATGAAAGACTTGAGAATTCAGAGACAGTAGGCAAATTCATTTTCTGGGTCCTAATAAGCATGTCTTCCCAGCAAACAAGTTTCAACAGACTCCTTATGTGGGACTGAGTGATACATGTTTGAATATCTCCTGACATTGATAAAGAAACCTAAGCCAATTTTCAGAGAGTGTTCAAATAACCTGTCTGCTGTTAACCCTGTTTTATCCACAGGTGTTCCTGGCAAGTCTACTGAGAATCAATCCTTTTTTTTTTTTTTTTTGAAGCTAGATATGATTGCATGACGGGATTCACTTTTCCTTGCAATGAAAAAGCAAGAGAAGTATCTGTAAGCTTTCCCTCTCACTGACATAAAAATGACTTTACATCTTCAATACAGGGTGGAGCATGC
Organism: Struthio camelus; assembly: GCF_040807025.1. Taxonomy (NCBI): domain Eukaryota; kingdom Metazoa; phylum Chordata; class Aves; order Struthioniformes; family Struthionidae; genus Struthio; species Struthio camelus. Next base: position 8,246,292 of record NC_090951.1, read on the forward strand.
TTTATCTGATATTTCAGGACACAGGCTAATGCATCTTACGCAGCACTGTTGATTTAAGTGAAGACCAACACGCTAGAAATACAGTCGTTACTGCAACAGAAAATGTGGCATGAAATACAGGCCACATCATATCAGTGTTTTTAATAATGATCTCAGAGACATATTAATGAGCAGGAAGCGAGGAATTATGGTTGAGCAGAATTTCCTCCCCTTGAACTTAGAACAGCAGCAGGACATGAAGGAGCTGTAATAGAATGTTATTTTACAAGAAGTAAATAATGTAATAGAGTCTATAAGGATGTCAGCAGGAGAGTTAGAACTGTCATAGCATAATCCTCACTTGAGCAGCAATGTGTGAAAAAGTAGCCTGCAGCAGTTTTTCCAGTACTTCAATAATTTCTACTTTCCCACTGATCTTTGTTTACTCTACTTACCTTGTCAAAAAAATGTTTTACCTTATGTTAAAATGCAAGTTAAAAGAAGAAAATGTACTCCCAGAAATCCCAACTTTTCAAGCATACATATTTTCTTTTCTTTATGAGTTGTGGCTGCAGAAAAGATGGAAGAATTGTACTCCTTCACTTAGAAAAGATGAAGAGTAGTAAAATCGTAAATAAAAAGAAAAAGCCAGTGTCTTGGTTGCTTTTTTTCCCCTTCTATCTAATAAATAATTCAAAAAACTGGCAGTATTACACTTTACATTCTTGTGATATGATTGCATTTTTTCCAATGAGTCCTCAAATGTAAGCTCAGGAGGGTCATGAAACTACACAGTTATCGTTATTGGAATACAACAACATCTTCCAGGATACTGCAGCACCTTTTTATCATTATTGAAGCAAGCCAGAGAGGACAAGTTTGCAACTAAACAGAATGCTAGGTATTAAACTGAAGTTACAAAAAAAAGGGGAAGGGGTCTGAGTCTCATTTTTGTCATTTTCCTTTCATGTAGTATCTATTTAATATTTCTTAAACTGTTATTATAGGAATGTGCTAAAGATTGGGTGTCAAACTAAATCAAACTTTTGTAATGAGTTTGTTCCTCCCTTGATATCCTGCAAGGGATTCAGAGCATGCAGCACCAGAAGAATACTCTCAATAGCCTTCCTTGGCATAAATTCACTCTGATCTTCAGTAGGATCTAGGCACGTCTACTTTCCTTTCAACAACGTTGCTTCCATTGCTTCATTGCTAAGTGGTGCTGTTGCAGAATCCAAGATCCTATGCAGTTCTCTCACCCCATCCTAGTCATATCCTCAGGAACAGTATGCCATGCTTTTAATTCTAATTGTATTGGCTTCTCTGGGTTTGAGACAGACCTTTAACATCAGTTTGGCGTAATGTGTTTGTACTGAATATTTGTCTCGGTTTTAAGGAAATACATAAAAAATCTTTCATTGAGAATATGAGATACTGCATTGTCCTTGAAATTCTGTTAGGTCCTTCAAAGCCACTTAATCTCAATTAAAGCAGAGCATACAAGATAAGGTGCTCTGAAGATGCATTAAAGCGTGTTATAGTGCCAAGCCTCGATGCACTTTGACACTTCCTAAAAGCACTGTGGCACTGGTTTAAAGGTACAGTTCAAAAATCTCCTTGTGACCCATTATCCATGGATCATTAGCATAATTCAGAACTATTACTATATTGTGCCAATGCATGGCAGCAAGAACTGTTAATGTATGAAACCTTGACATGATAGATTGTAATGCCTCTGGCTTTGTCATGTCGATGGAAGTTTATGCATTAAATAAAACACACCAGGGGATTAGATAGCTAAGAGACTGGAAACCTACTATAAAACCTTTTAATTCAAAATCACCATTTGTAATCCAGACTGAAAATGCAAAGTGCAACCAAAAGTTTGACCTCGCACAGATGTTCAGAAGTTCATTTGAAATAAGTTTAGTGTTCTCAGTATAGCTCCTTCCATCATGGGATGGCACCCTTCACTGCATTCCTAACAGGATCCTAAGGACTGTGCAGGCGATACAAAGCCTAGGCTGCCCTCGCATCTGAATGTGCCCTGGACATTGCAGGGTGACATGAGGAAGTTTATGCTGCCATTGATTTTGCTGTGCCAACTGGGAGGATAAACAGAGGACTCAATTCTCCAGAGTTATCAATCTATCTGGCACATTTCAAAACACATCATTCAGACTGGCAAGAGCGTTTGTCTTCTGTTTTCTTTTTTTCCCTTCCAAGTTACATGTTAAGTACAGCAGCATTAACAGATGTCACTAGCACATAATTCCCAAGGATTGCAAGAGCAAATAATACCAGGAAAAAAACTGATTTACAAAAAAATGTTTAGTTATCATGATCATTCAGAACTGTAACATAAACCACATTATTTTCTTCAATACTTAGTCCGAATAATGTATTTAGAGATATTTAGTTAAAAGTTTTTGCTGAAGTTGCCAGTAGATAGTGTTGAATGAAAACCACATAGGCAGGAGATAGTGCAACAGTGAGAACGCATATTAGAAAAATGAAAAGCATTTGGTCATGGTTTCTGCACTAGTCTTACTTACACCTACAATGAGGTACAGAGCAAAAACTTAATACTTCACAGGGCTATTGTGACAGGAAATGGATTTACATTAGGAACTTGCTAAAAAATATAAGAATCAGAGGTATATGAGTACCATGAATATCCCGGCTGTATTCCCTGCTTGCTTTTTGGATTCAGAAAAACATTTTTGTATTTCTGCCCTCCTTAATTCGTTAACATTGATTTTTTAAGTAACCCACCTATTATGTAAGTCTGTTGTTAACAAATTTACAGCTGGTCTAACTGCTAAATTCAAAAAATAAGAATTATATTGGAGCCTGAAGTAATTAATATAACACCTAGTTAGCCTTCTACATAATAGTGACCTCTTCAGAAGCACAGAATTCCCACAGCACTGAAGGCAGTGAAAGCTGCAAAGATTAAGCCTCTCTGAAAACATAGTTGTTCTAATATATCTGCCCACAGGTAGACATAGATACAAAAACTGACGCCTACAAATTTGATAACCTCAGACATAATAATAACTGATTATTAGTAGAACAAGTTTTTGCAGCTCTGTTACTGCTAGGCCTGCCTATTTATTGTACACTAACACACATTAGTAATTTTTAATATGTATCTATCTATTTTGGACATAAGAAAGCAGGTCACAAACAGGTAAGCACACCTGTATAAAAGCACTCAACGCAGACTCTCTGTGTAGTTCATATAATTGACTCTACATTTGTTTAATACTAGCCAGGTCTACAGCCAAGAGCAGAAGTACACCAAGAAAGAGTAAAAGAATAAACTTGGAATATTGATTTATATGTAAGATGGAAATATCCCCGAACCTTATCAGAAACTCTGTTGTTCATCTTCTACTAGACCACCATGCCTAGAGCTGTATCAGCACATCAGGTTCAGACAAGCCTCTTCTGCATGTCCTGAGCCAGCTGGCTATGAACCTCTTTCTTTCCTTCATCCCAGCGCGGGACTTTGGAATCTGTGGGGAAAGATTTGCCCGTTCTGAGTAAGGTCTGGGGAAGCACCTATCCCACTCAGAGAAAGCCCATTAGCGCCCTACCCATTGACCCAAACAGAATTTGGCCAACACTCGCTGCAGAATGGCTTTAATCATGGGTTAACGTTCCTGTGAACACCAATCAGATGGCGCTGCTGCTCTCTCTCCTCATTGCAATATACCCTGAAAAAGGCAGTTCCAGTGAAACACAACAAAACTTTGCACTTTAACCCTTACACTCACCCTAGTGTAAGGGTAGGTGTTTCTCCTTACGTAGTCCATTGCTTAATATGTGAACACAATTTGGGTTTTATCTTATTAGTAATACGGTTCAGGCTCATAGTGCCAATACTTCTGCAACTGTATCAGCGGTGAACTACAGATGGAGTTACTAACCCACTAGAAGCATCTGACAGAGAAAAATGTACACAGTCTTCTTTGAAAGATTTCTAAGTTCTTGCATTTGTTTGCTCATGTACTAAGAATAGTATATTCAAGAGCATGAAATGGCAACAGGCTACTTGACTCATTGAGGCCACCTCTGCAATAGTGAGTAGGCATATGACAGATGAGACAGATACGTGGTTTGGAAAGGACACACAAACACCTTATCCATATACCACCACAGATTTCCCAATGGTTCTTAACAAATCCTAGACCTACAGAAAAAGACCAAAAGCCCATAACTGCAACAAGAAAAGAACAGGAGAGATCTCAAGAGCAAAAATAAAACAAAACAAAACTGAACAAAAAACCCCTATGTCTTAGAGCATCATATTGCTTGGATTACGTTTGATTTTAGGAGTAGTGATAGTTCACTGTTCCCCACTGTTCCCCCACTGTTCCCCAGCTAACATCAGAGCTCATTTTGTCTATCTCTCTCTGTGTTTCAACTTTGTTTTCAGCTGAGCTTCACCAGACTGTGAACTTGGGCAATCACCAAATCTTTTTTCAGTAGCATCACTATTGGGCTAATAGGAGCATAACCATCTTTATTTTCCAAGATATCCCTATAGTCTTGTGAAAAGATTAGGATGACGCTCTTTTCCTTTGTAATAGAAGACTCAATTGTTAAAATACTTGCACATTTCTAAGGGAGTAGAAAACTCAGTCATTAGCGGGTTAAGAAAATCCCCTAGAGCTGCATCATAAACAAGTTATATTCCTGTTCAGTGGTTTATTTAAATGCAGTTATCTCTGTGAGGATACGAAACAAATCCTTAGGGCATTCACACAGGGAGGGAGTTAGGGCACAAGGGGATTTTTCACCTTCAGATCATATAAACTGAATTTATTCTAAAACGGGGATGGTCAACCTGGATGGTCAACCAAGCATTTGTTCAGCTCCCATATGAAGATTGCAGCAAATGACTAGCAGAGGAGCTGTGCTGACATGATGGCTTTTTGGGTATCCTGAAATCTCAGCTGTGGGAGCGAGTGAATTAGCAGAGACTACAGGGGCTGACAGCGAATGCCCAGTGCTAAATGGGATCCTGGAGAGCTATTTGCCTCTAAGACACTCCTCATTTCATTGGTAGATATTTTCTTATCATTCTCAGCAATATAAAGCTATCAGGATACAGTTTGTACAGTTAGGAAAGCCAGCCTGATTTCCACTATCTGGTTGCTCTCAGCAGCTGAACACCCAGAAAAACATGGCAGCGTCTTCTTGCTCCAAGAGATCTATGACTGACCCTCCAGAATAAAGGTGACATGCCAAGCTGGGTGTTGTTGCTGGCATGCTGCACTTAGCAGCCAGTGTTAGGAGAGAGATCACATTAATCCATGTTTAAAAGAGCCCTTGTGGTCTGCTACAGGGTATGTTTCTCCCAGGATCTGAAGGCAAGCTGGCTCAAAGGGTTTTCTTCTTTCAGCTAGACCTGCTCTGCTCTCCCGCTGTCAGCTCAATGTAATAAGCAAGGAATAAGACAAAAAATTTGTTTTGAGGTCAGTATTACTTGTGTTATATTTTTAGTACTCGCAGATTTTCTTCATGTCTTCTGAACTTGAAAGAACATGCCGATTACCTTAATACTTACTTCTATACATAGGAATGTACCTATTTGTATGTACCTCGGATGATTACCGAAAACTAGACCTTTAATTTACACAAGAGGAGTACTAATTCTGAAAATTACCATCACAGACATTCATAATTGTCAATCAGAGCAACTTAGTCCTGGTAGCTTCCATGTAGGCCCCTATAATAGTAACTGATACTAGTTTTCTTATGCAGTTAATACCATGCATGACATAAATTGCACAAAGAAAATTACTCACATTCATAGGTGGTAAGAAGACCGGGTCTTTTAGCTATCTCAAAAGTGTAGAAGACTACCACTTAAAAATAAAATGCTTTGAGAAATGTTTGCTATAATACTTATTATACTGCAATTATTTGAACTGAAGAAACTCCACACCTAGCAAGACAATAATTTGATAGATAGCTAAAAGAGACAAGCCATAATAATGAATTCCTGTTAAGATCCTGCATCAAAATCAAGATCTACTTGAAAAAATATAGGTCTGATTCTCTGTTACCCCAGGACCACAAGACAGCCTTAGATGATCTGTGCTATTAGTATAGCAGAAATGGGAGTTTAGGCTAATATTGGTTATGCTTAAAAGTGTATAGCCATTTTTGACAAATTGTATTAAAAACACCCTGGAAATAGTAAATGAAAGTTAACAGAACTGAGTAATTTTGATTACTAGCAGAATAGTATTCTGCAAGGTATTATTTTGTTAAGAAACACTAGAGGTCTCTCTAAAACTACTTTCTTATTTATATGCCATCTCTCTCTTTTATTCCCTGCTTGTCTTTCCCTCTTATTTTGGACCATGGTTTCTGTTTATGCTTCAGACAATTTACCTCATATAACCTGAATGCTAGTGTATAACACCCACTTATTGAATTAATTGTTTAATAGGCTAATTAACTTCAGCTATTTCTCTCTATAAGTGCACAAATGAGATCATTCTCTTCCTCTATTGCAATGAAAAGTTAAGGGAGACTGGATACAGCAATGTAGCATTTGTCTTTCAGGCATGATCCAAGAATTATTGCAGGCAGTCGGAGTTTTGATATTGACTCCAGCTACATCAGGATTTGCAAAAAGCCACTTCAGTACAAAAGAGGTATCTATTAAGCTATGTCATTTTAACAGATCCACATATCATTCCACAACCTAAAGCAAAATTTGCCTTTTAGGTTTCGTATGTGTTAACTAATCTGTCTTACATTTTGTATTTCTTTCCAGATCACTCAGCTACGTCATTTATTAAGTATTTTTCACATTCCTAACACATTAAGGAAACGTGACTTGCACACTTGGCTAGTGCTCACTGAACAGTGTTATCAACCAAAAATCCGAAGCAGCTGAGCTCATGAGGAAATGCTGCCACAGACTTACTAAGTATAGTATCTGCTTAATGAAGCATATAAAATGTAACTTGGTGTCTCCGGCCAACTCCTTTCAGAGAACCTGCATAAGAGATCCACCTCAGCTTCATCACCATCTCTAAATGTACCTGTGACAACTGATGGAGTTATGACTTCCAGCCATTTACCCTATTCCACTGCTGGCATTCACTGACTCCATGGCAGGAATAACAGGACACTCTGTGTCCCTTAGACACTGACATTTGTAGCCTGGACTATTCATGAATGCATGGCAAAGGGTTTCACTTCAGCTCTCAGAGACAGAGACCTACCCAGTTTCTCCTTCCTTTCTTCTCCTCCTATTATAACTTTTACTACCGTTGCATTGTTGGAAAGAAATGGATGAGATGACAAAAAACTGTAAATTCAACTTAAGATCCATTGTCATTGGTCTATAATTTGGCTGTATCAAATTAGCACAAGCCTTGCATAAACATTTTATTTATTTTATGTACATAGTTGGTCCCTCATAGCTAAGAGTCCTGCAGTCATACAGCTTATTTTCCTCATAGTAAATAAATAAATCTCCTGATGTGAGAGTGTACTTTCATCCCCATTTCCGTTTGCAGAACTGAGTCAGACAGAGTCTGAACAGTTTGCAAGAAGACCACTCACAGCATATCCGGCAGACAATAAGAGACAAAGCCAGGTATGGAAAAGATGACAAGAGAAGGGGGTACTCAGTGTTTCATCACGCAATGGGGTACCCAATGATCTTGCCTGGCAGCAGGTTCTTACCAAGCAAAACGAAAGCACTTTTTCAGAAAATGCTTTCTTAGATTACAGAATGCAGCGTCACAGTAGGTTAGGTAAACAAAAAACGTAAATGGGTTCAAAGAACACATGAGACAAGCTGATAACTGTGAAGGATAGGTCCATTAGTAACCACTAAAGACAAGAGTCCAGATGCAAAAGCAGCAAGTCCTCAAGTCACTAATTGTTGGACGTGCAGGAAAGGTTCATTGTTACTTACATACTTCCTAAATACCACCCTTGTCTTCCACCACTGCTCCCTTCTGGAAACAGGATATTTCACAGAAAGGGACCTGTGTTGAAGTTACCGCTCCAAATGAGAGAAAAGAGAGAAAAGCTCTACTTTACAATGGAGATCATGTAAGCAAGTGCAGTTATGGTTATATAATACCAATAGGATTTGAGGGGAAGGAGGGGTTATTTTGTTTTTCCTCTAAGGTTTAGAGATTTTGTTCCTATAAGAAGTATCATGTCCTATTTCAGAATGACTGGTTCAGGATATGCCATGCAACAAGCAAACAATGACACCACTTGCATCGTGGCCAGAAGAGTAAGCTTGTTAAGCTAGTCCAAGTGTTTCTCCCCTTCCATTGACAGGAAATCAATCATTTCTGACCTGATACATAGACCTATCACATACTAAACTACTAGGTATGAAAATCAATATACAATAATAAGAGGCAGAAATTTGAAAAGGAGCCTTTCTACCATTTTCAGCCCAGACACAATGCAATGGTTATAAGGGCAATTTTGAAACTAAGGACACTGCTATGATGTTTTTGTTTTGCAAAGCAAATGCCAGTTCTACAAGCATAATGGCAACTGATGGCAGCTCAAGGCTATATCCATTTTTATTCCATGCGTGTACCAGGAACCAGTACCACTGGGAGGTCACTGTGGAAAATGAGGGGATCTAAATGACTACTTGTTTACATAACCACTGTAAATATTTCTTTACTAAAGTATTGTTGTTATAGAACTGATTAGCCTTTCAGCTCTTCACTGACTTCGGTGGCTGCACCTCTTCAGGGTTAGGGCTTAGATTTCTTGAGCGCAGACCTTCTCTTTTTCATATGGTTCCATATATGCCCTGGTGTTTATTAATTTATCATGTCAAGGTCAAACCAGATAGGTTTTTTTCTCTCCTCAGATTCCTGTTACCAGTACTATATTTATTAACCACGTATACTATTAGCAAACGTAGCAAAAATTTAAAGCAAATGAAAAAAATCCACAAGTAGTTTCTTTGCATGTTTAGTCATACCTAATAGCACACTTTGGTGCGTGTCTACTTAGATACGCTGCCTGTTGAGTTATAGGGGAAGACTGGAGTCAACTTACACCCTTTTACTGTCTTAGGTCAAGGAGCTCTTGGAATCCTGCCTGGGCCTCTTTGTTTAGCAGTGACTGTTTTACCCAGGGAACACCTTCCCGAGCCTGGCTTCACCTTTCAAGGAAGCTGGATTTCCTCAGAAAGAATCCTTACTGTTATGTTTTTCCTTGTATTTTTGTACTGTTCAGGTATCCTCATTATAGAGCCTGTATCTTCTTTTATCCACCATTAATTTTTTTACAGCTAGTAAAATTCCAGTCAAATAGAAATATAAGAAGACAATTTATCTCCAGTTCAGTTCAAAATCAAATTATCAGGGCAGAGCTTTTCCAAAATGAAAAAGTCCTCCTGAATCAATTGAAATGTTCATTTCAAAATACAGATGTTTCAGGTTTTGTTTATCAGGATTTTTTTTCCTTTTAAGCTTCTGAGTAACATTTAAGTAAATTTCATCTCTAAATAAATCAAATGATTTTTTATTACATGTAAACATGAAAAATCTAAATTTTATTTTACAATGTTCCTTTTTTTTCAGACAAAGAATGAGCTGAGTTTAGGCTCAGGTTTATTAACCTAAAGCTGCATTTTTAGCAAATAATTCCTCATCCAAAAATACTGCCTATGCTTCGTTAACTTCCCAGTAAGGCAGACCGGCCATACATGAGAATGTCCACATTCTCACTGCTTAGCCTTTGAACCGCTTAATTTATCTCGTGTTTTCAAAACAATGTGTGGAAAGTATCTTTCCTTTTGACATCCCAGCTCTGACATCCTGAATAAACTCCACAATGGAACAGGATTGTTTTGCTCAGAACCCTGTCACAGCCATATTAGTCCTGAACAAATGGATAAACCGATGCTATCATGAGTCTATCTTCTGTTACTTTGACTCCATGTAACTTGGCTTAAAATGGAACATAGTTTTGCTCTTTCTATTTTCTTTTAGACTATAAACAAGTACATAATGTCATCTTTCCCAAATTATTTCAGATACATCAGGTGAACAACACTGGACAGAAAGAGGAAATTTTAAAGGTAGTAAGGTAAATCTTTACTCTTATGCAGATTTAGTGCAATCTTTAATATACATGCAGCTTAAGATGTCAGTTCCTGAGGCTTTATTTAGAAGTCTTGTTTTAAGCCTTACAGATAAGAATATAAACATAGTCTCACCCAAGTCTGAAGAACACGGGATAAATCAGCCTGCAGGAATCATGGATTTTAAGGTAAGTAAAGAGAGCTATGACCATCTGGTTTGACCTGCATAGCTCAGGCCAAAGCATATCATACAGTAAATCCTGCTACTGAAGTAATTAGTGTTTCATCTTATATAAGTATTCCTATGAAAGCCAGGAAGTTATGGCTGAATTACAGCATATCTTTCAGAAGGGCATCTTACTTCCTTCCATCCTATAATGCCTATGAAGTGAGGCATGAAGCCCAGTAAGCCATCTTCTTTTTCATTTCATAGAATTAGAACTTAATCCAGCTGTGATGTGAAAATAAACGTGTGTTGTTGTGACATGCTACTCCCATATACCACTGGCCTTACCCCTACAAAAAGCCACCAGAATTCTACCTTTACTTTGTGGGATAAGCACTGCATCAGAAATGATGACTAGGGATACCAGGAAAAAATCTATCAATGAGAGAATAGCCATCTGCAAAGGGAGAAGTAGTCCTCATCTGGGTCTTGTCCTAATTTGTTTTGCAACTTTGCAGAATTTAAAAAGTGAAGAAGAGATTGGAAGGAGGAGCAAAAAAAAAAAAGGCCAAATGACAAAGGGCAAGAACAATAAAGTATCTCAGATTTATCATTGGAAACTCCTGAAAATAATATCTTGTCATTATCCCAGTCTCCCTATGCAGTCAGCAGTGACAGTTATACACCTCTGGAGGAGAACTCAGATCAAACAGGGTCTGAATCATCTTTTTCAGGTGCCTCTTTATATCCACTAATGTATAGGGAAGCTAAAGCAGGTATATTCCTTACTTAGCTCAGTTTGGTGGGGTGAATTTGAACATTTGTCATAGCTATGTCTAGATGAATGTAGACTGAAAATGGTCCTATTTATTTCACTGATAGGCACTTAAAATCATCCTTCAGCTTAATTTGTGTCTCTGTTACATCACTGGAAAATAAAATATGTCCAGTAAGCAGAAATCAACAACTTCAGGGTGGAGGGGAGATTGTTGTTGTTGTAGTTGTTTGTCATTGGTGACATAAGCAAATAAAAGATGTCCCACCTGCAAACCATTCTCCCTCCTGATGCAAGATTTTAATTTGAAAATGGCTACTTTTAGGCTAGAGCTCATTTGAGGTTGTTCTCTGTCTCCAGCATGTAGCTGATTGCTGATAACCCATTTGGGAGAGTAGGGGTGGACCAGTGCAATCTGCAAACATTACGAATCAGAATGACTGAAAAGCAGAGCAGAGCTGCCAGAGACCTTTCTGAGACTGGAGTCTGATCTCTGATACTCTCTGCCTTCTCTTAAGATCCACTCTTTAGTTACAAGTGACACTTCTTTCACATTTTAAATAGCTGGTGGAAAATAAAAAGGAAAGGACCCTAAAATGCTTTTGCCAGGCTAGTCAATGCATTTAAGATTAAGCTGAACATTTCTATACATCTGTGACCTTTAAAATCTGTTAGGAAGGTGAGATGTTAGGATTTAGTCTCAGTCAGGTGATTGATTTTTTTTTTCAATTGTAAAGCAAAGCTATAGACTGTAGTCTAAAGCCTATTTATAATCCTCTTTAACAGCACTTGCTATAAAGATACAACTCATTTCTTTATTGAAAATAGCCTGGCTCTGCAATAGTATGATATGTTTAAATAATGCAAAGCAGGGACCTGGAGCTTGCCTTCAAGATATATATTAAAGAACTGTCAATAATTGCTGTGCATTTGAAGGAATTTTGCTAATATGAAAACGTGATAGCATCTCTGTGAGATAAGTGTCAATACAGGTTTTCCATTAATCTGTTTCCTTTCTGAAAGAAACTGGCAATTACAATAAACAGGAACAGAGACAGCTTTGCAGGTGGGGCATTTGTTTCTCAGGCCCATTTCATACAAAGATGTATGTCACTTTGCTATATATCACTGGCAAGTAAGTGCCAGTGTGCCATGACTAGGGCAGGGGTCAATTGCCTATTCATAGCAATGTTTAATGTAGTCCCCTTCGCTATTTTTAACCTGGTGTGCTTTACTGATCCATTCCTAACGTGCTCAAGGAGAGGTATGCATGGTACTTACAAGGTTTTACCTTACAGCATTTTTTCCCCTGTCCTTAGGAAAAAAAAAAGAAGTAACGGAAAGAGGAGGAGGAGATTTTTTGGATTTACCAGTACATCTGTGCACTTCTGGAAAGCAACAATTAGACTTGCTCAGGGAAATGAAAGTTTGTAGCTGTGGGGCATGGCTTCATAGTAAGTGAAGCCATCAGCAAGGACAGGCAGTTTTATATGATTCAGTACCTCCTCAAGTGAGAAGCTGAGCCCATGAGCAGTACTTATATTCAATAAAGTTGGAAAATAGGTAGCTATCTTAGTGATGATTCATTAAGGATCCTGTGAAGTTAGATACAAAGCTGAAACAATGCTTCTGAAGATGTGTCAAAAAGGGGCATTGCATGATCTGCCTTTGATGAACGTGGGTTACACAACTTCAGGTTTGGCTAGTCAAACTACTTAACGGGACATAGCAGTGAGGCAGCAGCAACCACAGCCTTTGGCCATCAAACACAAGCTCAAGGCACCTTAAGCTGCTGCAGCCATTGCACAGGCTTTTGATTCTTAAATTACCAGTACTACTCTAAAGTCTCCAAGAGCTGTAGAAGAAGAAAATAAAAAGAGAAACAGAGAGAGAGAGAGAGAGAGAGAGAAAGAAAGAGAAAGAAGGACAGTAAGAAAGATAGGAGGGAGAAAGAATGAAAAAAAGACAGAAGAAGGAAAGAAGAGAATAAAGAGAAAGAAATAAAAAGAGAAAGAAGGAAAGAGAAAGAAAAAGAAGGAAAGAGAAAAAGAGGGAAAGAAGGAAAGAGAGATATAAAAAGAGAGAAAAAGAAAGATAGAAGAGAGAAAGAAGGAAAGAAGGAAAGAAAGAGAAAAAGAAAGAAAGAAGGAAAAAGAGAAAAAATAAAGGAAAACAGAAACGAACAGAAAAAGAAGGGAAGAGAAAAAGAAAAAAGAAAAGAAAAGAAAAGAGAAAAGAGAAAGAAGAAAAGAAAGAGATGGATAGAGACAGAAAGAAAGAAAAGAGAGGAAGCAAGGAAACAGATAGATAGACACATGGAAAAAAGTATCAGTTTTCACAAACAAAACAAACCACATTTTTTCAGGGAACAACTTGACACACAGCTATACACACACAAAAAGGTAGGACGCTGATGAAGAACTTCGATAAACTGAGTCTCTTGCGTTCACTGAAGTATGCAAGTGGCTCAAATTCAACAACTTGGTACCTCAACGTCAAACTGAAGTCAGAGTCTGATTGTCCTTTAGTATTAATTTTTCACCACAATGATCCTGCTTTTTGTTACTGCTCTTTATCTGACAAATCTCACAACAAACCATTGGCAAGACCAAACTAGGTGCCTAGATGGAGCTTTTTCATCTTGGTCATCAGCAGACCTTTACTTGCTTCTGGAAGGCCACGTTGTTTCTTTCTGGTCATTCACCGTGCTTTTCTGGTATGCTAGGCTGCAAATAGCACATATAGCAAAAATGGCAAGCAAAATCTTTTGCTTTTACTTAAACGGATCTACCTGAAAGTCTCTCCTGATCCATTTGACATACAGAGCATGTACCACCCTTTATGGATTGGACAAATATTAAGTGTACATTATATGCTGAGGTTTCAGTCCTCCCACCACTGAAATTGCTTGATTTCAGGCTTAAAGCCACAGCCACTGTTTACAAGGAAGCACACCCCTGTTGCCTCCACGTAACTTCTTTCTGAATTTCCCAGTGCAGGAAAAGGTAGGAACCTTTTCCTTGCATGAGCTATTTCAGGCTGATTCCTGCTCGTCAAGCCAGATGGATGTATTCCTGGCCATATCTTCTTTCACTACCCTTTTGGCTTATAAGCTGAAATATGCTTTACTGCTGGCATTCAGTGATTGGCCTCTGTGCTATCCCCAGTGAAAAAAAATTACCCTCAATCTTTATGTGAGAGAAAGGTTCCTTGCACCCTGCAGTTATCAACACAGTCTCCATCACTATTTGCATGTCTTTTTTTCATATTCAGGTAACTAGAGGAGTTAGTTACCCATGAGATTTTGCTCATGGGCATTTTCACTTGTTAGGGATGTTACTGAATTTAATAGCGGCACCTTCCTTTTGCAACACAGCAGCATGTTTGTACAATGACAAAGTAGAGCACTGTCTTGCAATCACAGACGAGGAGTTACCTAGACCACAGACATCCCAAGAACTAAGTATAAATGAACTAAATGAATTTAAAGACAACACACGAAGGTTCAGGCTCTGAAATGGAGTCTCAGTTAAGCACCTACCTGCCTAACTACCAGCAGGACATATGTCCAGATAGTCCCTACTCGCAAAAAGAGCCAAGCAAAATCATATGGGGCCAAAAGGAGCTGCCAGAGTTTTGTGAATCTGAAAGGGGTCAAACTTAAGGACAATTTGATCAAACCTGGGATTTATGTGGGCAAGGAGAAGGAAACATTAGTCAATCTCTCAAAGAAAATACTGAATCAATATAGTGGAAGGAGGGTCTCATTTTATTCTGTGTTGTCAGTTTGGAATTTCCCAGCTTCTCTGAAACCGTTGCTGGAGGAACATGGCGTTTATGTTTTGTTTACATGAAACTCATCCACCATCACTTGCTGTTACATCTTGATATGAAAATGTTAACTGTTAGCACTGCACTTCTCATGGAAAGAAACAGAAATGAAAAAAAAAACCCACAAACAGCAGGTAAATATCTCCACTACTAAATCTTTCTCTACATGTCCACCCTTTCTATTTTGGTTCCTTGCTGAAAGGAAGTGAAGGACCATACCTAAGAAACAAGACTGTCAGCGTTCATTAAGACCAGCGCTTAATCTAAGTTGACAACATCAATGTCAGAATTGTAGCTGGGAGCTGGCAGCATTTCAATAGAGGATTCTTCTGAGCTCTTACACACTACTTCAATAAATAATCCTACCGGGAAATATGGAGAAGAACATTTAAAATGATTTTAGCTGGCACGTCACTACAAGGTTGAACCATCATGTAGTGATGTGCCCACTGCCTAATTCCACTGTGAAATGTTGAAATACAGCTTTTAGCTCCACAGAAGCATGTAGGCCTCTATTTACATGCAAATTGATGCTATTCATGTGTGAACTACAGCAGGTACTGACTCTGCCAGATGGAATAATTTGGGGATGGGCCCATTCCCTTTTGCTGAGGGCTGCATGTATTCACACATGCTGTAGATAATTGTTGGAGTTTCTATGTCACCAGAAGTCCCAATTAAAAAACTATTTAAATAATTTACTTTTTTCCAAGGGAAATATGGTCATGTATATAGTTGCATAGAGTAAACATAATGATGATGATAGTCATACTAATAATACCACTATTGATAACAACATCATCAGCAACAAGGAGAAGCAGGTGGTTCTGGGCAGAATATCAGGAAACCTGGACGTGTCACCGCCCAGTGATTTTGGACATGCCATTTTATCCCTTTGTCTCCTTTCTCCCTTCAGTTTCATCTGTAAACTATTCATGGAAGGCATAGTATTTTATTCAGTTTCCTGATTGAGGGTAGGCCAAAAAAAAAAAAAAAAGACATTACCATAATAGACATTAATATACTTTTTGTTATGGTAGGGGCCACACGACCTTCACCAGCAGTAAGCGTCCCTTAATTTTAATCAAAGGCAGTCCCCTTCTACAAAATTAGGATGATATTGCAACACAGTAGGTGGCTAAACTGACTGATGAAAATAGGCCTGGTTTGGCTGAGTGGTTTGTTTGAAGCATTTATATGCTTAATATTTGTTCAAATACGATCAGCAGAGCAATCAGGCTATCAGTGTGTGAACCTCCTCAGCATGCAGTGGCCCACCTTACATAAGACAACAACAAACATAAGAACTGAGAGGAATCAAGTAACAGAATCAGCTGATCTATTTACAATTGGAAGCTACAAAGGGTTTTTTAGCCAGTGACTTTCATTCTTTTCCAGTTGGAGATGCAGAGACAGATTTCAGCAGTTACAAAAAGAAAAGGGTTTAATTAAACTGAAGAAAATGAGATAAAATTTGCATAACAAAAGAAGAGAGGATAATACACCTATCTTGCAGAAATAGACTGGCACAGGAGGTAAGGGGTTGAACTCACCTCATGCTCTCCTTGAATCCTGTTTCTATCATGTGTACTCCAAGTCACACAGCAGGGGACCTTGCTGCTGCCGACCCACTTCTTGCATTGAATTGGCATCCTGTGACGTTATTATGCGGACAGCCCTCTGACTGGGCCTAGTCCTCCAAAAAGCAGCCCCCAGAATGCATCCAACCTCTGCCTGACACTGTTGCTAACAGCCTCGACTGACCCTCTAACATACACCTTTCTAATCCTGTGCAAAACAACCTGCTTCTGCAATGAACATCAAAAGCCTCCTACAGAAATCAGTGAGAAAGCAGTAAGGCAAGAGAAAAAAATTAGCTGCCCATTCAAAAAACCATAAATGGAAATGACTGAAAAAAAATTAAAAAAAAACCACACAAAAAAATCTCTACATTCAAGCTAAATATCCAAGCAGTAGTGAGGTCAGTAGGGCCCCTTCCTTTTCCAGTTTCTCTTCCAGAGCCATTTTATGCGCATTTGGCTTCACTGCTCCCACTCCCTGGAACATTCCCAAATGCCTTCATATTTCAAGGTCTCCAGGGCTACTGGATGGGTTTGCTTCACCTGTAACTGTTGGCTAGTACTGCAAAATGTAGACATACTATGAAATCATTACAGTGCAAAATGTAGCATCTTCCTCCAACCACGGAAACAATCCCTCCAGTGTAATCTTTAATTTACAGGAGGGCACTCAAGGATATTTCTCCCCAAATATAGTTTTCAAAAGGCCATTTAAAAATGAGATCAGATAATCATATTCCTGCAGAAGAGAAAAGAAAAATCTAAGGTGTAAGCATCATGTATAAAATGGTATACATTCAGATACTAATGTCTGTATCTTCTTTTATATAGAGATGAAGAAAGACCAGAAGATAGTTCATTTTGAACTTTTTACTTTCCACACACAGAATCACAGAATCACAGAATCGTTTAGGTTGGAAGGGACCTCCGGAGATCATCTAGTCTAACCTCCCTGTTCAAGCAGGGACCTAACTCTAGAGCATATTGCCCAGGATCACATCCAGACGGGTTTTGAATACCTCCAGGGAAGGAGACTCCACCACCTCTCTGGGCAACCTGTTCCAATGCTCTGTCACCCTCACAGTGAAGAAGTTTTTTCTCAGGTTCAGGTGGAACTTCCTGTGGTTCAGTTTCTGCCCGTTGCCTCTTGTCCTGTCGCTGGGCACCACGGAGAAGAGGCTGGCCTCATCCTCTTGACACTCCCCCTTCAGATACTTGTACACGTTGATGAGATCGCCTCTCAATCTTCTCTTCTCCAGGCTGAACAGGCCCAGCTCTTGCAGTCTTTCTTCATAGGAGAGGTGCTCCAGCCCTCTAATCATCTTTGTAGCCCTACACGATTGATTCTAGGACACTAGAAAAACTCTGAAAGATTCCAATCTTTGTCAATTCTATGGGATCAAAATAATAAGGTCAGAAAGGGGAATAATGGGCACTATCATGAAATAGATATCCATGTCTGTGAATGCTTGTCTCTTCAGCTGGCGCATGCATGTTTGTGCATAGAAAGAGCTATCTGTTTGCCTTGCTCAATATTAACTTCTGTTAATCAGCATACACTGACAGACCCTGGCTGCTAGGTGATACAGTGAAAAAAATCCTAGCAGAGGAAAAACAATGCACTTTACAGACATTAACAATTACTACACTGAATTAGATAAAAGGCCCACCTAGAGTTATACTCAGCTTCTGAGAGTAAGCACTCACTGATGAGGTCCACAAATTAATTATACGGTACGTGAAGAACCTCCTCTTTTTTCTGCTAAACCTACTCACCAGTAAGATCACTAGACATGCTTTTGTTCTTGAATCATGAAAACTAACAAAGAAATAATTCCCAGGGATTTTTCCTTGGAGCATTCATGATTTTATCAACCTCCATCATAGGCATTCTCTTTCATTTACTTTCCAAGCCAAAGACTCCTAATCTATGCGATTGCTTCTCCTACTTTGACCATCATTATTGCTTTTCTCTTATTTAAAGTGCATTACTTTGGACTTCTCAGCACTAATTTTATCTGCTATTTTAAGAGTCCTGTGAGTTTAAGGTCTAAGTTTTTCAGTTTTCGGGTTGACTATCCTAATAATTTTCCTGTTGCCACTACATGTGAACCTCCTCTCCCGGATAACTGATAGCACAGTTAGTGATTAGTACAAATCCCAGCCCAAATCCTTGGAGTACACCTCCAGTAACCTTCCTTCAATGAGAAAGCTGTCCATGTACTATTACCCTTTATTTTTTATCTTTTAACCAGTTTTGAATATATAAGAGGGCCTTTTCTCTTATTCTTTGACAGCTTAAGTTTTCATGACAGTGTCTCTCAGAGACCCTGTCAAAAGTGTTGAGTGCAAATCACTTGTATGAAATGTTTCCTGTTCAGAACTAGAATATTCATTCAGGATCAGCAATCTATGGAAAGGACCATTTGATTTATGGAGAAAGCAAAAAGGAATCATGAATCATTTATAGGATGTTTTCTGACATTTTAGGTCAAAGTAAATGCTGTAGATGACATTAAAATATCATAATTTCAGTGGTTTACCTGATGTTCCGGCAATATCTGGTGAATAATTAAACTGATGATGATTTTCTCTGAATAACTTGTGTATATTCCCAGTTTTACTTCTTTTCTTTTTTAACTGAAAACTAAACTGAAAACAGAAAAGACCTGAAATTAAACAGAACAAGCTGAAGTTGCCTTCATGCATGCTTGGACAAGGCTGAACAAAAAAGACCTGACCTCACAAGAGCCAAAATTCAGAGCTGGAGCCCCTTGGTAGCTCTTGTCAACACTGGTTCATAATGCAGAGCCTGCTCAAGGAACAAGCAAAACAGACTAAAAGAAGAAGTGGCCAACTCCCTGCTTTGCTGTTGCCTTCTCCACTCTTAAACAGTGGATCAGCCTGAACTGCTACAGCTGATGCTGTATTACCACCAAGCAAACGGGTGAATGTGCAAGATACATGGTTACAGGAACAGATCACACCCCCGCCAGCACCAGCAGTTCCCTCCTGCAGCTCCTTTCCTTTCCAAAAGCTGAGGGAGGCACTTAAATAGAGGGTGCTGTGATGGAGGGCTGCTTACTCTACACCCCATAAGGAGGTGGTAGAGAAATGCAAACGAACCGAGGACCCCTTTCAGCTACTCTTCCCTAGTCAGAGCCATTCTGAAAGATCTCTGTCCACCAGCCCCTTCTCCATCATAAAATCCCTAAGCTCCACTGATAAAACTCCCACTCCTTTTCCTGCTCACCTGCTCTTGCTGAGTGCTACCAGCCCTATTGCAGAACACTCTCCCATCACTGCAAAACTGAATGTCTCCCACACTGCTGAGAAGCTGTGGGACAGCAAAGAGTAAATGGAAATTTATAGTGCTGACACTGAGGAGGTATTTGTCTTCTTGCAATAGAAGTTATCATAATTTGGAGATCTAATACAAATGAACAGACACTCTGTATAAGCAGGGTTTTACATTCTGCTTCCTTAACACATGGTCATGGCATGGAGAAAAATAATTTACCAAGGAAATAATCCCACAATGACATAATGTAAGAATTAACAATGCCTATAATAAAATTAACTCTTAATATGTTATAGTTTCATATTGTTTTATTAAAAGAAGTATTCATTTTTCATCTTAAAAAATCCAAGTTAATTTTTTTATAGTTGCTACCTGACAAAAACTACAGGGAAATAAAATTCAGACTAATGTGTGGCAGGTACTTAAGGATGTAAAATACTAGAGGGATATTGTAAATTCCCAAAGCCATACATTGCAAACCAAAAGAATCTCCGTGTTAAGGTTACACTTAGAAGACATCTGCATATATTAAGGGCAGAAAAGGTCATTAAATAAACTTAACGCTTCCTTGTTCTTCTTTAAGTAGAATAAAGAGGTTGAACTCCTGCTGTAGGTGCCAAGTGCAACTGTTCTAACTCCACAGTTATGACCAGTTTCACATAGTAAGTTGTCATTGTAACAGAGAAGCTCCTTGCAAGCTATATAGAGAGCTGGACAATAATTTTAGAATAAGAGCTACAAAAGGAAAATTTAAAAGGCCCAAAACAGTAAATAATCTAGAAACAGTTAATGAGATAGAACTACTGCTCCGTGATAAAATGGAGAAAGATAATTTTAGAATAACTTATCAGAATATTGTTGAATACTTTATTTTCTTAGGTGTTTTGTGTTGGCTGGTAGCCATTTACTCATGCACTGCAATTGAAGAGAGGAGCATTTGCCTCCTTGGTTTCTGACTCTAATATCTCATTGCACAAGCACAGCTTTTGTAATGCATCAGCAGCTGCCAATATTCAGTGAAAGGCTTCAGCAAAAATGGCTGTCCTTTGCTTTTGATTTGTTTCAGCTGGCAGCTCTTTAGAATTTCACTCCCCAGTTCAGAACTAGTCCTCTGTAGCTCCTTTATACAGTCCTCCAGGGTCTCCCAGTACTCTCCCATTACAAACTAGTCGACTACACTGTCAGCACCTCCCAGTGACCTTTCCAGTTCCATTTAGTCTTCAAGACTTTTTGTCTTCAGCAATGCAAATTCCCACTTCTATCCCCACCTCCTAATAAACTGGAAGGAATATTTTATGTCAGACATATTCTTACTGAATCTAGGCATTTAGCATAATCTCTAATTATATCCCTTCATCCTACAGTTTGCACTTCTTTCTCAACAATTAAGGTCTCTCTTTGTATCTTATTTTATAAAAGGTTTTATTTCTGTTTCTCTTTTATTCTTGTGCAAGCATGTATTTCCCTAACATCCCATCGTGGATGCTGTGATAGGCACAGGCAGAAAGTCAGGCACTGAAGTAAGCCTGTGCTTAAGACACATAAATCTGCAGAAGTTAAATATGTGTCTAAAGACTTTCTTGAATCGTTAACTGACAAAAAGATTTGCGGGCTTTTTGAACTGGACTCTGCTGATATCTCTGTTTATACAACAACAACACCTAACTAGCTTCCTTTCTGGTGTGATATTCCTAGAGACTTTCACTAAGTCAATTTCATCAGGGAAAAAAAAACCTGGAAAATTAATAAATGGCAATTTGTTTGTACAACAAGAATAAAAGGGGCTGATTGCAAAACACAGTTTAGAAAAAATATTGGAAACAGTATGAATTATATTCCTATTCATGACACAGAATTTAAAAGAAGAGAATTTGCCCAGATTAAAAAAAAGTCACTGGAGCAATTATGTTATCTTACCCATTTTAGACTGGCCTTCTAGATTTACCTAGCAGAGATGGCTCTGTGGAGATATAATGCTACTTGGCATACTGAATAGTGTCACTTTCTTCTGATTCTGTCGAGTTTTAATGTAGACTAGCACAAGGAAATGTTAACCTCTCCTGTTCTCACTCTTTCACTGTGATTTCTAATTCATCTGACACAATCCCTTGCAAGTCCTTATTTCTCTGTAATTACATTAACATGATGATGTGCCTTCATCTGGGACCTCATCTGGAATTCATCTTGTAAAGAAAAAAGTCCTGCATCATTGAAATATCTTTTTCTTATGAAACCATCTTCAAAGCCTTCACCTGAATGTTTCGAGAGATCTGTCAGCTTAGAAGTAACACCTGACACCATCAAATTATTACCATTATCACATCCAGGACAATCATTCCTCCCTCCCCTGGCACCTAAGATTTTCAGAAAACAGAAGTAGGGTATTTTTCAACTTTAAAAGTTGATAGCCATGAGTGTGACTTAGATTTACGAAATTATACTACTGTAGTGTCCCAGGAAGACTTGGCTGAGATTGATTCCAGTCACACTGAAGATGACATATATCAAACTCTTTCACAGATGCTTATTCACCCATCAGATTATATAACGTTGACCCTAGAATTGCTGAGAACTAAAAGGAGTAAGAGGAGAGTTGGATGTGTTTTATCTGGGATGCCAGGTCATTAAGACTATTCTGGTAAGATATAACAGAATGGTGCGATGCAGACTTTCTACCTCAGGCTATGAACTTGTCATCTTACAAGTGAAGTGAAGGCAGTCTGCTTAACTGCTTGAGCAATAAATAGAACCTCTTTTCTAGCACATAATAAAAGCAATGGATAACTTCTACTCAACTTCTTCTTCTTCACTCTCTCTTCTGAAAGTGCCCTGAGCCCTGTCAGAGTGCTTGTTTACGGGTTCACTGTTGATACTTGTAAGTTATCAGCCATGATAATTGTGCTATTTTTATGCTATGAATGCATATCACTATGTTTATGTATATAATGTCATAACTTCTAGAAGTGATGGAACATGGCTTATTTTTTACAAATAGAGTAACATTACACAATGTTTACTGTGTCATATCAGTATGGGTTTTTGGCTTCTTTAGTGAATACAGACACGAAAGCATAATGCATGAATTTTGGTACTCCTGAAGAATACGTTTGTTTTCCTAAGAATGGCTTCATATTGACCCAAATAAACGCACGGCCTGTCTTCAGTGCCCTGTTACAGTTCATATGTTTAGTTCTAGCCCTCTTCTTCTTAGGTCTTTGGGCTTTGAGTTGGCATAATTTGCATCTTCAGTTATTGCAACAAAAGTACGCTTCCAAACGAGGAAGATGATAACCAGGTCTCCTTAAAAAACAGGTTTATGGGAACTAATTTAAATGTGAAGTTAACTCATGTTTAAAGCTGCAGCTTAAACTGTCATTAAAGCAAAAAATAAAGGCCTTTAGAGAGAAGGGAACATTAAGAGGAAGGATCTGAGACATCAGGTTTCAGAGTTGTTTCCTGCCCAGCAAACAAGTACTAGAGCTAGCCATTTTATCCTCTATCCCACATAAACAAGTAGTTGATGGTACAATAAACCCAGCAAAAGTGAATCTCCATACTGCAAATGGTTTTATGCCAAAGTGCAACAAAAATAAGGCTCTGAGGTTGTATGAGCTCCTTACAAACAGGCAAGTAAGACTGCAATATTACATGAAATCATTTAAAGCCTCTAAAAACCTTCAAAAATTCTCTCCCTCTTTTACTGGGACTTTAATAAGGCAATTCCCAATATTTGACTTGTGAAATAGCCTAGAATATAACAGTTGTATCAGCAGCCTCTAGCTAGGCTGTTCCTTACTGGTCCTCTGTGAACATTTTAAACAGCCTTTGTAACATGATGAAAGCCATACCTATTTCAAGTGTTATTTGCACAGAGGGAGTAGTTAAGAGTTTTGATTATTGGGACTGCAGATGGTGGGGCAGATTCTGGGAGTAGCAGCCTATTCTCCTAGTCCACGGCATCTGGAAACCGCTGGCTACGCTGGCACCCATTTTTTCTGAACTATGTTCTTTTCATCTGAGAACAAATCAGTAACTGACATTGTTCATTTCAGTAATCCAGCTCAGTGTCACATCAGCTTTGTCCCCATCTTTAAATATATTCATGCCATCTGTCTTATGGTCTCAACTGGTAAAAACAATTGCGTCGTAGGTTACTTACAATCAATTCACAGTTGTTCTGAACACCTTGAGATGTCTCACATCTTACTCAGTGGCTTGTGGTAGAGACTGATAAATGATTTTTATAGGAAGATGACTGGTTTAGGATTCCCTTTACTGACACTTCAGAAGCCAAGAAGTTCATATCTTAACTTGATATCTTTGCACTTTTTCCCCATAGGATTTTGGTTTCCTCCTTGCAAAGAAATGTGTTTCTCTCTATATGTCTCTTATCTTCAGCTTTCAGCATCATCTTTAATTAGAAACTGAAAAACAGTTGGTTTGATTTATATCAGTGTTTGTCATTGCTACTATCTTTCAGACAATCATATGCAGATGTTAGTGTCAAAACTATTCTTTATAGGGTCATCAATATGAAATACACAACTAAAGGGTTCCCATTAAGAAATAATACAGAGTGTAGGAGAAACTCTTGTTCATAATGCTCCAGCATCACACCCAGTCAGCACTGTCCTTGTCACAGTGCTGTGAATCTCTCTCATTCAGACCCACCACGGCAAAAACCTGGATCATATTTATGGTCACAGATCTTACATAGTTCAGAGTCACATCACCAGAGGGTTAAATTTGCTTTCAGTTCTTGTGATCATGATGAGACTGTCAGAGCGAATGATGATGCATCATCCAAATGGAGATTCAGGTGGTCCCTGCTGAAAACTGCATGACAGGAGCAATCAGCTGGTCCCATTAGGTCTGCGGGAGCAAATCCCAGGGGAGAAAAGCTCCAGTCCCAGGCAGGATACAACTGCCTTGTGACCCCCTTGTGACCTGAAAGGCTAACCATATACAGGGAGAAAAATGAAGAATATAGAAAAGCACGGGCCTGAAAAGGCAGGCCGGCACTCACTACACAGATTTGTAAGCAAAATCACTCTTAGCCCAAATTGCATTTCAGAATAAACATCATATTTCTAACTATTTTTTGGACCTGAAAAAAATTCAGCTTCCTTGTGAGGTAACTCCCCGCTAACCAGTGGGTTCTAGAGACAACGAGTAGCTCCTTGTCTTGACGCCTCTGGAAAGAGCTGAGTTTTGTCTTCCTCTTCAAATGAAAGGAGCCTGAACAAATGTATAACTTCATTTTCATGGGTTCTTTTTCATCTTGAGTCTATAACTAGCATTTCTTTTTCATAGGGAACCCTCTATAGTAATTTAGCTGAGCCTTTTGTTCTCTTACACATGAGCCGAGTAGTGTGAGAATTTCTAGCAGTCACTCATTTCATTGCTCAGAGGTGGTAACAGGGCCTCAGATAGTCTATAAATAGTGCTAAAAGAGCTACATGAGATGACCTGTATACAAAAGAAGCCATTTACAAAGAAGCATGCAACAAGACATTTGATGTATCCTTTATCCTGCAGATCATAGGAGCAAACATTCAATACTCCTACATGCTAGCTATTGAAATACTATTTTCAATCTAGTTATTAAGGCTAGTTATTTTCACATTCACAGACATTAGCTTCGTCATTATGAATGGAGAAGTAAAGACAGTCCATGTGGTATAGAGTGAAAAGTGAGACTGCAGCCTTCTATGCTAAGAGCTGTCCCTAAACATATGGTCTGCCCTCTTCCCTATAGCCCCTCACACACGGCTGTGGCGGGTAAATGGTTATCTCAGGGTTCCTGAAGGAATATTCGAAAGCAATAATTTGAAAGGACTCAGGGCAGGGAGGACAGACTAGCCCTTAAAAGTAAGAAGGCAGGTAAAATGTTCATTTTAGTGAATTTGCAGAATTTTCTTGAATGCAGAGCAAATAAAAGGACATAAAGTCACACGTACAGTGTCCTATTGGCTCCTCCTTCTGTGATCAACGGCAGTTCAAGATGTCTGGAAAGATAATAGACCAGAATGACCAAGCCTCTGTTACACAGGAGTTCTATTTCTGTGTAACATTTTTGAAACTACAAACCAGTTTAAAAGTGGAATTTCTTCAGTTCTCAGCCATCCTGTGAAGCCCTGTTTTTGTGATAAGGTGCTAGTTATCTTGGAAATTGTTTTTACCACCTGAGATGCTTCAGCTCAGTGCAGGGGTATGGGGACACTGACCATAAAATAATAGTATTTGAAGCACTGCTTCTGGATACTGACCTGAACAAAATCAGTCACATTTTTGGACAGCACCCAGGTAGCTTTAGCCTTCAGATTTTCTTCTCTCCTACTAGGTAAACTGAGGATAAATCAGGGTCTTTTATTGTGATACAAAAGAAACAACCTGTTACATCAGGCTTCACAGGTCAGTGCTTTAATGTCTGCACCAGCATATATCTGAGCTAAAACGTATTTCCTAACTACATATAGAGAGAATAGTAAAGAATGTGAAAGGAACTCAGAGAATAAGTAGAACAAAATATGAATTACTGAGATCATAGGTTTTCAGTAGACTTTGCATTCATCTGCATGAATAAAATGGGTATGGTCTTGATTTTGCTTGCCTCACAGACAACCGCAAAACAACCTTATCTGTAAAGGGAACATAATGGGACCACACACCTACAATGCACTTGCAAATTTTATCTTGAGAAGACAGGTGTAAATACAGCATTTTCACATACTTTTCTGGAGCTCCATTTCCCCTGTAACATACTGACTGACTTAGGAAGAGGGAGAAACGGTGGAAAGATTGAAGAGCTACATTCAGTGATTTGCCTGGCAAGGCTTAAGAGGGGTTCGTGAGATTGTGGAGTCAAAAAGTTTATCAAGAAGCAAATTAAAATGCAAAATACGGGGAGTTATACTTCAATGTCACTACAAAAAGTCCAGTGAATATCAATCTAAATTAATTTTGGCCTCTCCAATCAATCATCTCTTTATGAAATACAAATAAAGCCACATCAGTATGACATGTTATCAAGGAAGAAAAGAGATGTGCCCTAAACGTCTGGTGACAATTTACATAAATGTCAGTCGAGACAGCAAGGTTAGACCTCAGGGAGAGCATTATAATATTCTAAAGAGCATCAGCAACTTCACTGTATGCAAACTATGGAACAAGGAGGATTGGTGCCCAGGGACCCGAGGGTGCTGGAGAAGTGGGAGAGAAAGTTAATTTGGCACCTTCCTAAATCTTAGATGGCTTGCATAGCATAAAAAGAATGTAAACAAAGCATTAAAAGAGAATGGCCTCAAAGAATTTTTAGAGTGTTATTTTTTAAAAAAGAACTGTGATCCTTAACTCATGCAAAGCTCTCATTTATTTTAGTAAAAGACTAAGGTATCCAGTTATTGTATTCATTATATTCCACTATTACTGTCATAGTATTTGTATTACTGTGACTCCTGCAGTTATCAGATGAAACTCAGACCCTGTCATGCTACTCATGTATGCTAGAGAAAAGTCACGCTTGGAATTTTACATTCTAAAGAGTGGGGAAAGGGAAGGAGACTGATTTCCCAAGGATATACTGGATAGGATGGGTTAAGGCAGGATTAGAGCTTGAGAAATATTATTCACAGCCAGTGCCCTTGTCAGTACACAATCTAGCTCTTGCACCCTATGTGCTTCTGATACACACCATGGGTATTCTTCACAAAAAGGTCATCTGACCACACTGAAATCTCAGTCACAGCCTATTTCTCTCTCAGGTCGCCAACGCGTGTCTTCCTTCCCTTCCCTCCAGCCTGTTTATCATTTATTCCCATTCTGCTATATCAAAAATGAACAAAGGCACTTTTTAAAGGCCATTTCACAGCTTCAGGGAGCTGAATTCAGGAGAGTAATGTGTGATCTAACACAACCTGAGGAGCATTATTTTCCTATCACCACCCCACAGATGATGGGGAGTAACAGATTACATGTCAGTCACAGCAAACCAGGCAAGGAGCCAGTCTGCCAGTAGTTCTGTCCTTTCTGGCTCCAACCAAAGCATTGTTGAGAATGAAAGAATCATTTATAAATAGCTCACACTGAAGTCAGTCTATCATAGAAGCTGCAGATCAGCCTGGTCTTTATTCAGCCTGTTCAAGATGATGTCTGTATGCTCATGTACACGCAGGTGTTGCATACACAGCCTGTAAGGATTATGTCCCAGAGCTATTCCCTTCCTAGCTGTCATCTTTCCTAGCAGGAAAAATAAAATCCACTGTGAGCACACACACCTTCATTTCCCTTTGTTCCTTTCTAACTTCCTTCTTTTTTGATAGATGCCACATGTACTTTCTTAGGCTTTTTTAAAAATAATTTCCAAGCATCCATCCTTTCCCCGAAAAATTGACAACGAAAAAAAACAATATCTTATTAGCAATCACGTTAACAGACCTTCCACAGAACGTGTAGCATGGCAAGTGGGTATTCAGTAAGAGAAGTGAGTAAAATCTTTCGCCAAAACTGAATTAAATCTGTCTGCAGGAATCACAAATGGGTCATTATCCTCTAATCCTCTCCTGAATGTTCACATGCAAAAACTAGATGGATTTTCAAGACTTTCTGCTTTTACTGTGAAATTATATCTATCCTAATTACAGTCCGAGTGTCCTCAGTGTACTGAGAAAATGTCTAAGCATGTGTAGAGGCAAAGAGCGGCCACATGACTTTTATGCAGTTTTCCTACTACTCAGTCTGCGGGCAGACCCTGAAAGACCCTCACCTGCCCAGGACTTGGCAACGTACCAGCTTCTCAATGCTGTATCACTGAGCTTGGCTACCCAAAAGTGTCTCCTTTGCCAAGTCAGTGGCAGGAAAGACTGGTCTGGAGCCAGCTGTGACAGACATCCAGCAGCATTCCCTACTCTAGAAGAATCCTAAATTACTGTGGCACGGTGGCTTTACATAAAGAGACTTGAAGAGGGACTGACTTTTTAATGTCTGCTCCCACCTGGATTATTTTTTACATAACCGCTCTGAAATTAACTTTTTGTATTCTCCATTGAACACATTCTTGGTGCTGCCAATAGGAAGGAAGATGAATAAGGCAATTTGTTTCAAAGAGAAATCCTAAGCTACAATGAAATTTCATTGCCAAAAGCTAAAAAAGAACAGATTGGAACAGAAGCTGTGCCCATAGAAGATTTTTTTTAATTACCATTAAATACCATTTATCCTATTTTAATCTTATGCACAGAATATCATTACTCCTGATATATTGACCAAGAATAAAAACAGACAAGTCACCCAGTAGTTGAAGGTGTAAGATGAAGACTGATGAATTAATTATACATATGTTTTGGACATGTCCTAAATCAGTAGAGTATGGGCTAAATAGGGATTCATACCTACCAAAATCTTCAGTCATGTACCTTGTGTCTGTTCTGCATCATTCTTATATGTTAGACTAAATGACTGCATAGTGCATTACATTTGTTTTAAAAAAAGGACTACAGTTCAGCCCATCTACGATACTGCTACACTGTTTGTGGCCTTATTTCTTGAGGAGAAGGAGGAGGAAGAGGGAGGCAGAGAGAGAGAAAGAGACACAGATAGATGGATAAGGCATTCTTTTTCTATCATACGCACTTATATAAATCACTGAAGCAGACACGCTACTTCTTACCAGTGTAAAAGTTTGCATTCAAACTGTGGCTGCCATGTAATGCAGAGGTATACAAGTTAGCTGCCTTAAAGGATTAATTTACCCTTTCAAAAAACTCTGCACTACAGTCGGAGACTGCTTCTAGTATCTGACATCTAGGCAGTTTAAAGCTAACTGGTTATCTTAATACTACACTACCACCTGCATATCAAAATATCCTGAGTGGAAAATGTATCAGGCTCCCCTACAGTACTGTAGAATTTGTATTTCTGTGTCTGTGGGGTTTTTCCATTAAATGTGTGCATAGTTCTGAAAATACTTCTTACCAAGAGTAGTGCATAGACATAAACAGCACAATTCTCATGAATTCACACTGCCTCCACTATTTCCTATTCTCAGACTGTGCAGGGTAATGCTGAACTCCCGACAAGCACCAGAAAAATGGTGGTGACATGCACTTCTTTGTGCAACAGCTGAAAATAGATCTGTTTTAAAAGACAACTTAAGCGTTATTCACAGATCATATCTGTTATTGTCTACATAAACAGAAGGAGCTGATTGCAAAAATCCTCCACTTTGGGAAAATGCGGATTGCGCTGCCAATTTAAGATGAGATTGCACATGGCTGAACAGTAAACTGAAAATAGAGGAATAAGAAGTGCTTCGCCCAAAGGCAGCAGGATACAGTATGAGTTTTGTGGCTGATCCTCTCCTAGGGGTCTTCAAAGCAATTAAAAGTCTAGGTAAGCTTTTACTTATGAAGAATCAGCCTCAGCTAATGAAAATTGACATATTTCATTAACTTCAACAGTAAGACTGATTTACACAGCTGAGTATATGGCTTGACAATTATACTGAAGTCACTGACAGGAAAACTGGGAACTATATTAACAAGGGTAACTAACTCAGAAAAAATCTAGGTCTAGACCTAACCAGCAGCAGAATTTTTAAAGCCTTGGTGCTCTGGGGTGCTTATATCATGTGCAATATTATTACAACGACCAGCTATGACTAAAACGATTAGATTCTTTTTTGCTCTTGTGATCATTTTTTCTACCACTGCCATCCTGGCCAAAGAAGACAGTTAGGAAGCCTGGCTCTGATCCGTCACAACCTTGCGACAACTGAAAATTTAATGGAAATTTTTTCAGTTTTTTTATCAATAACTTTATTATTGGACAGCCTCAGACAATAAGCCAGCTATTTTCCCTGAATCTTGACACAAGATTAATCCTGCAGGGTATTAAGTGATACTGAAATCAAAGCAGGCACTTCTTGAAATGAATCCACAGTAATTCTGCTCTGTTCTGTCCCTTTATCCCTTTAGCAATGAGAAGTCAGGATCTGCCCTGTCATCAATCGGAAGTTGCAGAGAATGAATTTGGCTTCTAAAAAGAGAGTAAGAAGTCAGTGAAGACTGCCCTTCTACAGAAATCATTGAGAGCAAGCACCTCAGTGCTTTTGAAAAACCCACCAGGGACCAGCAACATCATTTGGAGGCTAAATACTTTTAAAAATCTTGCTTTAATGTTTTAGACTTCCTTAAACCTATAACAAAAAGGACCACATTATCAGATGAAAATATCTTTTGTCTTTGTGCCCTCTGAGTAAAGCTATTCTTAGAGGACACATGAAGAATGGGAAACAAAAGAAATAAAAGCCATACCACCTATCTCTTTAGTATATAGGAATAGTAATGCTAAACTAATACAAATATTGCTTAGTCAAATCCTGTTTTCATATTCCAATGGTGCATATAGTTCTAAAACATCTTTAATATTCAATTCCGTAAATAATTATTTACTGCAAAAGATATTCAGTCCATAGGATACTCCCTTTTATTTTCAAAGACTGAGTCTGGAAGTCCTTATTTAGGTAAGCCGCTGCAGAAATCCACAGGGCTTACCTGAGTAAAGAGCTCAGGAACTGGTCCTGTATATGCACATAAATTACTTGGGAAACTGAAAGATTGTAATGTAACAAAAAAAGGAGTCCATAATGCATGCAGGCTTCTGACAGTTTTTGCAAACATCAAAGAACATGACACCTACCCTTAATATGTTTCTGCTCTGATTATGAATCCCCAACTGCACTGAGTCCATCTTTGCATATGCCAGATGAATCATTTTTCCAACCTGAGCTGTCTGGTATTTCTTTGAGAGGATGAAGAAGTTGTTAAAAATGAAATATAGAGTCATGGGTACTTATAATTTAAAAGAATCACTGCATGCATTGTAATTTCTTTAAACTATCTGCCAGGTAAATCTTGAATCAGCAGCATGACACATTTGGAATTTTAAAATTTTGATTATATATTATTTAAATACTAGTACTGTTAATTGACATTCAACAGAGTTCAACACATTGTTTAAGGGAAAAATCCCAAGATGCCTGTGCAAGAAAAACTACCAAAGTCAGAAGTTATACCTGCAGATGGAGAACAGGTTACAAAGGTCCCATTCTTTTCTCTTAGACAGGCTAACCTAATGTTTACCTTTATCAAATTGCAAGGAAGAACATCCACTCTTTGTATGATGGAGGAAAATGTTATCTACCTCATTATCTAGAGACCTTCTCCCAGGCATGCTACAAAAGGCTTTGAAAGGTAAGATACGCAGTCACCCCAAGAACCAAGATTATATGTATACGCACGGTTTTGCAGAACTTGTAGCAATGCATAGCATTTGCCTCTTTCTTCCGAAGCTGAGTCAATGTTATGTGATTCTGCAAATATCTCCCTCTAAATATGGCCTAATATATTTGGAATCAGTCAAAACCTTTAATTTTCACTATACATAATTAATATTCCAATACACAAGTTTTTCCTTTAAGAACACTACATACTTTTTAGGAGTGGGCATTTCTGTGTAAGAACAAAGGAGGACAGGCTAAGAGGTGGGAAGGTAAAGATTTGAGGGCAGGAGGTTGTGCTCTACTGTTCTGGGAGTTTTTCTACAATTTTTTGTTTTAATCAAAATGTCATCAATCCCAGCAGTAAAATTCAGGTATGTTTTCTACATAATTGGCCTTCCCTAAAAACAGTAGAAGCATTATGATAGGCACATGCCACATTTTACACAGTGCTGAAGTGAGAACAGGCCACGCTTAGATGAGGAGATTTTACCTTATAGGTGTGTTATCGTTCCCTTTGAAAATGCTGAACAGTGCTTTATAACACATGATAGGTACACTCCCCAGCTCATACGGCATGAGCTAAGAAGTCTGTGGTATATACCTCCAACACAACAGCAGGAGCAGGTCTAAATGGCTGTCGTTGTGAATATCACGAATTTGTCCTGGTGTGACTGTAAGCATACCTATGGGACACCTTTCCACTGTTATAAAATACTAAAAAATCCGACTGCTGATAGCTGTCTTAGGCATAATATCCTTATTCTAAGCAGTAGTGCTTTTCACACAGACATTACTTCTTTTAACAGGTAATAGGTTAAGAGCTATCATTGATTAAGTTTATAAACATTACTAATATCGAAAAATGTGATGAGGAAAAATGAAAATTGCAGTGAGTTCAACAAAACATTTTTAGCTTTTTTCAAACTCCATATTTAACTTTAGCTGATCTATGGCTATTCCGTTCTGTTCCGTTCCATTCCGCTCCATTCCATTCCCTTCCATTCCATTCCGTTCCGTTCCATTTCCTTTTCTGTATTCTACTCTACTCTACTCTACTCTACTCTACTCTACTCTACTCTATTCTATTCTATTCTATTCTATTCTAATTGTATTCTGTCTTTATCACTGGGAAACTGGAGTGCATTTTTTAAGCACATTAAGTGATAGGCCTAGGTCACATGAGAACTTACACTAAACTGAAAAACAACAGGGAAAACTGTTCTATAACTTCAGTCTTCTGTCACATTTGAACTTATTTGGTCTAACAATTGGTGTAACTAATATTAGCTATTAGAATCCATTTTGAAATAATTTGGGTTGCGTTAGGTCAAAGGGTAGTATCTCATAGACTTCAATGAGTTTTCAATAAAGCTCTAAAATTCTACACCTTACTTGATTTTAGATTTGTATGATGAGGACAAAACAAGATGGTTCCATTGAAATAAATGGAGCTATACTTGTAGAGAGCCAAGTAGAATAGGAATCTGGATTACTGAAATTAAGTTTTTGGTAATGCTAGTGTAAGACAGTTAAGATAGTTCAGAAATAGATTTCTATTACTGTCATTTTGGAAAAGCATTCTCCTTTTCTTTGTTTGAGTAACTGCTTGGATAGAAGAAAAGTGCTTCACAGGCAAAATTCGTATTACCAAAACCAATTGGATTTACAATTTGTTTTTATTACCACTAAAGGAGCACTAATTCAAGTTCCGGATGCAATGTAATGCCACAAAACAACAATAATCTTGTTTTTTAGCCCTGAACATGTAGAACAGCTAAGATTTTCTTCTACTATATAGTGCCCAAATGTCATTATTCTTCATAAATGACGCTGACGGTCATGATCTGTCTTTTTGTTAATGTCCTCATGTTTTTAACTCAAGTACTTCCGTCCAATATCAGTCCAATTCTTCAGATTAAGTAAAACACCTACATTTTCTTGACATGATTTCTGCCAAAAAGCTGTTGCTGCTTTTATCCAGCTTCCTCAGTCTAATTTAGAATTCTCAAAGACTTTGTAAATATAATGGGTGGAGTCACCCAAACGTGTAACACTTGAATAACATTGTGACGTTAGCAAAGTTCACTGCTTGGCTTTGCTTAGACTTAATGTACATCTTTCTATTCCTTCTATTGACTTTTGTGGCCTTTAAACCAGCCCTTTAAAGGCTGCACTAATTCAATCACTGTGTAAAAAGTCAGCTAAGTCAGTTTAGCTATGACCCTTCGCTGAAATAAGCTATTAAATTGAGCTTCATGTGTGGAAACAATATTCTCATTATAAATAACCTGTTGCAAAACTGGCATTATCAGAACAAAAGAAGACAAACCAGCATATCAGTAAATGCCAAGTGGAGGCCAGATTACATGCTGAGTAGGGAGAACTTCCCCTCTTGTGCCCAAAGACAGGAAATATGCTTAGAACTGAAAACTGCTAACATAGATTGCAATCTGCAACAGTGGGTTACAGAGGAAGGCTTGTGAAAATCTGCCTGTGAAATCAAGACATACGTATATATACCTTCTCCACAGTCTTGACTCCTAGAACCTCTTCTGCCAGACCAATACAAATGTCACTTTAATAAAATGATTTTGGGATCCATCCAAAGAACGTCCACTCTCCCTGATATTTTCAGGTATGAAGCACAGAATATTTTGTAGTTTTGACTGGATGACTAGTGACATGAGGAAGGAGACATAAGCAAATCAGAATATACTACTAAAGCCATCTGTGAGGAAGGCATCATCAGGGAAATTGCCACACTGGAGTTGGTGGTCAGTTCAGAGCTTGCTGTCCCTTTGCCAAGGATTGACAGACTTGATTGTGTCATTACAGGTGATTTTACAACAGAGGAATATCACTGATGAACACTGAAAGGATTAAATGTAGGGCAGCTGATGAGAACGGGCACTGATTAAGATGGTATGTCTACCAGTTCCTGCATTTGACGCAGATTTGTCCAAACAGAATTACAGTAGTGAATCCTACTGGTTTACAAATTCTATTTGATTGGTGCAATTTGTATTTAACATCTGCCTTTGATTTCCTGGCTTTATATAGTCAGTCCCACAGCTCCTATTACCTAGCCCAGGCACGCTACTAAGTTAGACCTGGCAAGGTGGGAAGGGCATGCTTCAGGATAACAAACTGCAGAAAGTCCTGACAAGTACAAACAACCTAATCTTTACACAAAGAAAGCAACCGACAATCTTTTATACATGCTTACACATATATTTTGCCATTAAATATGATATGAATTTTGTCACAAGAATGCAAGAGGTGTATGAGCAATGTGCTATTGCTTTATTTTAAAGTGTGTGCTTGGGGTAAGTTGCTGGGAGACAACAGGAGAATGTCACTGTTGAGAAATGGTTGGCTTTATTCACAGCTGTGTAATTTCTAAGCTGATAGATTGTCTACACACAGACAGAACAAATATGTGTTATCCTGAAAGCCTGAATGTTTTTTTTTGTTTCCCTTTAGAATTATTTACCTTTTTCCAGTTGAAAATGAACATATTCCATCAGTGCAGAAACCCCAGAGTGCAAATGTAATTTCCCATAGCTAAAGCAGAGACTCCATAAAGTCACTTATGTCTATGATTCTTATCCAGGAAATAGTTCCTTCAATGGTATTAATAAAATTGACAACTGGAATATTTCCTCAAGTGACAAAGTGGGATATTTCTGCATATAACCTTTGTTTAATCTACTCTTCTGTTATACTTTATCACCTAAAATCAAAATGAAATTAACATACCTGCATGCTAAACTGAAGTAGCTACACAAACAGGTCACGGACTTGAAAAGGTACTTAAGCATTAATAAGTTATGCACAAATGAGAAAGTATTGCTCTTTTTAAGGTGAGCACATTATTCTTAGGGACATGTAATACTGTGAATCCTTGAGACTTGTACTGGTAATAGGCATGAGATGGCCACTGAAGCTGAGTCAGTTAGGAAGAATATAATGTAGCAGGAATTGTGTTTGATTTGGAAACGTCATAAAGTCCAGAAAATGATGCGATAACAAGTTATGATGGAACAAGCAGTGAAAACCTGGAGACAATTTTAAAGGGTTACCCCCACCAGCATATTTATATGTATAACAACAATTCCTGATCGTAGTTCAAACACAAGCTGCTTCAGCAAAAGAAAGTGTCGGAAGTGATACAGCAGGCCAGATGCCACTCCTTCCTATTGCACATCTGTGTAGATCTTCAGCAACTCCAGTAAGTCACTAAATCTAGAACAATTTCACTGCCCCGATTTCTAATGAAACTTTTATTACAAGAATGTTGCGGATGTTATAGATATACAATGAAAGCAGCGTACAGTCACACAGCATATAAACATACTGTATATTGCTTTGAACAACTTAAAAATGTTCTTTGCAATTTTAGTTCTGAGCTAATTTATAGCACATAATGAATCATGCAATCTAAAAGGTTTATGTATCACTACAGTATAATTTTATATGCTTACTAAGGCCTTGACCCAATCTTCCAGAAGTCCTTAAAACAGGCACAAAAAACAGATAGCTGATGAACTTTCAAACCTTCTTAAAGTATGTTACATATGTTTAGTGGGGAAAATGCTAATTTATGTGTGAGTTGCTGCTAGTCAGTCTAGGATATTCTGATTAATAATTAAACAAATGTACCAAAAGATAAAGAAGAAGATTCCAAACATGTTAAATTTTGTCTGCTTGCCATCTCCCTTCAGTGATCAGAAAACTGGTCTTGATTAAAAAAAAAAAAAAGAATTTTAAGAAAGACTATTTTTAATAACATTTTCTCTTTCCTTTTAGAAACAGGCTACAAGTGAAAAAATAATTGATGTCTCAGCCAATGTACTTCGTTATTCCAGAAGGATTCCAGGTAACAATTTATGCTTTGTTGTTTTGTTACAAAAATTTTTTCCTCTAAGAAGAACAGAATTACTGATGCTATACTAATAAAGTCCCACTGTTTAAACACTCTGTTTCAGTGTGCCTTTTGACCAAAGAATAAATGTGGCCAGCCATCAGTAGGTTAATCAATTAGTACACACAAAGCAACAAATGTGACAGCAGATATTTACTCTCAGCTGTATTTACATCTATTGTGATATAATATTGTTGGAATTTGATGCCTAAAGGATTGCAGATGTTGGGGATATGGCAGGTCGGATTCTCAATGGAGGAGAAATTAGTGTCATGGAATATGGGCAATATTCTTAAAGCAGCTTGTTATTTTAGTCTTGTACACATTAATTCTGAAAAAAAAAAAGTGTTGTTCCAAATGATGTTAAAGATTTAGGTCACTGAGCCACCTTACCTTACACACTGATAACTACATCTAGAGCTTAGCTCTGCCTCAAGCACTGGTTCTATAGTTTGAGAGATTAAGGAAGAGGGCGAATTCCTGGGCTGCTCACAGTACTTCCTCCAAAAAACCTCAAGCAAAAGCCACGAGACATTTCAGCACAAATTACACATCACTTGTATGCTATACCAAAGTAAGCTGTAAGAGAACTACCCATACTTCTTTGGGTGGCTTTTGCTAGAAATAATATAAATTTCCTTTCTTTTAGGACAGAAAGGATGCACAAGTTACAGGACTGAATAATCCTTACCCAGATTGAAGAAACTCCTTTCTCAGAAGAAACTCTGGGATAAATTATCTTTGGGAAGCTAAAAATTTCCATTTGGTCCTTACTATGTAAAGAAGATAAAGATGTACAATCTGTTCCTCACTGTGTAATGGCGAACATTTCCTTAAAAAGAGAGCCTGGAGTGGTCATGTGAATATAAAGAAGATGATGTAACATTGACAGAGCCAGGTCAGATGGGACAAAACATAAAATAATGAATAAAAGAGACAAAGAATGAGGGGTGGGGATTTACATGAGAGTAACGTTGATACTCTATTCCTCATCAAAGGGCTTTGTCATGCTCAGTCCCACCTAAGTCACAACAAGCTTTTGTTATTGGCCTGTTGTGCTAAAGTTTGGGAATTAAGATGAAAAAAAAAGCCACTTTATTTGTCTTTCAAAAAGAGTTAACTTACTCATATTGGCAATGTAACTTAATGAAATAAGAAATGAGAGACAGCGTCAGCACTAGCACAGTTCTCATTCTGATTGATTGCCTGCTCATTCCTCAGAAGGGATTGATTCATTTTATCCCACTAAGATGCTCACCGCCATTT
Source organism: Struthio camelus (assembly GCF_040807025.1). NCBI lineage: Eukaryota > Metazoa > Chordata > Aves > Struthioniformes > Struthionidae > Struthio > Struthio camelus. Next base: position 8,284,499 of record NC_090951.1, read on the forward strand.
TACTTCCCTGAAAATGAAGGTGTGAGGGTCTAAATATCACCCATCAGAAATAAAGCAATTAGCATCTCCTAGGCAGAACTCTATTATCTCACAGCTACAATATTCAAGCCCAAAGCAATTTACTAAGATGATGGATCTATTTAAATCTAAAAAAAGAAATCATAACTCTGTATCAATGAGGCAACTTGTAGGGGTGTGGTTATTTTGAAATACACACAGTTATGGGGAGCACTTGGCTTTTATACAGCAAAATGCCCAAGGATATTATTGTCTCATGATAATCACATCCCATGCTGGGTTTTATTGTGTATAATTCTCACTTTCTTATTAGAAAGACCATCTTCCATTAAGCTTTTTATATTATCAGCTAGCACAGACAGCAACTGAACCTTATCGCCTGTACTCAAAGTAATTATTAGGTGAGTTCAATTGCTGGTTGAGATTAGAAATCAATTATTTAGAAAAATCTCCCATTTTAGTACTTCTCTGAAAGGCCTATTTTTATAATGTGCGTGCATTTCATTTGCACAGCAAAGTGAACTCCCAAAATCCATCTGTCAAATTTATATGCTATGTGAACACATTTAGGCAAGTTAATATGAATTTGTTCAAAAATTAATACTATAATGAAAACCTACTAGTAAAACTGTAACAATAGTTTTAATGTTTACTTGCTGTGGCATGTGTTGTGGAACAAATTTTGTTAGGTACTTACCTACTTCCATAGTTTATGCAATATGATCAATTCATGAGGGAAAAGAATCATCACCTTTAACATCATCCACAGTGAAAAAACGCAGACGGATTGGGACCATGACATCTTGGAACCTGAAAACTTGGCATTACCATCGCTAATTACAAGATGCAACAGTACCTTTTCCGGGCAAGCACTAAATACTATTCAGAACCCTACATACAGTGGCTGGGAAGACACCCTTTGTCACTACTTTTGCTCTTCGGACACTCCCTGCTTATTAATTTTGTTCTGGAAATATTTTTCCTGCAAATGGCATAGCTGAAATGTTCATAAACTGAAACACAGAAAGTTCTGACCAAATATAAAAAAAACTCTCAAATTTCACAGTAAGGATAATTAAGCGCTGGAGCAAGGGTCAAGAGAGGTTGTGGGAGTCTCCAACCATGGAAGTTTGCAAGACCTCTCTAGACAAAGCCCTAAGCCCTAAAACCCTAAGCTCTAAAAACCCTAAGCACTACTGAATTCAGTAATAACCTTGCTTGGAGCAGGAGGCTGGGGCAGGAGCCCTCTCATGGTCCCTCCCAACCGGTCTCTTCCTATGGTTCTGTGAAATGCTGATGAGGCACCACAAAGAGTCACTCCAGAAAAGGATTTCCAACTTTATGGACCACAGGGCACTGCCTCTTAGCTCTGTCTTCAGTGTTTTTCAGGAAGAGAGGATACAAACCAAACAGGTAATCCACTCATCCACCCCTAAAGCAGAAAAAGCTGACAAAGAATAAATAAATGAATAGTACAGCTCCAGGGATACAATCCTGAGATATGTACGGTTTGAAGTACATTCAGTTTTCTGCGAGCTGAAAGATTAAGAGACTATGATAAGGCTGTTGGTTTTTAATATGCTTATAGCTCTTGCATATGTAAAATAATCAGTTCCATGCCTCAGAAAAATTCCAATTGGTATTTTGTACATTCCCTCCAGAAAACAGGATTCATTGCACAGGCTTGCTGGTACAATCTGTCCTTGAGAAGAAGGCATTTCTGAGGCATATGAGTGAACACTGCAGTTAAGTACTATGTTCTAAGTGCATTAATACGAGCATGTACCAGACAGACATGAGTAACGCTCAGATCTGACATTTATAGGGGGAACATGCAGTGAGAGGTGATGGTGCCACTGACCAAAACGAAAGCTCTAGACCAAAGAGCAGTCTGCAAAATCAAGATCAAAATCTTGACTCCAAATTCAAATATAAGATTTCTTTTCCATTTATGACTTGCTTACATTACAAGTTACATCACAACACGTCACTACAGTGACCTCAACAAAGTTACTCTTTTTTTACTACAGTCAAAGTGAGATGAGAATAATATCATTTGCTGGTGACTTGTATTTCAGTAAGGGTCTGAGTCAAGAGTCTGTATATAAATGCCTTAAACAAAACAAAAAAATAGATTTTTGCCTTTGTTTATAGGTTAGACTAGTTTAGATGACAAACGTCACCACGATTTTTTTTTGGAGTTTGCTTCTTTGTCAGGCTTTTAGTTCCTCTAAAGCAATTATGACAGCTCCGACTGATGATGGTGATGCTGATGCCTAGATTCACATGCTGTGGATTAACTCAGCCAGTCCATATCAGAGTACAGTATTAATTGAAGTAGAATTGCATGAAAGAAATCTGCTCCACTTATGTTCAGTATTTACTTGTGGCAAATGTTCTGAACATCCTATTTTTATCATGTGGCAAGCAAACAGGGAACGACTCAAAAAGAACCAGGGCGGTGAGAAGAATGGCATTTTCATTTTTCAAAAAATTTTGAGATTTCAAAACTGTTTTCATGCCCATCAGGAATTAAATCCTATCATTCCAAAATTCTCCATGAAAGAAGATTCCAGCTGTAAAAAACCAAAATGTTGTCTCAGGCCAGCTGCTGGCGTATTTTATTTTGAAAAAACCAAAAATGTTTCATTTGGTTGCAGCTCTCTTTTGATGTAGAGTATAAAACAGAAATATATTTGAGACTAAGGCCCCTTTTGAAAGGAAAAAAAAAAATTTGTTTGAAAATATAAAAGCGGAGTAATTCAAAAGTGCTTTACCAGCATATGCCTCTTTTATTCCCAGAGTAAAAGTTCAGCAAAATCAACAGTCTTTCAAAAGTTTACGTATGATGGAAACGTTCTTTTCAATAAAATATAAAATTATATTTTCAGTAAACATTTAAAAAATAGCCCGGGGAGATATCTGACCAGTTTCTGATATAATAACCCTTGGAAATAACGGAAAAAAGTTCCTTTTAAACATACTTTACAACTGACAGTTCTGTACTGCCACACACTGAGTTGCCTCCTAAATATCTTCCAGAGTAGCCATGTCACGGACCTGCACTGGTATAACTGAGATAAGAATGACAGGACTGAGATATGACCAACAGCTAGATCCATTCTTGTTGATAAAAACCAGAAAACTTGCAACTAGTTTACTTCGTTAGGGCTCACTCCTCACACCTCCCATCCCTCTGCAGGACAGTGCATTTCACTGTTCAGGAAAGCATTAAAGGAACAATTCTATTACCCTCTTTTTCTGTGTGGTAGAAAGAAAAGCTTCCTTTCATCCTATTTTATTGGAATATCGAATAAAAGATGCTTGAAATCTCTTGAGTAATACCTTGACGTGAACATTCTTAGGCAAATCAGTGATTTTGCTATTAGTTGTGCAATTACTTAAGTCCAGCTATTGCTTGAGTAATTACCTGAGTACAGTACTGCCTCTTCTTAAAACTGTAGCACAGAACATGCAACAGACTTTTAGCAGACTTTTATTTTGTCCCTCCATCCCCGGCAATATGATCCCTTTGTTCTAAATGCAAAAATATGTATTTGGAAAGGACTGTAGTATCATTTAGCAGGTCAAATTTGGTACTGTCTCCAACGTAAATCAAGAAATGTTCCACTGAGCTCCATGAGTTTACACGAGTCACCTCCTGCTGCCTTCGCTTTGCTAATTAGTACACAGGAGCAGAATACTGGAACTCTTAAAATTTAATAACAGTCATTTATTTGTAGAAGAACTCCTAGATCCACTTTTCATAGACTTCAGCAAGCAGATAAGACTTGAGGAAGATATTATAGGCAATGAAAGTATACACCTATGCAAAAAACTGATTGAATTTTGCAGCCATTTCTAAAGTTTACAGTCAAGGAACACAGCAAAAAATGATATTCATCAAGCTACTTATTATTCTTTACATTTAACAGCCCCACTGGAACTGTTTTTGTCTTATTTTAAGAGTAATTTCTCATTGACCTTAGATCTGTGAAAATTAGCTAGAATTAGGTACAGTATGTGGAACAGGAACACCTGTTTAGTAACATAAACATATTTAAATATCAACCTTTCCCGCTGATTGGTTTTCGTAGATGCAACTACTGATTAGAAACAGCAACTTCAAACCATGACCTTCCATGATGGCAGCTAACGTGTGCTGCCATTAAATTTTGTTATTCAACCATCTCATTAAGTAAAAAGAGCAGTTTCAAGAACTAATTTTTTCTTTTTGCAAATCAGCATGACTTGTACTGTTGTAAGAAAATCTTGAAAGTAAAATTTCTGGTCTGTATCCCTGCTTGCACAAAGCACTGCAGTCAACACATGCATGATGCAGAGGAACAAAAGATACCAAATGCATCTGTCGTTACGAAAATCATCGTTTTTCTTTCATAGGTGTTTTGAGTGGGGAGTGTATCTTGTTCCACAACTCTCTCCACTGAGTTGGACAAGATATTGTTCAGAATATAGGCATGACTGTTAGTCTAAATAACACTTGATAGAAGAACTAGTCTAATATTTTTGTTGAAAATTTAATGCTGCAAGCAGATATACCAGTATTACCACAGTTTAACTCCCTAAGTTTCTAATAAATCCTTTGCTTGTGCTAAAGTTCGAACTTGGAGCAAGTGCATATGCAAAATTTTTTCACATGGAGAAATTCTGTATTTTCGGATTTAGAATTGAAACCATAATCTTGTCATATCAGATTATCAAATGATTAAAGCAATAAAAAAATGAATTGAGGTTTAAACTTTTATGAAAAAGCAGTTACATTGTAGGATAAGACTTTTTAATAGACTGCAGGCATTAAACAGACCTTGTATTAGGCTTTGAAATTAATGGGTCACTGTATAACATTCCAGTCTTCATAGATTGATAAGATTAATGCTTGCTTATATAGCAAATTCAATGGCTCATTTAATTTCATATGAATGTTTAAAGTTAAATTGCTTTTGGATTAAGTCTAAACTCATTATTCATTTTAATGTCTGAAAGAACTTCCATTTTTCTTTCATTTTATTTAATCAAGTGCATCATCATTAAGTAAAGGCTAAGAACCTAGATAGCTGAGAAATAAGGAAGTTTATTAATTTAGTTTTAAAAAGATCTATTTGTTCAACTTTAACTCAATGACCACTTTAGTTTCAACATAAAGTTAGGAAAAATAGTGACTGCAAGTTATTTCGTTTTCTTGTAATAATACTAGAGGGAGAAGGTGCTTTTAGGCAGTATCTGTTTACAGCATATTAGTCACTCTGAGAATTCTGCAGGTATATTCCCTTGTTAAATATACTTTTACATTCACGTTCCTCTTTTCAAAAGACCGATCCTTCTTCACTCTAACTCAGTAAGACTTTTGCTAACTGTTGGCTCACAATGCACATAAATTTATTGATTTCACTGAATATATATATATCTGTTTACATCAGGTAAGAGTTTAGTACTGCTTTGCCCCATGATGTACAGGAGTACACTGGGCTGACAGTGGATTTCCCCCTAATGGTTTATTAAACTTCACAAATCTGAGTGCCAAGCAAAACGTACAGTACATTTCCAAACGGGAGAAGATGCACTGACCTACTTATCAGCAGAAGCCATGAATCAGTTTCCACTGCCATTCGATGCAGAGCGCACTGTATTACCATACACATTCACTTTCATCACAGAATTAGACACTATGCTCTAATTATGACTTCCAGAATAAATACCTCTTTAAAAACACTCACGCATCCTCTTATTATGTAAACTTTAATGCATCTGATGAGGAGCGTGGCTGAGGGACCACAAAGCCCTTCTCTGGGATTTACCTGGGACTATCAGAGTTTAAGAGTGTTAGCTAATGAATTATTCAAAATGAATTAACAGCTTGGGAAGAGTCCTTCACCTGTCTGACACAACTTCACTTTCCTTGGATAAGGTTTCGCAGCAGAGTCAGCTACCGGCAAACAACTTTGTTTTCCCCTTTTAGTGTGTGTGTAACTGGCTACAGTACAGACAATGAAAAATGCATTTCTGTGCAGAACAATAATAATTTCACCTAGCTGCAATGCAGTTCAAAGGTGGACCTCTGAGTGCTTTGCCCAGGAGGTCAGTATAACTACCACCATTACAGATAAGAACCTGACCAGGGTCCAAAACTCGGAACAGACCCAAGGGCTGTTTGCGTCCAACTGAGCGTTCTATTCTCTAGATAACACTGCTTATTTTCTTTGCAGGGATGTATAGCTTTCCATGAAGATATGAGATAACGTTTTAAGCTACTTTTTTCCTATTCACTGTATAGAAAACATTTTTAAATGAGAAAATACATTATACTTGTATTGTATTTCTCAGTACTTTTTCCCAGATAATATCTTATTCGGGAGCTGCAGAACAATTTGGCTGGCCTAGTATTGCTGTCTTTTATTTATTCATGGATTCATTTAATTAACAAGAGAAACCTACTTTTCTCTATAATTGACTTTGCATGGTGTATCTAATGCCAGTATCTCATATTATTTGCAAATGGTGTGAATCTTTATGCAAAGATGTCTACCAGTCTACAAAGAACTCTACCATCGTGTCTCAGTTCGTGATTTACTGCAAACTGTTAAGCACTTGTAAATAAAAACACTTTATTATAATGCTACTTTTTACAATATTTGAATTAATGTTAATCATGCATTAAGAGAAGAAATTCAAATCAGCTCTATGTCTTCTCGTGGATGTTCCTTTACCTAAGAAAGCAGAAAACACTTCCCAGCGCTACTAGTAACCTGTCACTAAAACTGGACTTTTCAAACTAGATAATGACTGACTTCATGCTAAGTCAGGGACAAACAAAATTAAGATTCGTCCCTCCTTCACCTCAAATGTCAACCATGTGCAACATGGGTATGCAAGGTCAGAGAGTTTTATAGTGCGATACTCCTGCATATCCTGAGAAGCCGCAGGAGGAGTTTTTGCTGTGCTTTTCCTTCCATCTTATATGATGGCCAGACAAACTGACCTAGTGTCAGTAGTAGTCAGTTCCTGCCTTTGGTTTACAGCAAATTACTACTGCCCTGAAGTAAAGGAGAGGCAAAGAGGGAATACGTCTCTGAGACACACTTCCTTTGAGGCTATTCCAGGAGGGATGGCAGCTTATGCACCATCTTTTTTGATCAGTAACTATCTCTGAAAATAAATCTGCCCAAGAGTCCCAGGAGGTTTGACACAGCCCCTCAGTCAGTGACAACTCTCAGGGAATCCTGCTGTAACATATCCAGACCTCTCCCTCCCCCACTTCCTCCAGTGAAGACCAGGTACAAAATTAAAGGAATTAAAGGAGACAGTAAGATGGAAAACGAATAAAGACGATTGGCTGGAAGTAACAGTAATGAAAATAGTAATGCAACATGGCATCAGTAGTGATATGGAGACGAAAAGAGCAGTACTGTTGTAGAGATCAAAGCAGTGGAGAACAGTTCTTTGTACTAATAATATCTCCCATATTTTTAAAGTGAAGAAGAAACGTAAAAAGCAAACTGTATACTGTTTTCCCTCAGGCCACAACCATTAGAGGAAATTGATAAAACTTGCAGACTCCTACAGAAGAAGGACAGTAGACCACTGGAGTACAGAATACAACATGTACTATCTGAAAAGCTAACATGACAGATACAAGGCAAGGCAAGTATTCAATTTGGGCTATCATAAAAAAAAAAAGAAAGCAAAATGAGGAAAGAATCTTATGTGACAATTCACCAGGGAAATTGCTTTGCTGTATCTGGAAGCACAGCCCTGGACTAAGAGAGTGTGTGTGTGTGTGTGTGTGTACATGCTTGTATGCATGTATCTAAGTATGTGAGATGGTCCTCATCAGGTGTGGTCCTGGGAAGCAGAGAAGCTCCCAAGATTTTTGTCACATTTTTCTTTCTTCTCCTTATGCTTAAAGGGGAACTCCTATAGTGTTTGTCTTTTATTTCTAGCCACACCAAAAATAAACTACATAATTCCTCCCACACTCCTGCCCCACACTGTTAGATCAGAGACCCTGAGGGGCAACATCAGGTGTGTAAACAAGATCTAGCTTTGCCTCTTCCCTGCTTGTAATGGAGAAAGTAGCTTGATAGCATAGCCCATATGCTTTGACTTTAGATCTTGATAACCTATGCATGAAAGACAGGAGGTTTCTTATCTGCCTAGGGAATCATCTGAATTTAAAAAAAAAAGTCATTTTCAAAAATGGATTAAGAAGGAACATGAATGGCTAGGACTGCTACTAGGCAGAGAGTCAAGAGATTCGGTTTTGTTTCTACGCATGCAATCTTACGCTTATTTGTGTCTCTGTCTCATCTACCTATGCTGCAAGCTCTTTGGAGCTGGAATTGTTTCTTCCATAACTTAGTAGCGGCTGTAGGAGAATGGGGTTTTGATCTTGGTTTTATGGATGGGTACCATCACAGGACAAACAATAATTTTAGAAGATTACTGAACAAAATAATTGCCAAACCAGAGAGTGAATACTGTAACAGCAATGCACTGCCTGGTTGACAGAGATTAAATACAAATGTGTTCTTACATTGTAAATGAATGAACTGGCTTGAGAAATTTTCCAGAAAATGGTTTTCTGTTGGAAAATGCTGTTTGAGTGAAATTGAGTTTTTCTGTTGAAATAATACCTTTTGATAATTTTTTTACTAAAAGAATGAAATGATTTATCAATGTGACTATTTATTTCACCATTCAATATTTATTTGAAATAATCTGTATTTATATTTCTATTATTTCATGACCTGTCAGTAGAAAGAAATGTAATACCCACATCCTACAAAAGGATATTGAAAACAGTTCCTTCTCTGTTCACTGATACATAAATCACAAAGACTCTGAGGATACTTTTACTCTTAGTATTAAGATGTATTCCATACACTGTCACTTCTTTCACCAGAGAATGATGTCAAAATAATACAAAACAAAATCTTAAGCCTAAACTTTGAGTTTGAAAGGCACATTACCTTTTGAAGCTGCTATTTAGAATTTTCCTTTTGTAGGAAAGTTAGAAGAAGATCTTCTATTTGTTCTACTTCTGAACAAAACTGAACTTCAAGATTTTCACATCTCCCAAACAGAAATTCTATATTTTGTTCAATTCTGTTTAAAAATTCAGTATGTTATGCACTGCTCTCACTGCTCAGAATAGTGCTATTTAAAATTGTGCTATTTGTGGAATATTTGACAATTATTAACAAAATATCATTTCAGCTTAGCTTATAACTTCAGTTTGGATTCTACTTGATAGTGTTTATGTGCTAGCTGAAGTGTTTTTCATGTGTTACACTGACATCTTCAGATGTCGTGCAGTATCTTACAGTTTTCAAATGAGGCAGCTCAAACAGGACTCTTTTTAGTGGCAATTTCATGAAAATCATCTAAAGAAAAAGGTTATTTAGAAGTAAATGGAAGGGGGAGAGCAAGAAAAATAAATGAGGCAATACAATTCCAGCTAGGTTAAATGTCAGATTAGAATTCAAAGAAGCAATAATGGCAGGCAACTGTTGTCAGACTCAAATGACTGAGAAATGACGGGTCTGATTCTACAGATGCTACAGAAGCTGCTATATTTGGTCATTTGAAAAACTGAACAGGGCAGATTCTCAGCGGATGTAAAGTTCAAAAAGCCCTACAAAATGTCAAAAGGAAGCTGACAATTTATAACACATGAAGGTCCAACTCCTGTTGTTATTTACTTATCTTTCCTTAGCATTAACAGATGGCCCTACCATTATGCTATTGAAAATCCTCATATTATTTTTTCAATTAAATGGTATATTTTTGCAATATCCCTAGTGCAAATAAAACCAGACTGCAGATATATCTCAGACTATGCATATACCTGTGCTTGCCTTAAACATGCAGAGAGACACACCCTGTTGCATAAAATACTTGTTCTAGTTATTAAACGTTCTCTACTTGCGTTTTTCTTTTGGCAGGCAGAGAGACTCTGGTATTACAGGATCATCCCCTGAGTAGTGGCATGTAAAAACATCATATAACAAATTGCCAGATTGGCGGTGGAGCAGCACAGACTTCACGTTTGCCTTTCTCCCTGTAGTGCTTTGACTTTTAGGAACAAATATGCACATTTCCCTTTTGGTCTCTAGCAAAATACATGAAGAAATTTTTTTCTTTACCTTCCTCACTCCTCTGTGAATTACAGAGTAGTAAGCACATTTTTAAATACAGCTTTGCAGACAGTGAGATACAGCTCCACTCTGAGCAAGACCAATTGAAACTCATTTATGAAAGTACATCTAAAAATGCCAAGGGAGTAGACTTATCAAAGAGATGACATCAAGTTGTCACTCATTCTTCGTACACGCACCTGTGATTGAGAAAAGTGTTTTCTTTAATATAACTTGACATTTGAAGAGAATATGACAAAATGAAGTCCCATCCCTTCATCATTTACATTATGCCTTAGGGGTACAAAGTTGATCTAAGACATTTTGATTTAAGCCTATTAGTGAAGCTGTACCCACAGATGATCAAAAGGCTCATTCTGATTCCTATAAAATACTCAATATCACAGTTAGGGAAACCTATTAGGTATGATTAAATTACAGCTATAAATGTCATAAATCTGTGAAACTTTGTGATAAATATCATTTAATATACCAAGCTTTTTAAAGAGTTCATCCCATCCACTCTCCTTCTAAGGAGGCCCTAAATTAGAGGGCATGAAAAATGATGAACATAAAAGAGGAAGCTATCCCACTTAGAGACTAACCTATGGCTAACTTATGAACCTCTGTGCTTTCCCATTTGACATTGTACAAGCTATAGCCTGAAAGGACAAGTGTAATGAAAGTATTTTTTGTCTTTCTTTCAATCATATGTATCCTTTGTGGATCAAGATGTAATTGAGATGTGTGGAAAGGAGAAGCAGAGCCATACCCTGCCACTGGAATCTAGGAGAGCCCAGTGGGCTTTTGTATGCAACAGAAAAGCTTTTGATGGGATTGAGGCAGAAAAGGAAACGGCAGCAAGTGGCAAGCAATATTTTTCATATTCAACATACAGAAGAGATATACAGGAGAACAACACATCTAACCATGTGCAAGTAACTGACTTCACTCACAAGCAAATATTAAGAGTCAAGAGTCAGAAGTGTGCTGAAATGTGCACATAAGCCAAGAATGGTGCAAGGACATTTACAATAATAAGATAAATCCTGAAGGTGTCGGGTGGAATTACTGGATTACCTTTACAACGGTAATAAAAGGTAAATAGGTTGCAGATACTCTAAGGAAAAAAAGATGCAATTAATACTTTTTTTATTTGTTTCAGGAGCAATGTGGAAGCTGCTACCACATGGAGAAAACCCTAATTAACTTGCAACATCAGAGCAGGGAGCAAATATAAGAACTATAATTATGTTTGGTCTATGCTCAGTCTAGTTGGATGTACTCTCCGGCTGCTGCAAGCGCCACATACTAGGACTAGGTTTAAGAAACTTCCAGAACAATAAAAACCTGAAATTGTGTGAAATCGCTATTACTGACAGAGATCGTGCTACCCTCACATTTGGTAGGAATTCCCTGTAAATACCCTCAAAATTAATGTATAATCCTCTCTCCTTAAGATCTTTCTACTTCTGAAAGCCTGTCTCCTTACTGGACAGGCTGTAGTGCATTGAGTCAAGTGCCTGTCATATTGGTAAGTATAATTTCCAATACTGTTTCCTTCCATCAGTCTGCATTCTTCTACTAGTTCTCATTCCATTTTTAGGCTGTAACTTTCCAGTGCACGAATCACCTTTTTGCTCTTGTTGGTCCAGAGACACAGCAGAGTTCTGGTCTCTAACTGAATCCCAAGGTATTATGATAATGCAAACAGAAAGTAATATATCTTGCTAGTGTACATATTTCATACTAACTGTTATGGCCCTGGGTATGCTTGCTACCTGTACGAATATGCAGTCCCACTTCAAGACTTGTGAAGACTCTGGCCACAGTTATGTTCTGCAGATATGAGTTCAACCGTAAAAAGAAATGAAGTTATTGTAAAACTATACAAGGAACAGAAGGCCATAGGGGGAGGGAGAAATTTGTAATGCATGAGTAGAAGAGAAGTGATGGAAAGCAACTGGGCACATCACCTGGTAAGGGATGACCATGCATAGTAACTAGACTAGCCAGTTCAGTGACAGAAGAGCTATGCCTAAATGAAAGGGAGGGGGAAAAAAAAAAGTAATAGGCAGGTCTGGAGCGTGAAAAAGGGACCTGAAAGAGGAAGTGCATAGCGAGCTTGGAGTGTCTTGCTAGAAAAGTTTGCAATGCGGTGAGGCACCTGAAACAAGGCATTCCACTCGGGTCCCACTCTGGCAAGGGATTCTGCTGAACATCTAACTGTAATCATTTTGACTTCAATGAAAATTCTCATCTGTTCGACATTAGACCTCTGCTTAAGTTCCTGAAGGAATTGAGTCCTAAAGAGTTAAATATGCAGACATGACAAATGTTAGTTCTGGTGGGAGATTATGCCATTTGGGACAGATGTTCATGAGCCACTGAATGCATCGAAGCCAGTAGCACTAAAATGGGGTTGAATTTGGCCCTGTTTATATGTTTATACATCCTGCTGCATTATGTCTTTTCCTTTCCTTCATTTTTGCATTCCACTGTTTCACTTCACTACAAACTGTATAAGACAGAGCCTCCTCAGGGAGCAGCTAGAGATTTGAAATTCACATCACTTTTACCCTTAAGCCTGTCAGATGATCAGATAACCGAGAAAGTGCTAATAGCTTATGCTCTGGTGAAATATGTTTTTCTGTACATGATTACCTTTGTATTTTGTTCCCCTTGTCCCTGATTGTCAGCATTTTAATTAAAAGTAGAGGTGTAAGAACATGGGAAAACCTGTCTGCAGAACAAGGCTGTCTTTGATTTAAGTTAGTGTACTAAGTTTGTGAATTTGGAACCCAATTTTCTGCTGCTGTCATTTGTTTTGAGTGGTACCATTGACATTGATGCTGAATAATTCATCTTTCTTTCTGAGACACCTCTATCTCCACAAATATGGCAGAGGGAGCGTAGATACATTGGCGAGTAAGCCCTGGTGAAGCCTTCCAAAGGTGGCTTAAGCAGCCATTGCCTCTCTGACTGAAAGTTTATGTTCCTGTAACAACACTAGGAAACCATGGTATGTGTGTGGTACTCAGCTCCTTCATGGCCAGTTTACTGGTGCTTAAAGGGTGCTGTCTCATCAGCTTTATGGCTGGATTTAAAAGATTAATATCCATAACTTTATTTTTCCAGGGTCTACTGCCATCGCAGACAACATAACAGGCAGTTCGCCTACCTCTCAGCTGTTGCAGTTCACAGACCTCTGCATTTCAGTGTAAATTAACCCAAAGGTTGGTAAGGAGCAGATATATGTTCATTCAGCCACCTCTGTTATGGAGCTGTAACTTCCAGAAGGAAAGCAAGAAAGACAGGTGGAGATAGTAACCTCTCTAAGGGGCTCAACTTCAATCTCCACAGCTCGCAAGACCTCTAAACAAAGCAAATGGCATGCCAACCTGTGGATATATAATCCCTTCTACTGTGAGGGAAGAAAACCTCTGCAGCAGGATAGGAAGGAAAACAAAGGGCAGTAACACTTTAACCTTCCACCACAATATTTGCTAGTTTGGTTGCCAGCATCTGAGGTACCTTACATAAGGCTTCATCACAGGGACCAGACACATGAAAACCCCCTAGGCACCTAATTTATTAAACAGCCATGGCTTTGACAGGGTTGGCCAGTTCAAAGCCACATTTAAGCACAATCAGGATCCAGAATTAGAGCACCTCTGTATTCCCCGAGAGGCCTGACTGGTAGGAGCCACAGTTCTTTACTGGATCCAGCCTTGTGTAACTAACTCACTTCTGAAGATGAAAACTATGTTTTTGAGTTACATAAAGGCTTTTTTAAAAGTAGCCAATCTCCAGTGAAGTCCGTAAAACAGAAATTGTAAAAGACTGAGAAAATCTCATGTTCTTCTTTGTTGTACAGTATTAAGGATTATTATTTTACTTTTCTCAAAATTTTTATGATCAAAATGTATTTTTGATGCCAAAATTATTACTGCAGTATAAAGAGAAAAGATACTATTTTATTATAAATTAGTGAGAAGATTAGATTACATGGTATCTTTCAGGTGGAGATAGGAAACACGCTGCAAAGCAACCACAATGGACTAGCTGAAGGCTGAGGTGATTCAACAATGATTCAACAGAAGAAACTACAAGATGAAAGGAAGTAAAACAATATGATAAAGATGAAAGATGATACAGCAGAAATGCCACGAGAAAAGAACTGAGCATGAAGTAATAGCATTCGGACACAAAAGAATGTGCTGTGATGGAAAAGAATTAGCCTGATATGGTTTATGATGATGCTGCATAGGAAGAAGTGTTATGATGATATATTGCAGCACGAAAAGCCACTTTCAAACTACACAGTGGATACACTACATAAGTGGATAAAATAGAAAAATGCTGTAATGTACATTCTCTTGGAAAGAGAATAAAGTATTTTGATATTTATATTTTAACAATCTAATTCTAATTAGTGGGTCTGCTCATGTGGCTAAAGTCAATAGCAGTGTTCATATGAACAATTATTAACTTAATTGAAGACATTCATTTTACATAAACAACCTAAAGGTCTCTCTCCCAGCTTGCAATGCTCCTTTGTGGACCAGTATTTAAAAAAAAAATTGAGGATATTTGCTGTATGTGAGGTAGTACGGCACCGCCACAGTAAGGACAACTATCATAAACCTCCATTCTGTGCCGGCCTTGGGTAG